>NC_140594.1:277871128-278203628 GCF_964204655.1 Triturus cristatus | reverse complement strand
CAAGTCCGGGTTGTCTTTATGGTATATTAATTTTATGTACAGTGCTGTTACAATTGTTTCATTATTTTGTTTATCTAAATTTAAATATGTCTTCATGTAAGCAATCTTTTTTGATTCAATACAGTATGTCTTTTCTTAATTTATCCTTTTTCTGAGTCTTCCTTATCACTTCTGTAATGTTTTGTACATGCAATGTATCTGTCTGTGTTGAATGATACCAGTTGAGAGCTTTTGTTGTTTTGTACAAATGTGCTGGGCAGAGAGGGGTGACGGCGTGGCGCGCGGGGCCTTCGGACCTGCTGAGCAGCAGCTTCCAATGGCCTGGCACCAACTGACCCCTCCCGCTCGGGTCAGACACCTGGAGGGGCACGAGCTGCCGGGGCAGCTCAGCCTTCGCTCTCCTGGGTAGGGTCTCCCGCCAGGCGGCAGGCCCTCGGGTCGGACGGTCCATGCGGGGTGGAAGCGCTTTGCTCAAAATAACAGCCGAGGCTGGACAAGCAGTCCATCCCTAAACGGACCGAGAGTGCCCAATCGATCAAAGTATGCTGGGGCATCCCCTGGCAGGCCACCCTGCGCAGGGGGTATGATGGTTTAGCGTCCCTGCCTGCTCCCGGGGCAAGCAGACTCGGAGAAAAAGGACCATCGGGAAGGTGCTTACCCGGGCCCCTGGGGACCCCGGCAGGTGGGCCTGGGTGTTGCCTTCCCGTCTCAGCATCGCCAAACCTCACGGAGGTCTAACTGAGCAAACTCGGAGAAAAATGACCATCGGGAAGGGGCAGAGAGGCAGGTGCATACTTGGGGGCCCCGGTGGGCCCGGGTGCTGCCTTCCCCTGTCTCGGCATCACCGGACCTCACGGAGGTCTGACTGAGCAAACTCGGAGAAAAAGGACCATCGGTAAGGGTCTGAGAGGCAGGTGCGTACCCGGGCCCCTAGGGGGCCCAGCGGGCAGGCCCGGGTGCTGTCTTCACCCATCCCAGCATCGCCGGACCTCACGGAGGTCTAACTGAGCAAACTTGGAGAAAAAGGACCATCGGGAAGGGGCTGAGAGGCAGGTGCATACCCGGGCCCCTGGGGGCCCCGGCGGGCGGGCCCTGGTGCTGCCTTCCTCGTCTCAGCATCGCCGGACCTCACGGAGGTTTAACTGAGCAAACTCGGAGAAAAAGGACCATCGGGAAGGGGCGGAGAGGCAGGTGCATACCCGGGCCCCTGGGAGCCCCGGTGGCCGGGCCCAGGTGCTGCCTTCCCCCGTCTCGGCATCACCAGACCTCACGGAGGTCTGATTCGGCAAACTCGGAGAAAAAGGACCATCGGGAAGGGGCTGAGAGGCAGGTGCGTACCCAGGCCTCTAGGTTTCAGAATCGCCGGACCTCACAGAGGTCTGACTGACCCTCTCCCTAGTAATCCGGAGGAAAATTACCCCCCTTTCTTGTAATCCGAGCACACGAGGTGACAGAGGGGACCCAAGGCGCGAAAGTACCCGACCTCCTGGAGCACTCGCTGGGATCGGGGAGGCAAATGGACCATAATCGTAACTTCCAGGGAAGCTCGGCCATCTGGTCACCCCATAGGAAAGTATTCGGTTCGACCAGATGGCCGAGGGGATCGGTGCGACCAGATGGCCGAGGGGATCGGTGCGACCAGATGGCCGAGGGGGAAGGTGCGACCGGATGGCCGGGCACGAAAGGGAAGCCATCTGGTCACTCTGTGCCCCAACGAAAGAGTGAGCCGGTGCCAGGGCATGGGGGACTGGAGGCCCAGGACCTCCGACCCGGGGCCCGCAGACACCTTGACAAGTAGTGGAGGCTTGCACGGGACCGACGTACCCCTGTCCTGGGCCCTTGGTGGAGCAGCAGGCCGGGGGATGGGGCCCAGGGCCGGAGTACCCAACCCGGGACCTGGCGGGGCCCCTGGACCCAGCCGGGGCTCCCAGGCCCGGAAGCGCAGGGGACGCCTCCCTGGCCCTACGGACCCCGTCCCGGGCACCCTGCCACGCGGCAGGACAGAAGACAGAGCCCGGGGTGGGGAAGCCACCCTCCCCGGTGCCCTCAGGGGCCCCAGCCAGAGCTCCTGAACCCAGCCAAGCAAGGGGAGGCTCCCCGGGCACAACGGCACCCCGTCCCGGGCCTTTGGCAGTGTGGCAGGCCGGGGGACGGGGCCCAGGGCTAGAGCACCCGACCCTGGGCCCGTGGGGCCCCTGGACCCAGCCGGGGCTCCCAGGCCCAGAGGCGCAGGGGACACCTCCCCAGGACCCTGTCCCAGGCACCCTGCCACACGGCAGGACCAAGGGCAGAGCCCGGAGCTCCTGAACCCAGCCAAGCAAGGGGAGGCACCCCGTCCCGGGCCTTTGGCAGTGCGGCAGGCCGGAGGATGGGGCCCTGGGCCGGAGCACCCAATCCGGGGCCCGGTGGATCCCCTGGACCCAACCAGGGCTCCCAGGCCCGGAGGCACAGGAGATTCCTCCCCGGGCCCTGCAAACCCCGTCCCGGACACCCTGCCACGCGGCAGGACCGAGGACGGAGCCAGGGGTGGGGAGGCCCTCAGGACAGGGGGACCGACGTACCCCTGTCCTGGGCCCTTGGTGGAGCAGCAGGCCGGGGGATGGGGCCCAGGGCCGAAGTACCCAACCCGGGACCTGGCGGGGCCCCTGGACCCAGCCGGGGCTCCCAGGCCCGGAAGCGCAGGGGACGCCTCCGTGGCCCTACGGACCCCGTCCCGGGCACCCTGCCACGCGGCAGGACAGAAGACAGAGCCCGGGGTGGGGAAGCCACCCTCCCCGGTGCCCTCAGGGGCTCCAGCCGGAGCTCCTGAACCCAGCCAAGCAAGGTGAGGCTCCCCGGGCACAACAGAACCCGTCCCGGGCCTTTGGCAGTGTGGCAGGCCGGGGGAACGGGCCCAGGGCTGGAGCACCTGAGCCGGGGCCCGGCAGGGCCCCTGGACTGAGCCAGGGCTCCTGGGCCCTGAGGAAAAGGGGATACCTCCGTGGGCCCACGGGACCTCGTTCGGGCACCCTGCCATGCAGCAGGACCGAGGACGGAGCCTGGAGTGGGGAGGCCGCCCTCCCCGGGGCCCCTGGACCCAGCCCAGCAGGGGGAGGCTCCCCGGTCCCCCCGGACCCCATCCAGGGCAGCCTGCCACGCAGCACGCCCAGGGACGGACCCAAGGCTGGGACAGCATCCTGGCCCCTCCAGCTGCTGGCTGAGGACCACTAGGCCAAGAGGGGTCCTAGAGTACCCTGTCCCTAGTAATCTGGAGGAAGGCTACCCCCTTTCTGTTAACCTGTGCGCACCGCAAGACTAAGGGGACCCTAGGCGCGGACGCGCCCGACCTCCTGGAGCCCTGGCTGGGATCAGGCAGGCAAATGAGCCCTCATCGGGACTTCCAGGGCAGCCCGGCCATCTGGTCGCCCCATTGGAAAGCATTGCATGCAACCAGATGGCCGAGGGGATTGGTGCGACCAGATGGCCGGGACCGAAATGACGCCTATCTGCCCGCCCCAAGCCTTCGCGGGAGGTCTCCCGCCTCCCCTTGCAGGGCTCGGGGGCTGCAGGGCACGGGGACTGCAGGGCTTGGGAGCTGCAGGGCTCGGGAGCTGCAGGGCTCCGGGGCTGCAGGGCTCCAGGGGTTGCAGGACTCAGGAGCTGCAGGGCTCGGGGGCTGCAGGGCTCCAGGGCTGCAGGGCTTGGGAGCTGCAGGGCTCCGGGGCTGCAAGGCTCGGGGACTGCAGGGCCCGGGGGGCTCGGAGATCCCACGCTGGGCCTCAGGAATGGGGAGGCCCGCAGTAGCTCCCGAGGCCCGGACGCCCGGGGACCCATGGAGCCCGTCCCGGGCACTTTGCCTCGACGCGGGCTGGAGGATGGAGCACTGGATGCTGGGGAGGTGTCGTCCGGGCCCAGCCCATCTAGTCACCGCCTGAGAACCGGCATATCCTGCCCCTAGTAATCCGGAGGAAGGCTACCCCCCTTTCGGGTAAACCGTGCGCACCGAGTGATGGAGGGGACCCTAGGCGCGGAGGCGCCCAACCTCTTAGAGCCCTGGCTGGGATCGGGGAGGCGAATGAGCCCTCAACTGGACTTCCAGGCTGGCCCGGACATCTGGTCGCCCCATTGGAAAGCATTGTGTGTGACCAGATGGCCGAGGGGATTGGTGCGACCAGATGGCCGGGACTGAAATGACGCCAATCTGTCCTCCCCGAGCTCGAGGGCTCCGCTTCCCAGGGGCTTGGGGACCCCGGCTGGGCCTCAGGCATGGGGAGGACCACAGGAGCTCTCGGGCCCGGACGCCCGGGGGGGGCTGCTTGGGACCCATGGAGCCCGTCCTGGACTGCCCGGGACCCATGGAGCCCGTCCCGGGCACTTTGCCACGCCGTGGGCCAGAGGAGAGAGCCCCCGGAGGGAGGGCAGGTGTTATCCGGGCATAGACCATCTGGTCCCCGGCAAAGAACCGCCAGCCGGGGGTTGGTGTTCCGGCATACCCTGCCCCTACTAATCCGGAGGAAAGCCACCCCTCTTTCTGGGAACCCGTGCGCACCAAGACACTCAGGGGACCCTAGGCCCAGACGCACCCGACATCCTGGAGCCCTGGCTGGGATCGGGGAGGCAAATGAGCCCCCATCGGGACTTCCAGGGCAGCCCATGGCGTGCGACCAGATGGCCGAGGGAAAGGTGCGACCAGATGGCCGGGACCGAAAGGACTCCCGTCTGCCTGCGCCGAGCCATAGCGGTAGGGCTCCCGCCTGCCCTTGCAGGGCTCCGGGGCTCTGCAACAGGCCCCCTTGTCCCGGGCAGATGGACACTTGGCTGGCCGCAGGACGTGGGCTCCCAGGCTCTGACCGAAACTCAGGAGGTCCGGGGCTGGTCCCTGCTTCTCAACCCAGCCAGGCCGGGGAGATCGGGGAGCCTGCCCAAACACGAGGGACCCCTGTCCCGGGCACACGTTCTCTCAGGTTGTGCGCTCGTTTCCCACAATTTTTTTCAAAATTCTGCATAGTTGCGTTACCTAGCCCTACTCAGGACGTGCACTCGTTTTCCACAATGGCGCTACGCAAAGTCCGCCCAGCCCTAGTCTGGACACACAAGAGTCGCAAAGGAGGCAAGCTGCTTTGGCTCACGTGGTGCAGAGGGTGGGAGTCGGGGTGTGCTCGCAGGGCGGGTGCTGGCACATACAGGTATGGATCCTTTGGTTCAAATTGCAAAAGCTGCGGGTGTTTTTAAGGGGCGTTGCCTGCCAGCTCATGGAGCTGGTCAAGGGTGCTGCTGAGGCATTCTGAGAGTCGAAGGTCAAAGCTAAGAACGGATTTAGGACGTAGATACCCTATGTTCCTCCTTCAAAACTGACCTCCACATCGCACCCCTCTCCAGACCTCGCAGTAGCGAAAACTCAGTTAACTCGGCATAAGAAAATAACAACACAGCAGCAGTTATTTTTGCCATGAATAGATTTGTTTTTATGCGTTTCATTGTGTTCTGGCACATTTTTCAATACTTAGTTAATTGTTGAACCATAATCCAGCTGGTCTTAATTGTGTGCAATATTCAGAGCAGACACAGTTGGAGAAGACGCCACTTGGTTTAAGAGCCCTTGAGCTGTTTAATATGACTCCAATAACAGTTGCATGGAAAATAACTTGCTAACGAAAAGAGGCTGATAATAGTAATTTTACAGAGGGCCAAAGAGTGACCTAAGCGTGTGCATGATTTTAGGTATACGGACATACAAGTTCTTTGTCAGTGTGCGTCGTGCTGTTAGCTCGCTTCCACAAATCACATGCATGCGCGCCTTCATTTTGTTTACGCCTCCCCACTTTCAAATGTTACCAGCCGCCACTGCTTTTAAAACATGTTTTTCACATATTGTGGTCTCACTTCAACCAACAAAACGGTTAAAGCCATACCACCATGAGCATTTCCTGTTCATTTTACATAATGTTTTTCAGAGACTTCATGCTACTTGCACCACAGCAAATGCAGCATCCGTGGCCCTCAAAAGCAATGTCCCTCTCACAGGCATTTGAAGAGCAGCAGCATGGGCTATTCCGCATTCTTTTGCTAGCGCTACTCTGTAGATGCATCTTTGGAGAAAGATGCTGCTTTTCGGACCGGAAAAACTGCAAAATGTATGTGCGTAAAGCCTCGATGTACCTGCTGTCCTACACATTCCTTCTGTTTTAAATTGTGAAATCAGTTTGCCCAACCATGGAGATCAAGATGTTAAAATCATTACTTTCATGGTGATTCCAGTATCCTTAGTCCTTGCTGTCCACCCTTCACATCCCCAAGGAACCCAGCAGTCCTGTCTCTATTGTACTTTCCATACTGAAACATTGGATGTCAAGGAACATAATGCAGGAACTGGGTGAGGTGTCCGGTGACACATGTGAATAGTTGGGGAGCTCACGCTTCCAAAGGAGGGTTTTTAAATTCTTTAAAAATGATGGTGTTATTTTAGAAAACATTTTTTCCTTTCCTTTGCAACCAATTTCCAATCAGTTTGCTAGAGGGAGAGCTAGGACTAAAAGTACAGGAATCACCATGAAGGTAATTTTTCCTGCCTCTTTTACTATGTTGTTATTTGTAATTAAGTTGGTGTGCAGCTGTGGGGGGATATTCAATTAGGTATGGCCTGCATCAAGAGGCAATGCAATTTTGAAATACTTGATAAAAAAACACAAAATCGGTCAAATTAAAGTGTGAGCCTTTCCTAAAAGGACCCTCTAGTTAGACAATTTTCAACATTTGTAGCCGATCTCTAGATTCTTCCATTCTACCATTACTCTTCTAGTGAGACAGACTCCAAAACTAGACCATAGTCCAGACAATGCCTTACCACTGATGTGGTAACAGAACCTGCACTTGGCTGCTCGTTTTATTTCTCCCTGTACTCCAAGTTTTCTTGAGCTCTGGCGTTGGTTGTATACTAACACAAAACTAAGACACAGACTTCATTGTGATTTCCAGAGGGGTTTCAGAATGCTCCTGCAGGCAGAATAGTTGACCTTGAGCGTAGAGTGTCACAATATGTCAATTTGCCCACTGTGTTACAAATCCATGCACCAGCCTCTGGGGGCATCTGCTTTGAGAACCTGATTATCTCTCTTCTCCTGTCCGTATATCGTGAATATCTGTACTTATTGCTAATTTGGTTGCATAGGCCCTTTTTGCATGATTTGCACTTGCCACCATAAGAATCTCCCGTTCAATTGATCAAATTAATTCCTTATTTTTTCATTCATGGTGGAGTGTTAAACTTTCTAAGATCTTTGAATGTTATTTTTACATCTGCTGGTGCATGCCTCGTCTGGTGAAGGATTGTTGTATGGGAGAGCTTTGTACCTAGAGTCTCCACTTGCTCCACTCTTCTGTGGCCTTTCTAATGTAGTGTTTTTGAGTCTCCACACCCTCAAAGGAAGTGTCAGGATGGTGCCTGGTGGAAGCCTGTATTTGGACAGTTTTAGTATAACATTATTTTGTATGCCTCTTCTACATTCCTCGTGAAACTGCTAAACAGACTATCTAATTTGGCATGTGCTTTTTCTCTTGCAGTTCGGTAACCGGAATGAAGACTTTGTGATGATTTATGACCTAGAGGGGCTGGGGCTGAAACATCTCTGGATTCCAGCCATAGAGACCTACGGAGAGGTGAGAGGAAGCCTGGAAGATGGAAACCACAGAAAAACCTGTAAAAAGATGCTAGATTTAGTATGCCACTTTGGAGTGAGGCCTAGAAACAAGCAGAAGGATTCTGTCTGAAAGTCTATAGTAAAGCCCTCACACTCAAAGCTATAACTTTTGAATGATAGTGATGCACATAAAATGTGCCTTCCCATAACTGGCATTTTCTGCCTATTCAAACCATGGCTGCCATGCTTTGTACTCTATGGTAGCGCTCTTGTACACATGAAGAACATCAATTATTGAGTAACACTTTAAGACAGGCACATTTATTTTCATAGAGATATATAGGGCTCGTCCCTCTTTTTCTGGAACCACATATACAATTATCCAGTTCTGAAATGGAATACAAGGATACTCTAGCAATGTCCAAATCTAAGGTGGTGAGCTACATGGCATGCAGAATGTGTTAGCGTCACAAGTGACACTCCTCAACTTTCACAATGTGCTGCTATGAAAGAAATTTTCTGACAAGCTTCCAACTGCAGATTCTTTTCCTTTTGAATATTCCCCAGGCATCTGACTAGATCCAGAAACTATGAGCAGTACCACTGTGCGCTGGTAGGTGGTGTGGTGCGGGTCCGCACTGACGTTGTTCCACTGCTGAAGAAATGCGCAGACCCCCAAAAAGGAGCCACTCGCACGCAATGACATTAGTTCCTTTCCTTTCGCACCACCAGACGTGGATCCAGAGCTAATTCTTGCCCCCTTACGAACCCCTTTATCTAAAAATTACCAACGTGCCTTGCAGTATAGCTCCTTAAGCCATTCCCCTTCAGAGCCAGATAAATCTTTGTCCTGAGGGAACCTGTATTTTCAGGGTTATCGGCAAGCCCGCAGCAAATCATAAAATTCTGTGAAACCATGTTGCAACACTTCGGCATATTACCGGCTTGGTCTGGCAGACCTCCAGCCTCAACAGATCTGTAAGGGCCTCAACCTGGGACTTCATCAGCAGGTCCAACTGTTGCTCTGGCTGGACCCGCTAAGGGCTCGGCCCTGGCTTTGCTGCTGACTCCAATCTCAGCGCCTTCACCCATGCCAGACCCTGGAGAATAGTTGTGTATGTCAACATTGGGCAATGAAGCTCAACCTGTTGTACTTTTCGACTCAGTTGGCACCACTTAGACTTCAATTGACATCATGGCCTGATTCCTTTGGGCCGCGGCCTTTGGGCAACTCATCAAATTCTGATATTTCGCCCCTGTCTCAATGTAGGGACCAAACCCTTCATACTTTTGGTATAGGAACCTTCATGGTGCTAGTGGACTGGACACCTTGCCAGACACTTAGTTTACTTCGCCTCGGGCTCTGTCATGGAAGAAAGTGCCTCCTTAGCCATAGTCATGAAAGGAGAGGCAGAGAATTTCGACCTCCAGTTACCAATATGGAGGTGAAGACTAATGTCCTCACTAAGGTCCTTCAACCTGTGCAGTCAAATACTGAGCCTGAACTTCCTTTTCATGAAGCCCTCACAGATACTCTTCTCAGAACTAGGGGAAAACTCTGTTCTGGACCAGCGGCAAACATGCAGATAGCACAAAATTCTTAACTCAGCATCCCACGCATGGGAGGATAGTTGTGCAGGACTCAATGAGCAGGGTCAACACAAGCATTCCCTCGCAGACCACAGGTCAGGGAATCCAAGTGTATCGAAACCCTTGGGAAGCAAATGTTTTCATCAACCAGTTTTGGTACTACTTTCTGTTAACGCCAGCTGCCTCTTAGGGCATTATAGTTACTCCCTTTGGGACTCTGTTGGACATTTCTATCGGTTGTTCCTGGCAACTTGCATCCTGTCCTTACATAGACAATTCAGGATGGCAGTGATGAAGTAAAAGTTACCATGTGCTATGTCTTGGACACCACAGATTGCATAGGCAGGGCAATTGGCAGCAATGTGGCTCTCAGGAGGCACGCCTGGATGAGGGCCACTGGCTTCTCAAGTGATGTACAGTCCACGTTAATGGACTTGCCTTTTGATTTGTCTTGCCTGTTTGGTGAGATGGCAGACTCGACCCTTGAGCACTTTCAGGATAGTAGGGCCACGGCGCTCTCCTTGGGCCTGTTCGCCCAACATGTCTGCTGCACCAATATTTTCTCCCCCTCCGTGGATCCTGTTAGTGGCTTCCAATATCTCCATCAAGTTCAAGTTGCCCAGCAAACTCTTCAGCCTTTTTGTGGCTGATGTTGCAGTAACAGCAGACCACATGGACAACAGGGGAAGCGTGCAGTAGTCTTTTGCCCTACCTGTTGCTGCAGCCTTAAAACCTCATTCATCTGCCCGTCAAGGTGCACAGCGACCATGTCGGAGGAAGGATCTGACATTTTCTGTCGGGGGCATGCAAACCTTTTGGGCAAGTGGTTCCTACAGATAATCCAGCGGGGTTACACCCTACCATTTCTGATCACTCCTTTACATCTTCAACCAGGCTCAGAATGGCTGACAAAGGACCATCTGTCCCTCTTGCAGCAAGAAGTGCAGGCCCTTCTGGCCAATGGAGCCATTGAGAGGGTGCTGGCATCAGAAGTTGGCTTTTGTTGTTACTCCACCTACTATATGGTACCTAAGGATGACCGAGGCCTTTCTCCAATCTTAGACTTTACCTCCCTAAACGCCTTCCTGCGAAGGACAATTTCAAGATGCTCACCCTGGCTTAGGCCTCGTCTGCCCCTCGACTTTAGAGACTGACTGTATGACACTTATGTGAGAAGTTGGCCTGATGTATGATGTCACTAGTTCTAGTGTACACCTTATATCAGTCCAAATACCCTTATGGTGATTGGTTGTAAAGTCAACCTTATAGACCAGCTATCCTAGTGGTAGCATGGACAAGAGCAGTCTTAGGCTAAACTCTGAATGGCATGTGAAGCCAGCTGTGATACCATATATAATCCCTTGAATACCAAATGAAAGGACACCACAACAGATATATATATAAAATAAAGTGTATTTATTCTAGTCAAACCCTCAGCACTCTTTATGAGATTAGAGGTAAGTACAACACAGTCTTATTTAAGCATACATTAAGTCACACAGGTAAGTAATACAGTTAGGCCCTAGGGGCCATGCAAACCATATACTAAGTAAGTGGTATAAGGACCACTGTCACGGAAATAGAATAGGCCTAGGCCTAGGGAATCGCTGGGGCTACACTATACTACCAAAGGTTAGGAAGTGGGAGGCCCACGGGATTCGTGTGCAGAGTGGAAACACTCACGCGTAATGCGTAAAAGTCACTAGCAATAGTACAGTTTAGAAAACGATAGATTTAGGACACTTCCGGAGTAGCTAGGAAGTCGAGACTGGAAAACTAGACACTAGGATAGTCACTATCCTGATGAGCACCGGAGTACCCAAGTTACCTAGCCCACAGGCTGCGGGTGCATAGGGGTGAAGTTGCGTCGGTTTTCGTCGTCGACTCCTATGGATGCCTGAAGAAAGATGCTGACAGGCAGTCAGTGAAGAATGTCCGGTGGATCCCAAGGCTGGGATCAAGAAGAGAGGAGACCTGCAAGCAGAAGGGACAGAGTCAAGGTCACTAGCCAGTGACCACGTGGAACCAGGAAGGAACCAGGCGATGTCGTGAAGATTGCAGGTGAAGGTGAAGCTTGTCGCTGCAGCCAGGAGGACCAGGAAGCGTCGAGGACGACCAGGACCAGGAGGCGAGCTGTCCCACGAAGGCTCTTGCTGTCAGCGGCGTCAAAGTTGGACTAGGACTCACCAAGCCTTGGCAAGCGGAACCCACGAAGAACGGAGGACTTGCTTCTGGTGCAGACCAGGAAGGTCTGGGGTGCTTCTTCTTTGCAGAGAAGCGGGAGCCAGTCTGGAGGAGCCAAACCAGCGCAGAAGATTTCAGGGTGCGTCGTCACAAAGGCCACTAGCCAGCGGGCAAGCAACCGGACAGACGCGGCAAGCAGGAAAATGCAGAAGGGCCCCACGCAGGACTCGTGGAGTGTGGGGGGCTGATCTTTGGTGCAGATGATGCTTGGGGTTGGGGCTTCTCAATCCCCGGTGCACAACTTCGAGGGTGCCTCAGAAGCTGCGCTTGAAGTTACTAGCCACTTTTCCCAGGTAGCCGGTCCCACGTCGCTCGTCGCCTCCACGGATCTCAGCTCTGCTGTGGATGTGGATCAGGGTCGGAGAAGTCTGGAAGTCAAGGCTCTGGTCAGGCTCTGCAGTCGGTTCCTCGTAGAACGTGGGCAAAGCAAAGGGTAGTCTCTTGATGGTGCCTGTTTGCACAGGGTAGCCACTCCTTGGCCACAAGGGAGATTCTTCAGTCTTCTTCTTTCGTAGAATGTCGAAGGTCCAGAGTTTCTGTTCAAGTTGCAGGTTCAGGATAATCTAAAGTCTTGAGGCCCAACTCCCACTCTTATACTAATCTGGGGGGCTGGGATACCTGCTAGGTCACGCCTTATGGGTGGGACCTGGGAGGGGGTGGTTACACCCACTTCACTTTGTCTAGTTTCGCGCCAGAGCTGGGGCTGGAGTGCCCGAGCGCCGGTTTGAACTGGACTATGCAAGGAATACCTTGTGTGCCCCAGGCATGTCTCATTCCTTTCAGCCCACCCTGCCCCAATACACTAAAGGCTGTCTGGGGAGGTGCTAGCACCTCCCCAAGCAGGAAACCTATTGTCCAGGCCTCCCTGGCTGGGATCACTCCCAGCTGCAGGAGGTCAGACTTGTGGCGTGGCAGCAGCATCCATTTTGTGATGCTGAGGCTTTGGTCAGAGGCTAACAGTGAAGTATGATTTTAACATGTCTTTCCCTCTAGAAGGGGGGAATAATATCCTCATGTCCAGAAATGGCATGGGGGTATTATTCCACAGTGTTAGACACCTTACACGACATGTTTCGATAAAGCCAAACCATAGTTACCATAACCGTCTAAGATTATAAGGCACTTTAAGAGTATATGGTAGGCTATATCATAGAACAGCTATAAGGACATGGTTCCGAAAGCTGCAGACAGGCTCAGCTCATGCTAGAGCCCCATCTCACATGTTACCAAGCACTCTGCCTCCAGGATTGGTAAGGCCTGCCATAGGAGTGACTGATAGGTACACATGTGTCTATATGTAAGTTAGGTATAGGAATACTACACCTAAGCAAGGGGTGATTACACGACCTTGCCCCAGCTGAGTGATCAGCCAGTTGTGTCAAAATGGAAGGCCAGGCCAGGGGTGGCATAATACATGCTGCAGCCCCTGGTAGGCCTAGGGTACACCTATGCCCTGGGTACCTAGGGTACACTGTACAGGGGCCAATAAGGTGATCCTATCCAAATGGGTTATGCACCTAAAGTACATAGTATTAATTTAGAGAGAGAACAGCAGGGCTGTGGGTCTGATTAGCAGGCCCACAGCCACATCTAAGTCGAAAACCAGTAAAGCAAAAGCAAAAAGTGGGGGTGAACATAGAAAGCAGACCCTACTCTCCTACACAACCCCCCCCCCCCCCCCAAACTTAGGGACATTAAACTAACCTTGACCAGTTGAGTCTTCATGTTCTAAGTGGAAATATCTGGAGAGTCCATCTGCATTGGCATGGTCAGTCCCAGGTCTATGTTCCACTGTGAAGTCCATCCCCTGTAGGGAAATGGACCACCTAAGAAGTTTGAGATTTTCACCCTTCATCTGATTTAGCCACAAGAGGGGCTTATGGTCTGTCTGAATCTTGAAGTGAGTGCCAAACAAGTATGGCCTCAGCTTCTTCAGGGCCCAAACCACAGCAAAGGCCTCCCTCTCAATAGCTGACCAACGTTTCTCTCTAGGGGTCAGCCTTCTACTTATAAAAGCAATGGGCTGGTCTTGACCATCTACATTCAGTTGTGAAAGAACAGCTCCCACACCTAACTCAGAAGCATCTGTCTGGACAATTAACTCTTTGTAGTAGTCTGGACTTTTCAGAATAGGTGCACTGCACATGGCCTGCTTCAGGTCATCAAATGCTTTTTGACAGCTTACTGTCCACTGAACTTTCTTTGGCATCTTCTTGGAGGTCAAGTCATTAAGTGGTGTCACTATGGACCCATAGTTCTTAACAAACTTTCTGTAGTACCCAGTCAGGCCCAAGAAAGCTCTGACCTGAGTCTGGGTAGTTGGAGGAGTCCAGTCCTTTATGGTCTGGATCTTGCTCTCCAGTGGTTGCACCTGACCCCCACCAACTAGGTGGCCCAGGTATACAACCTTGCTCTGCCCTATCTGGCACTTAGTGGCCTTGATAGTGAGGCCTGCCTTTTGCAGGGCCTCTAAAACATTCCTCAGGTGGACCAGGTGATCCTCCCAGGTGGAGCTAAAGACAGCAATATCATCAAGATAAGCTGCACAATAATCATCCAACCCAGTAAGGACTTGATTCACCAACCTTTGGAAAGTGGCAGGTGCATTCTTCAAACCAAAGGGCATTACCACAAATTGATAATGTCCTCCTGGGGTCGAGAAAGCAGTTTTGGCCTTTGCACTCTCAGCTAGTCTGATTTGCCAGTAGCCTGCTGTCAGGTCAAATGTGCTCAAAAACTTAGCAGCTGCCAGTCTGTCAATGAGCTCATCTGCCCTAGGTATTGGGTGGGCATCTGTCCTAGTGACAGCATTGAGACCTCTGTAATCCACGCAAAACCTCATCTCTCTCTTACCATCTTGGGTGTGAGGTTTTGGCACAAGGACTACAGGACTAGCCCAAGGGCTCTCTGAAGGTTCAATGACTCCCAGCTCCAACATCTTTTGTACCTCAACTTTTATGCAGTCCCTGACATGGTCAGGTTGCCTGTAGATTTTACTCTTCACAGGCAGACTGTCACCAGTGTCCACCTCATGGGTGCACCAGTTTGTCTGACTTGGGGTCAGAGAGAACATATGTCTGTAGGATTGCAGAACTTGTCTGCAGTCCTGTTGCTGATGGACAGTGAGGCTGTCAAAAAAGACCACACCATCAACTGAGCCATCATCAGGGTTCTGAGTCAACAGGTCTGGGAGAGGGTCACTCTCTTCCTCCTGCCCCTCATCTGTAGCCATGAGTAGCCCCATGTCTGCCCTGTCAACATATGCCTTCAATCTGTTGACATGAAGCACCCTGTGGGGGCTTCTGGGAGTCCCAAGGTCCACCAAGTAGGTGACTTCTCCCTTTTTCTCAACAATAGTGTGGGGTCCAGACCATTTGTCTTGGAGTGCTGCTGGGGCCACTGGCTCCAACACCCACACTTTCTGTCCTGGCTGGTAAACAGTCAGTACAGCCTTTTGGTCATGCCAAGCTTTTTGGAGTTCTTGGCTTGCCTCAAGGTTTTTAGAAGCCTTCTTCATATACTCTGCCATCCTGGAGCGGAGACCAAGTACATAATCCACTATGTCTAGTTTGGGTTGTCTGAGAGGTCTCTCCCATCCTTCCCTCACCAAACACAGGGGTCCTCTTACAGGATGCCCAAACAAAAGCTCAAAAGGGCTGTAGCCAACCCCCTTTTGTGGGACCTCTCTGTAAGCAAACAGAAGGCAGGGTAAAAGGATGTCCCATCTTCGCCTAAGCTTGTCTGGTAATCCTTTTATCATTCCCTTTAGGGTCTTGTTGAATCTCTCAACAAGCCCATTGCACTGTGGGTGATAGGGTGTGGTGAACTTGTAGTTAACACCACACTCCTTCCACATTGCAGTCAAGTATCCTGACATGAAGTTGGCACCTCTGTCAGAAATGACCTCCTTTTGAAAGCCCACTCTGGAGAATACTCCAAGCAGGGCCCTTGCCACAACAGGAGCTGTTGTGGTCCTCAGGGGAATTGCTTCTGGGTACCTGGTGGCATGGTCCACTATCACCAGTATGAATCTGTGCCCAGATGCTGTTTGTGGGTCCATTGGTCCTACAATATCTATGCCCACTCTTTCAAAGGGGACCCCCACCACAGGTAGTGGTATGAGGGGGGCCTTTGTGGTGCCACCTGATTTGCCACTGGCTTGGCAGGTGACACAGGAGCGACAAAACTCCTTAGTATCTTCTGACATATGGGGCCAGTGAAAGTGAGGGACACGCCTGTCCCAAGTCTTGTTCTGGCCTAAATGTCCTGCAAGGGGAATATCATGGGCCAAGGTAAGAAGGAAGCCTCTGAACTTCAGTGGTATGACCAACCTCCTGGATGCACCAGGCTTGGGGTCTCTAGCCTCTGAATACAGTAGCCCTTCATCCCAATACACTCTATGGGTACCTTGAGCATTCCCTGCAGCCTCAGCAGCAGCCAGCTGTCTGAGGGGTTCAAGAGAGGGACAGTCTAATTGAGCCTGCCTCAGATCTGCCCTTGAAGGTCCCCCTGTCCCAAGAAACTCAACCTGATCCGGTTCAAGTTCTTCTAGGACAGTTCCTTCAGGGCTCTCAGAATCATCCTCCTGGGAGGGCTGATCCACCACCTGAGGCAGGGGGGAAGGCACAGCCTTAACCCTACTGCTCTTTCTCTTGGGTTGTGACTGGTCCATAGTTTCAGGATCCAGCACTTGTTCAGTGGTGCACTTTTTGGCCTGTGACCTGGTCACAGCAAGGACATGTGCATCTATCCCCAGCATTTCTGCATGGGTCCTATACTCCACTTCAGACCAAACTGAAGTTTCAAGATCATTGCCCAGTAAACACTCTACAGGAAGGTCTGAACTAACAACAACTTTCTTGAGGCCAGTTACCCCTCCCCAGGAGAAGTTAACAATAGCCACACTATGGGAGGTAGTGGCATTGCTAGCGTTGGTCACTAGGTAATTCTCACCTAGTATGATCTGTCCAGGGTCCACAAAAGCAGGTGTCACCATTGTGACACTAGCCCCAGTGTCCCTGTAGGCCTGAGCCATTCTTTGGTTGATAAAAGGAGTCTGTCTGTACTTGCCCAGGTTACTGGGGCCTACAGTAGAGGACAAAGCTAAGTCCCCATCACAGATCAGAACAGCCTGAGTAGGTACTCTGACTAGGCCAGAATCCTCCTCAGTTCCCAGGGTTAACCCTACTACACCCTTTTGCTGGGAACCACCACTTACAGCTGAACTAGGGGGTACAGTTGCCTTAGGGGCAATGGTGGCTGGGGGCTTATCCTTTTTGGTGCACTCACTAAACCAATGTGAGTTGGACTTACAATAGTTGCACCATGGTTTCTTTTGGCCATCTTTCTTTTTATCCTTTTTGGGACCACCCTCCCCCTGAGCCTTTTGGGGGCCTGGTGAAGACTTCTGGTCTTTTTGTTTCTGATCATTACCCTTCTGGTCTGCCTTTTTCTGATCACCGCCCTGGTTCTGGTTTTTCTGCTTAACTCTAGTCCTGACCCATCTATCTGCCTTCTTTCCCAATTCTTGGGGAGAAGTCAGATCAGAATCAATCAGGTGTTGATGCAATAGCTGGTTTTGACAGTTGTTAAGTATTTGTTCTCTCATGATTAAATTATACAATCCTGTATAGTCCTTAACCTTACTTCCCATTAGCCAGCCTTCCAGAGCCTTAGTGGCACAATCTACAAAGTCAGTCCAGTCCTGAGTCTGTGTCTTCTGGGTATCCCTGAACAACAACCTGTATTGTTCAGTGGTTAGGCCAAACCCATCAATCAGAGCACTCTTCAGGACAGTGTAATTATCTGCATCCTCATCACTAACTGTGAGGAGCTTGTCTCTACCTTTCTCAGAGAAGGAGAGCCACAAGATAGCTGCCCACTGACTTTGGGGTACCTGCTGTACTTTGCAAGCTCTCTCCAAAGCAGTTATCCATTTGTGGATGTCATCCCCACACTTGTAGGGAGGGACAATCTTGCTCAGGTTTCTATTATCATAGTGCCTGTCTCTATCCTTAGGGATATTGCTGCCACCAGGGGGTTTTGACCCACTTAACTTTTGCTCTCTAGCCAGAGCAAGCTTCTCCTTGGCAAGGGCAAGTTCTTCCCTCTGAATCCTCAGATTAGCTTCCCTCATTCTGGCTTCATGTTCCTTTCTCTCAGGGGAAGTCATTCCCCTGTGAGAGGAAACACTAGAGATGCTAGAGACATGGGAGTGGATGGATTCCCTTGAAGGGGATCTGTCCCTCCTGTTTCTCTGGTTAAGCCCACTTGGGGGTCTGTATGGGGGGACCCCATGCAAACTCCCATGTAAACTTAGGTTAGCCTGGCTAAGTCTTCCTACTTGGCCCTGGCTGTCTACCTCTTCATCTGAAGTCCCATCTGACTCCTCTGTGGTGGGTAGACCCTCCTCTGTACCTAGGGTACCTGCCTGAGAGGCCCTAAGAGCATCATACTCCTCTAGGAGTTGTCTTAACTGAAGGAGGGTAGGGTTTGCACCCTGTTTTATTCCTCTGGAGGTACACAATTGTCTCATCTCCTGGAATGTTAAGGTATCATATCTAGAGGGGGTCTTCTGCAGACCTGACCCTCCTGAGAGAGCATCTACTTGATCTCCTCTCAGAGACATGATCTAGTGAGGGTGTGGTGTGTGCACCTACCTACACTAGTTGTTTCTACTAAACCTCTCTGGTAGTTGTAGTCAGGGTGTGTTACTCCCTTCAACCTACAACTACTAAGTCCAGTAGGACTTAAGTATTATAATCTATGTTATATGTACCTAGACAATATCTGTGTGATCTTTCAATTTAGTATCTCAAGATTACAATGGTATTACAACAGCAAGCTCAGATCCCAACCGCTGCTCACCAATGTGAGAAGTTGGCCTGATGTATGATGTCACTAGTTCTAGTGTACACCTTATATCAGTCCAAATACCCTTATGGTGATTGGTTGTAAAGTCAACCTTATAGACCAGCTATCCTAGTGGTAGCATGGACAAGAGCAGTCTTAGGCTAAACTCTGAATGGCATGTGAAGCCAGCTGTGATACCATATATAATCCCTTGAATACCAAATGAAAGGACACCACAACAGATATATATATAAAATAAAGTGTATTTATTCTAGTCAAACCCTCAGCACTCTTTATGAGATTAGAGGTAAGTACAACACAGTCTTATTTAAGCATACATTAAGTCACACAGATAAGTAATACAGTTAGGCCCTAGGGGCCACGCAAACCATATACTAAGTAAGTGGTATAAGGACCACTGTCACGGAAATAGAATAGGCCTAGGCCTAGGGAATCGCTGGGGCTACACTATACTACCAAAGGTTAGGAAGTGGGAGGCCCACGGGATTCGTGTGCAGAGTGGAAACACTCACGCGTAATGCGTAAAAGTCACTAGCAATAGTACAGTTTAGAAAACGATAGATTTAGGACACTTCCGGAGTAGCTAGGAAGTCGAGACTGGAAAACTAGACACTAGGATAGTCACTATCCTGATGAGCACCGGAGTACCCAAGTTACCTAGCCCACAGGCTGCGGGTGCATAGGGGTGAAGTTGCGTCGGTTTTCGTCGTCGACTCCTATGGATGCCTGAAGAAAGATGCTGACAGGCAGTCAGTGAAGAGTGTCCGGTGGATCCCAAGGCTGGGATCAAGAAGAGAGGAGACCTGCAAGCAGAAGGGACAGAGTCAAGGTCACTAGCCAGTGACCACGTGGAACCAGGAAGGAACCAGGCGATGTCGTGAAGATTGCAGGTGAAGGTGAAGCTTGTCGCTGCAGCCAGGAGGACCAGGAAGCGTCGAGGACGACCAGGACCAGGAGGCGAGCTGTCCCACGAAGGCTCTTGCTGTCGGCGGCGTCGAAGTTGGACTAGGACTCACCAAGCCTTGGCAAGCGGAACCCACGAAGAACGGAGGACTTGCTTCTGGTGCAGACCAGGAAGGTCTGGGGTGCTTCTTCTTTGCAGAGAAGCGGGAGCCAGTCTGGAGGAGCCAAACCAGCGCAGAAGATTTCAGGGTGCGTCGTCACAAAGGCCACTAGCCAGCGGGCAAGCAACCGGACAGACGCGGCAAGCAGGAAAATGCAGAAGGGCCCCACGCAGGACTCGTGGAGTGTGGGGGGCTGATCTTCGGTGCAGATGATGCTTGGGGTTGGGGCTTCTCAATCCCCGGTGCACAACTTCGAGGGTGCCTCAGAAGCTGCGCTTGAAGTTACTAGCCACTTTTCCCAGGTAGCCGGTCCCACGTCGCTCGTCGCCTCCACGGATCTCAGCTCTGCTGTAGATGTGGATCAGGGTCGGAGAAGTCTGGAAGTCAAGGCTCTGGTCGGGCTCTGCAGTCGGTTCCTCGTAGAACGTGGGCAAAGCAAAGGGTAGTCTCTTGATGGTGCCTGTTTGCACAGGGTAGCCACTCCTTGGCCACAAGGGAGATTCTTCAGTCTTCTTCTTTCGTCGAATGTCGAAGGTCCAGAGTTTCTGTTCAAGTTGCAGGTTCAGGATAATCTAAAGTCTTGAGGCCCAACTCCCACTCTTATACTAATCTGGGGGGCTGGGATACCTGCTAGGTCACGCCTTATGGGTGGGACCTGAGAGGGGGTGGTTACACCCACTTCCCTTTGTCCAGTTTCGCGCCAGAGCTGGGGCTGGAGTGCCCCAGCGCCGGTTTGAACTGGACTATGCAAGGAACACCTTGTGTGCCCCAGGCATGTCTCATTCCTTTCAGCCCACCCTGCCCCAATACACTAAAGGCTGTCTGGGGAGGTGCTAGCACCTCCCCAAGCAGGAAACCTATTGTCCAGGCCTCCCTGGCTGGGATCACTCCCAGCTGCAGGAGGTCAGACTTGTGTCGTGGCAGCAGCATCCATTTTGTGATGCTGAGGCTTTGGTCAGAGGCTAACAGCGAAGTATGATTTTAACATGTCTTTCCCTCTAGAAGGGGGGAATAATATCCTCATGTCCAGAAATGGCATGGGGGTATTATTCCACAGTGTTAGACACCTTAAACGACATGTTTCGATAAAGCCAAACCATAGTTACCATAACCGTCTAAGATTATAAGGCACTTTAAGAGTATATGGTAGGCTATATCATAGAACAGCTATAAGGACATGGTTCCGAAAGCTGCAGACAGGCTCAGCTCATGCTAGAGCCCCATCTCACATGTTACCAAGCACTCTGCCTCCAGGATTGTTAAGGCCTGCCATAGGAGTGACTGATAGGTACACATGTGTCTATATGTAAGTTAGGTATAGGAATACTACACCTAAGCAAGGGGTGATTACACGACCTTGCCCCAGCTGAGTGATCAGCCAGTTGTGTCAAAATGGAAGGCCAGGCCAGGGGTGGCATAATACATGCTGCAGCCCCTGGTAGGCCTAGTGTACACCTATGCCTTGGGTACCTAGGGTACACTGTACAGGGGCCAATAAGGTGATCCTATCCAAATGGGTTATGCACCTAAAGTACATAGTATTAATTTAGAGAGAGAACAGCAGGGCTGTGGGTCTGATTAGCAGGCCCACAGCCACATCTAAGTCGAAAACCAGTAAAGCAAAAGCAAAAAGTGGGGGTGAACATAGAAAGCAGACCCTACTCTCCTACACATATTTCTATATTGCTATCCTGCAGGCCAACAAGCGTTATCAGTGGTTTACGGTAGGCAGGAGCATTTTCAGTGTGTTGGGCTCCCTTTTGGCCTCAAAATGCCCCTCAGTTGTTTACTAAAGTGATGGTGGTTGTTGCATCTGAGATCAGGGTTCCAGTCTTCCCCCTACCTCGACTTCGGAGTGCTGAAAAAAAGAGGGCTCGCCACAGGTAGTAATCACCCACCTCTACTACTGTGAACCTTGTAATTTCATTGGTGTTCTCTGTAAACATGTCAAAGTCACCCCTGACTCCTTCATAGACACTCCCCTTCTCCCTTAGAATGGAGAGTCCAGGACTTTCGGTCTATGATCCCGATATTTTATCCTCTGTCCTGCATCTCAGGGAGGATGACTGAGGCTGCTGGGACTGATGTCTTCCTGCATCCTGTTGGTCAAGTACACCAGGAGACATATGAGAGCTCTGCAGTGGGATATGAAGTCCCAGTTGGCACAGCATCCTCTAATCACAACCAGATTTTGGAGGAGACTGCAAAAGATCTGCTGTGATGGTTGCTGGACAGCAAGTTGTTCAGCGACAGATCCCTTACTGTACCCCAACCAAAGCTAGCAGTGGTGACAGATACATCGCTTCTGGGTTGGGGAGGCCACTCGGGAGAGGTGGAGATGAGAGGCAGATGATTTCTGGTGGAGTACAAGCTCCACATCAACCTTCTGGAGCTGTGGGTCCTCCACTTGGCATTTAAGGCCTTCCTACCAATCATCAAAGGGAGGCTGGTGTAGATGCTCACAGACACCAGCACTGCCATGTGGTATTTCATCAAACAGAGCAGGGCCTGGTCATAGACCCTTTGCCAAGAAGCACTACACCTATGAAAAGTGCTGGAACACCAGGATATTTTCCTTTTTGTACACCACCAGGCTGGATCTCTAAATGCAAGGTAGGATGTACTCAACCACAAAGCCCATCTGATTACAAATGGCAGCTGCATGCGGAGATGGCGTAACCTCTCTTACGCAACTGGGGGGAACCTTTCCTCAATCTTTTCATAACTGCCATGTTAGCACTTTTGCACATTGAAATTTTCAAGGCATCTCTCTCACACTCTTTGAGATGCTTTCTGCCTGAAGTAGGATTCAGGACCCCTGTACGCCTTTCTGTTGATACTTCTGCCAGAGATTTGAAGATCAGGAACGACCCGGCCCAAGTCCTAGTGGCCCTGGATTGGGCACAGACGGTGTGGTATCCAGAACTCAGAGGCATGAGCATCTGTCCATTGATCAGGCTTCTACCTCAGAGAGTATCTTATGTCACAGTAGCAAGGTAGGGGCCTGCACCTGCACCTATGCCTTTGCAATCTTTACCTCTATACTTGGAGAATAAGTGGCAACCACTGACAGCCCCTATATTCCCCCTCCTGAGGTTGAAGCTGTCATCTTGGCAGGCAGACACCCCTCAACAAAATCAGAAAATGCCTGCCGATGGGACAAGTTTGTAGTTTGGTGAGGTATTCAACAGACTGACCCACTGGCCTCATTATCCAAAGTGCTGCTGTTTGTGTTGTCCATAGCCTAGCAAGGACTAGCTTTGGGCACAGTTAAAGGATATCTGTCGACTATTCCGGCCTTTTTGCAGTTACCGGACCAGCCTTTTGCTTAAATCACTTGTGATACGTTTACAGGGTTAAAGGTTTGCAGAATTTTTTTCCACTCTCTCCCTTTATCATGCCTCAGTAGGACCATAACTTGGTCCCCACATTTTGATGTGTACTCCATTTGAACCACTGCACAGCTGCCCATTACGTCTTCTCACCCTCAAGTTAGTGTTCCTCATTGCCGCAACATCAGCCCGGTGGGTGAGTGAGCTGCAAGCCCTCTCCGCCAACCTGTCATACACTACTTTCAGCCCAGACAAGCTAGTCCTGAGAACCTGAGCTTCCTTTCTTCCGAAAGTGGTGACTACTTTTCACATTGGGCAAAACATCACCATGCTGGTATTCTCCACTCCATCTCACCCCTCTAAGTAGGAGGAGCAGAGACTCAATCAGCTGGATAGTAAGTAAATAGGCTTTTAGCTTTTACATTCATCGTACCAGGGAACACTGTGCCGATGATCGATTCTTCCTGGGATTTGCTCGAGCGAAGAAAGGCAGCTCAGTGCAGAAGAGAACCATCTCTCAGTAGATCATGCTCTACATTAAAATTTGCTATGCATTCGCCAAAAAATAGCCCCCAGGAAGTTTTCAGGCTCATTTCACCAGATTCAAGGCTGTTACCATTGCACTAGCACTGAGAGAACCTCCTCTAGAGATTTGCCAGGCTGCTACGTGGGGGTCACCCCATACTTTCACAAAGCACTACTGTGTGGACTGCCAGGTTGGTTGAGATGGACATTTTTGCCCACTCCATCCTCTAGGACGTTTTACTTTGAGCCAGTTCACAAACCCACCAGCAAGAAGGTACTGCTTTGGTATCTGTTTAAAAGTTACGTAAGGAATCTGTGGTTAGAAGTATCTAACAGAAGAACAAGTTACTTACCTTCAGTAACGCTCTTTCTGGTAAATACTCAATCTAATTGCAGATTCCTCACTTACCCTCCCTGTTATGTTAACGGAGCTCTTTTCCACTTAAAAAGGCGCCAAAGATAGATATCTGCACACTGGTCTAAGCCACTTTGCTGTTGGAATGTGTGTGTGGATGTGCAAACATCCTAGAAAGCAAATGATGTAAATGCATGCGAGTGGCACCTATATGTGTTTCAGAGTCAGCACCGAGCCGCACAACTCCACAGGATCCAGTCTGACACCTATGGAATGTTCAAAAGGTGAGGAATGTTTGGTTAGATAGAGTATCCACAAGAAAGTGCCTGTGCAAAGGTAGGTTACTTGTTTGGATCATGGGACAAATATTGCCTGGCTGAAGTATGTGCAAAGGGGGTTTCAGGCTCTTGGGTGGTCTGAGTTGTACAGCCCTTGAATCTATTTGAAAATCTGATATAGCATGGACTTAGGAGAATTTATTTGCCAATAGAAAATCTGATAGGGAGGCTTTATTATTGCAGGAAGGATTGGTACAGGCATTTATCATGGTATCAACTCTGGCATACACATTAAATAAATGTGTTGATAAAAAGGATCCCTGAGGGATTTCGTAAGATGCATGTGTTGAGATTGTGGAAGGAGGTCCTAGCTGAACCACAATTGCCAGTACGTCCAAGAAGGAATTCATCCAGTGTAAGGCAGTCCCACTAAATCCTGCTACCTTCAATTGGTCGAGCAAGATCTTATGGTTGACCATATCTAGGGCTGCAGTCAAATACAACAACACTAGAGCAGAGACCTAGCTGCTATCATCGCCATGTCTAAAGTCATCTAATACAGATAGAATCACAGATACAGAACTGTGATCGGGATGGAATCCTGCTTGTAGTGGGTCGAGGAATTAAGATTTTTAAAGGTGGTTACATAATGCATGGGCTACATATACTTTGATTATTTTGGATGGAGATGGGAGCAGAAAAATGGAGCAATAGTTTTTTAAAAACCTTAAGATTGTTTCCTTGCTTTTTAAATTATGGAATGACCATTGCATTTTTAAATGTTTTAGGTACTGAGACTTGCATTAGGGATTTGTTCAATAGTAGGCTCTTCTTTAATCAATCATTTGTAGAGTGCAACAAATCACTCGTGAGGGTCTTGAGGTGCTAGAGCTGTAGTCACTCTGTGAAGGTGGTTTATTCAAACAACCAGGTCTTTAGATCTCTTCTGACTTTGTACTGAATTATAATCAACTAAATACTGTTTATAAAGAATGTAATTAGTGAGTCACAAAACTCTTTTGGTGTCTCTAAACTTTATTACTCTTTTTTAGGACAATAGTTTATTCAGTATCTTGAAGATCTCCTTCCGCTTGTCTGGAGCTTCAGTGATTTTGCTAGAATAGTAGAAAGATTTTATTTGAGCAGTATTAGTGTACATTTTTGCATTTCAGCTTAGATTTTGACCTTATTTTCTTCTCTTTACTCTTTATGCCAAGGGCTTTCTACTCAACAAAGTTGAAGTTTGGCTATTTTTTGCTGCAGAGTGATGGCGTGAAAAACTCAAAGAGTGACTGCCTATAAATCTAAAACAGACTCTCTTGGAGAAATGCAGACTTTGACTGTCTGGCAGCAACTGATACCTTGAGAACGCGTTTGCGTCTCGAGAAACTCTACTGAAGCAAAGTCCCTGTGACTAAAGGATGCCCCTGCCCCTATTAAGGACGTTCTGCAAGTCTAGCTCTGGGTTTGATGTTCCTATTGGATTGTGTTGTGGCTTCCCCTGAAGCTAGGTTCTGAGAGATCTGCAGTAAAGCTGTATAACCCCTTTTGCTGTCTCCACAGATCATGACAATGTTTGAAGATAACTATCCAGAGTTTCTCAAGCTCTTCTTCATTATCAAAGGTAAGACCACATCCTGCTGCAGGTGCTAGGTTACTCTGCTGTGCACACAACACATGCACATAAACAAGCGTGCACTAGCAAATGCACACACAGGCCATGGATCATCACACACAACACACACTGTGCACACCTTCCCCTACTTCTACAACGCCCCTGACCTCTGGATATTCTCAGTGAAAGAGCAGAATGGCTCCTCTAAGCACATATCACTAAGTCTGTAGAGTTCACTCTCACCAGCAGCAATTGTAGCAGAACTGCTTAGCTGTAACTGTGAGAGTGAAATACTTTCTCACAAACAAATATTGAAAAGTATTTAGTACTGTAATTATTTGTGAAATATTGGGTCCAGTGCAAAAAAAGAAAACAGAGCAACCGTAGAAGGTGTCTGATATAGCTAAATGATCTTCTTTGGACATAGCTGCCATGCAGCGTCATCCCAGGACTGAACTGGCAACTTACAGGTGGCTATTACATACTTCTTTTGGACATAGAGTGACAGAGTTTGGAAACACGTTGAAAGCAAAGTTAGGTAAAAAAAAGTTTGTGAGCGTTGTTTCCTTCTTGCTCTGTCAGAAACTGATATTCATCCTTACAACACTCAGCATTAAGGACAAGGATTCCAGCACACAGAGGAAAGCTATCGGTGAAAGTCGCACTGGGTACATGTGAGGTGGAAAGGTTTAGACTAGCAGTACAGCAGGAGATGCTATCAGGAGGTATAAGTGTTCACAAGGAAGGAATCCAGGGTCCCTCTGCAAAGACAACCGAGGTCATTGATGGCAGCCATGAGCACTGCACCAAGCACATCTATAAAGATGATGTTATAATCTTGTATGTGATTAATGCATCCTCTGTTCCTGCCTTTGCCTTGCTGCTCAGTCTGTGTGATGTCATCAGAATGTTGGAGAGTGTTTGAGTGGAAGAAGGGATCAGTTGGTGTGGAAGGGCTGAGCAGCAGGGAGGCTGCTCCTGGTGGGGCATTGAATGGCATTGAAGAAGGCCTAGCATGTGGCTAATGTGGATCTTATCTAAGGAATAAAACAACGATCCTGAACTACATCACCTGGACTATGTATCTTTCTTTTGATTGTAACATTGGCGACGATTTTTAGAACCTGCGTGCTACTTTAATGGAGATTGGACTTTTATAACTGAAGAAAGAAACTACAACCTGTGGATTTGAACAAACCTGGCACCCCCAATGCCCCACCAGTGACCATTTCATCGGTCGCCCCAACCAGTGAGTGCCAGTTTGTTTTAGACTTTTCTTCATTCTCTTGAAGCCTGCCTGTTTTTGCTGGACTGTTCCTGTCTTGTTACATTTAGACAGAGAACATTATCTGTGACCTGGACAGCATTTGCGTGTACTGTACATTTGGATTTGGGTTGGTTCCTGCTGACTGTGGGATTTTAGGAATGGTTTATCAGTGATTTAAGGTGCCAGCTCCGACCTGTTTTGAAAGAAGTCAGTCCAGGAATTGCGACCTGTTTCTGCCAAGTTGTTATGCTGATTCAGAGATGCAGAGGATGCTTGAGCTGTTTTCTGTGAGTCTGCCTCAATCTACCAGACTCTTAAGCTGTTAGTCGGGGGCACGAATCGAGTCCCGGTGTTTGTGTCACAGTTGTGCAAGTCTAAAGAGCAGGCCAATTTTTCAACAGCGTGTGTTTTTTTTTAATTAACCAAGAGGAGACTATGGAGGTGGAGACTATGGAGTTAACAGTGCCTGAACTGTATTCGCTGAATTTTCACAATGCGACCAGTGTGAGAGTGGTGTACGAGGATTTCCAAATGGGCATCTGTTAGAACTATGGAGAATTGCTACTGTGCATCAGAATTTGGTTTTTCTAGTTAAATCCTGTGGTTTACGGTTGCTGGCATTCGTTGACATTTTCAAATGTACACGCGCACCTTACCGTCAGTTTGTTGCCGCGCGCTGGCATAGGGGATTCTAGATTACGTCTTGCTGTCTTCGACTTTCTCCGCTGCCCAAGTGACGCCTGTATGCAGCTATGCACCGCTAGCCATCCGGCGCGACGTCACCCTACGTGCCGCCATCTTGTGGTTGACATCCTTTGACTATTCCCTGATGCACGCTCCCGTTTTGCCAACCACGTTTTTGCCAACCAAACACTTCGAGGATTCCGATTCACATCTTGAGGCGTTTTGTGAAGTCCGCCGATTATCTCCTTTCCTCGTGGACATTTTGTGATCCAGTTATTTCTAAAGAAGAAATTGAAGATGTTCTGGCAGGTTGGATTTTCTGAGGAACTATTGTTGGTTAATCCTCCTACAAGGTATTGTTTTTCCTGGTTGTAGCTCACTTGTTCCAGGCTTAAGCTGCTTACTGACAGCGGTGACTACCTTCTTTATTTTAGTTTGTTGTTTTCTTGAGACATTTTTATTAATGTTGTCGTTTGTATTCAAATGCCTTAATTCTGTCGCTCCGTTATGTGTGCTTTTTATGCGATGAAGTACCAATTATCGTCATCTGTTCCAATATTTGTATGAGAGGGGGTGAGTGGGTGAAGTGTCTTTGTTTTGCTTCTCTTTGTATAGTGTGGGAGAGATAGGCATTGTCCCTGGTCTTGTTGTGTACGTCTTTTATTAGTCTTGCCTCGTCTGAGGTGTTTGGTCTGTGCGCGTTATGGGTGCGCACATGTGAAGACTTCTTTTAGAAGTTTCTCGGTCTTACCTGTTTGGTTTTACCTTTAGGTTGGTGGTTACCTCATGTGAGGTGTTTGGTCTGTGCGTTACGGGTGCGCACATGTGAAGTCTTCTTTTGAAGCTTCTTGGTTTTACCTGTTTGGTTTTACCCTTAGGTTGGTGATTGCCTCGTCTGAGGTGTTTGGTCTGTGCGTTGCGGGTGCGCACATGTGAAGATTTCTTTTGGAGCTTCTTGGTTTACCTATTTGGTTTTACCCTTAGGTTGGTGGTTACCTCATGTGAGGTGTTTGGTTTGTGCGTTACGGGTGCGCACATGTGAAGGCTTCTTTTGAAGCTTCTAGGTCTTATCTGTTTGGTTTTACCCTTAGATTGGTGTTACCTCGTGTGAGGTGTTAGTCTGTGCGTTAAGAGTGCGCAGGCAAGAAGACTCCCTATTTGGAGGCTTCTCTGTCTTTCCTGTTTGGTATTACCCTTGAGTTGGTTGGGTACTTCGTGTGTGGTGTTGGTCTGTGCGTCACATGTGCGCACGTGTGGAGATTTCTTATCTTCTGGTTTTCTGTTTTGCCTGTCTTGGGTTGCAAGTTTACCCTTTTCTGTTATTCTTGAAGCTCTTTGATTTTTATATGTGTGTATGTCCATCAGCGCACATTTTTCTTGATTAGTCTTATTGCATGTATGAACTTTGGTTTTGCATGCTCCTATTTTGTTCAATTTTGATGAGGGGGGGATGTGTTATAATCTTGTATGTGATTAATGCATCCTCTGTTCCTGCCTTTGCCTTGCTGCTCAGTCTGTGTGATGTCATCAGAATGTTGGAGAGTGTTTGAGTGGAAGAAGGGATCAGTTGGTGTGGAAGGGCTGAGCAGCAGGGAGGCTGCTCCTGGTGGGGCATTGAATGGCATTGAAGAAGGCCTAGCATGTGGCTAATGTGGATCTTATCTAAGGAATAAAACAACGATCCTGAACTACATCACCTGGACTATGTATCTTTCTTTTGATTGTAACAGATGACTGCAAACATCTGTATACTATTCGATAGTTAACTCTATTTAGACTCATAATCATCAGTTATTCAGGACTCTGAGCACTTGGAGACAGCTCAGTGAGCCATTAACGGCTGAAATGAAGATGGCGTACTTGCACAGAGAGCTGATGTTAAATAGGACCATTGTTGCTCAGGTGTACAGTTAGGGCATGTGTCAATACCTGGGCTTGCTGATGGTTACCATCAGCTCAATCGAAATCGCGGCCTGGATTGTGTACAGACCAATGCAAAATAGAAGACATACGGGAAGTACAAAATGCACATCACGTGTTGACGGTTGAGCTAACTTTGGCTCATCACCAGCACACAGTGTGTGGTGAAACAGAGGAAGGGCTCCTGTAAGAGGACTGAACTAGTTTGTCTATATTAGCACCAAAACAGACGCAGAAGAGAGCCACTCTCACTAATACTTCGCCAACCTATTTACAAAATTCTCAATGCATCCTGCTATCACAAATAGCTTGACTTGTGCTCTATCTCTCGGCACACACGCCCAAAAACGTACTTACTGGGAAGACAGTTTTGTCACCTGGTTCCAATGTTAAAAAATAAATACAACAGCAGCAAAATTTATGGGAAGAAAATCATCAAAGGGTGGTTTCTTTTGCTATGATCCTGTGGTTCACATTCATACTTCAGTGACGATCATTTCTCATGGGACCATGCTAGGAGTGGGAAGTTCCCTCTCCCAAAATCATCAGGAATAAAGGCTTCATGCACTAAAACCTTCTGCGGCACCAATCCTATTTTTCACAAAATCACATGGACCTCGGAACAGTTTTACAGTTATTAACCCTCTTTTGTGAGTCAGAAATGCCTTTCCGACTTGTTGAATGGATTTGCGAACCATAAATAATGGCAAATAGGACAGGGTGTGAAATGGGCGTCCTTCCCTATTTGGGAGTCGCAGAGGAATTTATCTGTGCTTTGTGATTGCAAACGTGGCCACAATCTGTTGATCAGTTACTGACCTCTCAGGCAAAGCTGTCCCCCTGGAACAGCTTTGACTTTTGGGACATCGGAGGGTGCAGGCAGTAGACCATTGGACCATGGGCTGCTACCCTTAGTTCGTTCCCAAACACGTAATATTTTTTAAAAACCAGAATCTGCCCCTTTCATGAATATGGTCTGTTGTAAAAAAAAAATATTTCCCGTTAAGTAAAGTAAAAGCAACAATGGGAGTCTGAGGTCCCTTCTAGGCCACAATTCCTATTTTTGCAGCCATTCACCAGGAGTCACAAATTACGACTTGATTAACATTAGTGAGCCAGGTCAATTTACAACACTCTCCTAAAATACATTTTGCGACGTGAGCTATGCGTACATAGATCCCATTAAAAAATGACAGGCTGGTCGCAAAATGTCGCTGTACAATTTACACGTTTTGTTTGCGAGCTGCCTGTATGCACAGCAGGCCAATAGAGGGTTCCTGGTCCGTATAGAGACCTTGAATCCCTTGGTCAGAGATGGGTTCACTTGACAGCGGTCAGTGGAATTACAACAGTAATGTTGGCGCAGGTACACATCTTGCCTAAAGCAGTTGAGTCTACAGTATCCTGCATTTTCAGGCTGCCTCTGGTCATGCCGGTGATAGCTGCTTTTGGCACTGCTCGCATAAGAGCACATTTAGTCCATTCTTAACTTCCATCTACCTATTTGAGGGGTTTTATAGCACCTCCATTGAGGTGACTTGCTTATAATTTCGCTATTCAAACCCTAACGTGATCCTTTGGACAGGACCTCGTGGAGGCCCTTGTCAATGCTGACTACAGACTATAAGATAGCTAGCAAGACCCTTGTCCAATGGATCTACCTGCTACACCCTCCTTGGTGTGTCAGAGCCAAGTGGCTCCATCCCAAGTACAATGGCAGTGCGTGGATAGACCCTCACGGGTGATAAGCTGCGTTCCACATGTAATGATTGATTTAATGATCATGCCGAGAGTCATCAGCAAGGTGTTTAATATGTATATCTCACATTATGTCTACAGTGCTTCAGCGTCCAGGATCCGGAGAGGGGATACTTCGATGGATTTGAATGCTGTGTGCCAATCCCACTGCCAAAGTTATGACAGGCAGGGTAATTTAAACACCACTGAAAGTGACCCTGGGTTCTAGGCAGTGGTTCCCATCCACCCCCTTATTCTTGTCCCTGGTAACGGTGCTGCCATGCCAGACTAATGAAGAAGAAAAGTGCTGACAGGAATATTCGGTCGGTCATAAGATGGCTCAAAGACTATCTTCTTATATGCTGACAACCTATTTGTATTTCTGATAGACCAACATAGCACCAACTTCGGCCATCTTCATGAACCTAGTTAACATTCGGGCATCATTGTCAACTGAAGAAAGTCATGGGCAATCCAGATTCAACCAATGAAGGGGGGCTGAACTGGTGACGTTTAAAGCCACGTAGGAAAGGTGCCTTGCAGTGTAACTTTATCAAGTCCACGACGGCTTGCTGGCCAGAAACATGGGTCAAGCCATGCGCTCCTTGAAAGACTGTATGAGACTCTAGAACACAGTGCCCATCTCGACCATAGGTAAAACAGCACTGGCCAAGATGCTGATGCTCTTCCATCTGCTGGATTATTTTATTACCGTTTGCTCATGCGTGCTAGCTAGAAAGGCACCAGTTTGTGCTAGAAAATCTGACATTTCCTATAAAAGAATGATGCCTAAACACTCCTCACTTTGAGAAATACTGCTTAGCTTTGCAGCTTCAATGGGGTAGAACAAGTAGCTGGGTGACACCCATTTACAGGAAACGAGATTGCCAACAGATATGAAAGGCTGAGGGGGCCCTGACCCTTCTCTTTACTGGACAGGGAATCCATAGACCACTCTGAATAGCACTGAAATGTTGGAGGTGTTGTGATAGAGATCAGGGTGTGTACAATATTCCCACTACCACGGATAAAGTAATCTCACAGTTACACGCACATGCATACATCATACGCTAGGGCCCATTTCACTAACATACGCTCAAATACTCTACCAGCAATAAACCTGTGGAAGGAAAACACTCCTAAACACCCTGCATCTATACCGAGGTCGATAAGACCTGGTTTTTGTGACTGTCCCTAAGCATAATCTATACAATATATACAACAATAATCAATAACGCAAACCCAATAATTGACAAGAAAGAATATCCAACACCATGTTTAAAATTATATTGCTTTATCTAAAATTAGTCAAAGAAAATCAATCAGAGTAAATCATTTCTCATAGTTACCTATTCTAGCTAAATGTCAGAACGGGTCAGGACAAGTCTCTCGGTAAATGTCTCTCAAGACGAAGTCCCTTCAGCATCAATCCTCAGCAACGCAGATTCAGTACGCGGCAAAGGCAAAATGGCAAGTGGCAAATGGCCTCTCTAGGCTAACATCTCTTATAGTTTCTAAACAATAGAAAGATACATCGGGAACATAGAAAAAACTATAATGTCCGCCGGACTTGCTGAGCAGAGCGAGAAGGAAAGGATGTAACATCGCTACATTTGAGAATCTCCGCTCAGGAAAAGTACACATAACGAAAACTACGGAACAGGAACCAAGAAAATAAAACATGTATCACAATAATCCTGCTTCTCCTCGGCCATCGAGCCACAGTTCAGAGCTTCCCTCTAAGGCTCCTTTGTTTCCCAAGGCTGCCAAGGACACTTTCACTTCTCTTGGGGACTTCCCAAAAACTGCTGCTGTCCTCATGGAAAGTTTTTCAACAAGGACCATGGTCAGTTAGCTTCAGGACCATTTCCAGCAGGGGTCTCCCTCGTCACAGTTTTCATATTATAAATCACAGCCAGGCTCACAAGTCGGCCATCTTTCTTAGGCCAACATAGGCCTCAATAGACCATCTTAATTAAAAGAGACAAAAACAACGTTACTACAGCATAGTGATTAAACAGTGTTAACCCCACTAATACCCTTATGTGTATACATTTATCTAGCACTTGCAACATAAAAAAGCATTAATTCAGAAAGCGTTTTGTGCTCAAAAATAAACAGCACATAGCAACGTTTAAACATGAAAACACGCACGTTATTTTTAAACAGCACATTTATGCGCACCCACGTGTAACTCTCTCTTGTTAAGACAAACGGATTGATTAATATAAACACACTTGCACAAGACAAATAATTAATTATTAATTATTAATAAACCAGTACAACGAATAGACATGCCAGAGCTTCAAAAAGCCCCAGAATTTTCAAACTGAAAACTCTGCTCCAGCAATCCCCCCTTTGGTGATTTTATCACCAAATAAACCCAAAAAAAAAAAAAAAAAAATTAGTGAAAATTTAGTCCCATTTTAGGAGAAATTGGAAATGTCTTTTCCCCTTTACACAACATTAAACACCAGTCACTCTTTCATCATCCCTTTTTGTCTCTAAATCTTCCCTCCCCTGTTTTTACAACACACACACACCAATCTTATTATTAATAAAGCAACAATTATACAAGTTAAGGGAAACAGTATTCTACCTATAATAGTACTACCTATTTTTGCAATAAAATCCTTAACAGCTATCATTTTATTAGCTATTTTAGTCCATAAACTCTCAGCTTCAAGTGGTACTAATTCTTCATGCAGATCAGTAATATTTTTGATATAGACCTTCAGGTCTTTGCTTTCGTCTGGAATGTAAGTGCAACAATGTTGAACTTTCAGCATTCCACAGACTCCACCCTCCTTGGCCAATAGAATATCAAGGGCAAGTCGATTTTGCATAGACATGGCACGTACGGCACTTAATTCCGTATTCACCAAAAGAAACCCTCCAGCGGTATTTGTCGATAAGCGATCAACCACTGTGGACAGTTTCCGAATTCCATAAGCATTCAAAGAAATTCCCACTGCTGGAATCAAAACCCCAAAAATATCACCCACTATTTCAGACCAAGTTTCTCTCTTAAAACGCATTAGTAAATTAATATGTTCTACATCTGTTACTTTATCTATATGAAAAATCTTTGGGAAAACTAGGCCCACATAACATGTGCCATACCAATGGTCAGGCAACTTGTAATAAGCCTTATTCCCACAAACATAATATACTCCTGGAAAAATTTTATCTTCTCCACCTCTGAAACCCCAACCTGTTGCAATGAAGTATGTATCATGGCACTCACTAGTCCCGACAAAATATGTATCATATTGGGATTTCCTTCTTGTAATACAAAGTTTACCCTTCTGTGGTGCATCTAAAGCTAAAGTTGGACTAGCCCCATTCTTCAACTCTTTTCCCATCTCAATGTCCCAAATTGTCTCACTCAATTTATATTTTCCTGCTTTCTCATGCATGTCCAATCTCCTTTCTTCTACCATATCCAGGAAAGCTTTCTCCTCTCCTTTCAAACTGCAAGTTAAATTATTCTTAAAAATGTAATCTAATGTTAATCCTTTTTCTTCAATAAAAATCTCACCAAAAGTGTTAGCTTCTTTAGCTGGATTCAGCTCTTTGTTCATTGGCAAGTGCCCAAAAATACTATCTCTGTTAGACATCTTGTAATCTACCTTCCCTAACATATAAAAAACACTACTTAAAATACTACAGGAAATACCATATGTAGCTGGTAAATGATGATAAGTAACACCCTCTGAAACGGATGCAGGTAATTGCATACAAACATAGCAATCCCTTACTTCCATTGTCTTCACATATTCATATAACAGTTTCGAAAAAACATTACTAGAAAAGTTATTAATTGACCTATCTTTGTGTATGTAAGTATTACTAATTCTAATTGGAACTACTTTTTGTGAATTCTTCTCTACATTTGTCACATTCTCTGTATGCATCTCAAACTCTACTTTAAAAGTAACTAATAAAACTAAAACACCCCATAGAAGCATTAATAATCCAGTACAGCAGCAGCACATCCTACAACACCTCTTAAAGAAGGCACATCTATTTCTATTATCCTCTATGTTAGCCATTTTAGTTTAGCCTCTACTACTCCACTACTGTTTGAACTTTTCAATTCTTCTTCAGCAATTCTTCAGCTTTCAGTTTATCCAAATGATCTCTTTGTTCACTTAATCCAAGTGAATCCTTCTTTTACTCAGTTTGGATACTTGTCATTCTTCACTTCAATTTCTTCAACATCAAATTGTATTAGATCTCCAACATCAAAATCTTCAGTACTCGACTCTTCTCCAATGTCAGTCAAGAGTACTTTCAGAATTTCACCAGTATCTTCCTCAACCACTATCTCAAGATCTCTTCCGGATTATCTCGAGTCACTGCTTCTTCTTTTCCTCCTTCAGACAGTGCCACATACGACCATTCCGGTGATCTGTACTTTTGGTTGGGTTTTCTTACTCTTTTTATTTCCACTGGTTCGTTTGACTCCTTTGATTCTTCTCCTTCAGCCTTCGAACTTTGACTCGAAACTTCATTCACTTGTTCAGCCTTCGATGTATTTGCTCTTATTATTTTGTATCTCAGCCTCTTAACTCTGTTGTTAGGCCAACGGTCTCCTCTTAACACCTTTTTCGGCTTTATTTCTTTATTACTTCTTTCTCCGATCCAAGTTCTCTTTCTCAGAACTCGACCCTCTGTTTGTTCTACTTCATCATCTGTTTCAAGTGCCTCTTGTTTCCGTTTTCCAGCAGCTTTCTTTTTTCCCACAGATTTTTTCACCACTGTTTGAGATTTCCCTACTCCTGTCCCTCCTCGGGTCTCCGACACGCAATCTTCTTGCTGTCTACTTGTCCCTTCACCTGGCTCATCAAGAATGTTCCCTACACCTCCTCGGGGGTCTCCTTTGTTTCCCAAGGCTGCCAAGGACACTTTCACTTCTCTTGGAGACTTCCCAAAAACTGCTGCTGTCCTCATGGAAAGTTTTTCAACAAGGACCATGGTCAGTTAGCTTCAGGACCATTTCCAGCAGGGGTCTCCCTCGTCACAGTTTTCATATTATAAATCACAGCCAGGCTCACAAGTCGGCCATCTTTCTTAGGCTAACATAGGCCTCAATAGACCATCTTAATTAAAAGAGACAAAAACAACGTTACTACAGCATAGTGATTAAACAGTGTTAACCCCACTAATACCCTTATGTGTATGCATTTATCTAGCACTTGCAACATAAAAAAGCATTAATTCAGAAAGCGTTTTGTGCTCAAAAATAAACAGCACATAGCAACGTTTAAACATGAAAACACGCACGTTATTTTTAAACAGCACATTTATGCGCACCCACGTGTAACTCTCTCTTGTTAAGACAAACGGATTGATTAATATAAACACACTTGCACAAGACAAATAATTAATTATTAATTATTAATAAACCAGTACAACGAATAGACATGCCAGAGCTTCAAAAAGCCCCAGAATTTTCAAACTGAAAACTCTGCTCCAGCAGTTGCTTGTTGGAAACCAAGATGTTTCCAGCATATACCTTATGCCTACCATTGATGTACATACCAACGGCCCACAGCTTTCTCACAGCTAGGCAGTATGCAGCCTGAAAATAGGTAGGGATAGTAATGGTAGGTGACTGTCGTGACATGGGCATGTGGAAATCACTAACTGCAAAAAGAACAATTGATGGACAGAATGCAGAACAATGTCATACATTCACCCCAGTACAGAGATCTGGGCCTAAATCCATCGTTTTTGTTGCTCCCCATGCCATTCCAGTTTGAATCCAGCCATTTACAAATCAGTCTTGACCCTGCGCCCAATGGAAACAGTCCAGCCCGAACTGCCAGGCCACGTCTTCGCTGGGAACAAGCATCCTAAGACCAGTTTCGGGGTTTCACCCCTCATTAGCCAAGATCGCTTGACTCCAGTGGCATGGAGAGCATGGTACTCATGTCAGGGCATACCCGTCCCACCCGGGGTGACAAATGCAAAAAGAACAATAGATGGATTGAACCCAGATCTGTGACTGGGGGTGAGTGTCTAAAAAGCTTCAGCGCACCGTCCATTATCTCCTTGTGTTTGTTTTGTTCGCCCTAAATTTGCAGGTTATGCCCAAACGGGAGTCCTCTTCTTACTTTGCCACTGGATTCAAGCTAGCCTGGCTGATGAGGGGTGTTACCCCGAACCCGGTCCCAGGATGCTTGTTTGCGGTCCAGGCAAGACCTGGCTTGGCAGTTCGGTCTGTACTGTTCCCATGAGGCACTGGATCAGGAATGATTTGCATATGGCTGGGTCTGAACTGGGGTGGCGAAATGAGCTAAAGAATGATGATGGATTGAACCCAGATCAGTGTGACTAGGGGTGAGTGTCTGAAAAGTTTCGGGGCGCCGTCCATCATTTCCTTGTGTTTGCTTTGAAATCACTAACTGACATGATGGACGTAGATGGACTTCCGAGGGGCCAGTTCTAATTATATGGCACCCTGACAAACCTACTGTGCGGTAAATGTGGAATGGGTGACCCAGAACCAGACACACTAAATAATCAGTTTAGGTGAGATATGGGACTGTTCACATGGAAATATAAAGCCCTGCATGGCATGCCATGACACAGATAAAAAAATGTGAAACATCTTAGAATGGATGTATGTCGTTACAACGCACACTTTTACAACGCATGCACTTACAACGCATTTTTTACAACGCAACATCCATTACAACGCATTCCATTACATAGCATGACAGTACAACGCATTTTTAAAAACTACCTTTACAACGCATTCCATTACATCGCATACTACCTTTACAACGCATACCATTACAACGCATAATATTAAATTGCATTTAAGGTAGTATAGGGGTAAAAATTACCTTTCTTACTCCAGGGGGTGCAACAGTAGGGTAAGTGTTGGATAGTATAGGGGTAAAAATTACTATTCTAACTCCAGGGGGTGCAACAGTAGGGAAAGTGTTGGATAGTATAGGGGTAAAAATTACTATTCTAACTCCAGGGAGTGCAACAGTAGGGTAAGTGTTGGATAGTATAGGGGTAAAAATTACTATTCTAACTCCAGGGGGTGCAACAGAGGGTAAGTGTTGGATAGTATAGGGGTAAAAATTACTATTCTAACTCCAGGGGGTGCAACAGTAGGGTAAGTTGGATAGTATAGGGTAAAAATTACTATTCTAACTCCAGGGGGTGCAACAGTAGGGAAAGTGTTGGATAGTATAGGGGTAAAAATTACTATTCTAACTCCAGGGGGTGCAACAGTAGGGTAAGTGTTGGATAGTGTAGTGTAATATTATGCGTTGTAATGGTATGCGTTGTAAAGGTAGTATGCGATGTAATGGAATGCGTTGTAAAGGTAGTTTTTAAAAATGCGTTGTAGTGTCATGCTATGTAATGGAATGCGTTGTAATGGATGTTGCGTTGTAAAAAATGCGTTGTAAGTGTAGTGCGTTGTAAAAGTTGCGTTGTAAATGTTGTTCCCCTCTTAGAATATACAAACAAAATCTCTTGACACGCCAGAGTTCTATACATACAAATTAACTTTATGCACATAACATTTTTAACACCAAAGAGACTCAGTAAAATACCTGATCAACACAAACTGTCTTTCCCTAAGTGCAGTGTAGTAGATGTGGAATTCTTTCACATAGTATGTACCTGCTATAAGATCAAGAGATATTTAAAAGAAATTACAGATTTACTAGATTAGAAGGATGGATCTGCACACACCTCACTCAGTATCTCTTGGATCTTTTGACATCCCTAAACCCAAGAAAGCAGGGAGCAGATTCCTTGATTTGGTTCTTCTACTGGCTAAAAGAGCGATAGCAATGACGCAACATTCTTCAGAGACTCCACCACTTAGCCAGGAGCTTAAATAAATAGATGGGCTGCAAGCAAGACTGTAGTCATTCATGGGGCAGGCTATAGAGGCCCGAGTAGGTGCCCAGTTGAGCATTTGTGGGAAGAAATACTAATGGCCTAGTGCTAGTGATATTGGTACCTAGGATGTCCTACATCTGACACACATTAATGTCTTACCAAGTATCTCCTCCATAATAAGTCAGATCCCTAACTCAGAGTGATATGTCTCATCCTGAAGCCTATGCTTTGCAGCATGTGGTATAGCTTGAAAAAAGAGCTAAACAAGGTGCCCACCTGTTAACTTGCCCCATACACTGCACCCTCAGTAGACACTGAAGCAACTCTATTGTAGCCATTCCCTTTCGGTTACATTTCATCTAGTATGTGGACGCCTGATTTTTGTTTGGTTCCTATTAGATTGTTATGTATGTTCATTTACTATAAGTACGGACAATGCTAGAAATGTTAAACATTGCATAGTTTGTTTCGCATGATAATTTCTGCATCATTTGACTACACCGAACTCTACTGCCCATGTGTTCAGTGGAACCACAACTATTGTTTATGTTTGAGATAATACAAATCATCTAATTCCTTGTCTTGATTTACAGCTCCAAGGTTGTTCCCAGTTGCATACAACCTTATCAAGCATTTTTTGAGCGAGAACACCCGCAAGAAAATCATTGTATTGGGAGGTAAGAGATCTGCAACCCATTTTCCTAAAATGGTGGGCATGGATGGAAGCTCCATAGATATCACACACATGATGGTGATGGAGAATTCTGGACAGTGAAGCTGGCCATACATAGGAACTCACACACACTGTCATCGCTTTGATGGTTCAGCCTCATCCAAACCCTACTATGTTGCTCTGTTTACAAAAGATCATATATGAAATGTGCCCAATACCATAAACATGTTCTGTGCTAAAGTCTCTGCTGCTCCTTGGAACTAGATTCACGATGTAAAAAATACTTTAAAAATCAAGCATTTGCAATGCGATAGGTCTCGCATTTAGTAGAATTAGAGCAATAGGCGTTGTAAATGACAATGTCTGTTCCCCAAGTGTTTTGGCTTGGAGTGGAGTGGAGTGGATATATGTGGTTTGGAGTGGAATTATGTGGTTCATTTGGATTGTTAATTGTTGAATTGTGTGGTGTGCAGTGGAATTATGTGGCATGGTGAATAGATAGGGGTGAGAGCTGCACAAAATAGATAGAACAGGAGATAGAGAGGGATAAGTACTTTGTGCATGAAGTGGAGAATAAACTACATATAAAGGAGCAGAAAGTGTGTGCAAAAGAGAGAAAGATGGGGAGAGCATGCCACAGACGCATAAAGAGGGTGCATCTATGTACGCAGAAGACACCCCAAAAAATGGAGGAGAGCATGGGTTTGAGGGACGGAAATCTTGAAAAGGCACAGGAAAGAAACTGTGCTTGAAGACCTGAAGTGAACCAATGTGAGAGGTAGCAAGAGTGAGTGAGAGGTGTGAGAGGTATAAGAAATTACGAGAGAGAGACAAAAGAGTGGGAGGGGCACCCAGAAGGGAAGGCGAGAGGTGGACCAGTGCACAGCATGAGGTGGTACAGAAAGGTAGCATGTGCGTACGTAAAAGCCAGCCATTTATAAGTGCTGCTGAATCAGAGGGCTGAGGAAATCCCGCATTTAACAGCCCCTTTAATCTCGGGGTAGGAGTGCTCATTTGACTGTTGGAAGCCAAAAACAATAAGACATGTACAATTGAATGACCCTATTATAACAAAATGAATAAATAGTTTAATATTCTTTTAAAGTTCCTTTGTACTGGACTGTAATATTGTTATACTTTAAGAGGGAGGAAATTAACGTGTATAAGGATAAAGGGGAGCCCATTTCTCAAAAAACATTTGGAGGCGAAATGGCAAAGACACCATAAAGTATGGAATCCCATTCACGAGAAATGGAAGCAGAGCTTTATCCTGCTTGCTTCAATACAGGTTGTTGACTGAAACGAGATCCAGAGAAAATTAAATGAAATGAAAGGAGTAGCGAGATTCACCTGTAAAAAAGAGATGGCGAAACTACGAAAACAGAAGGCTATGAAAAGTTAATATTAATTGCCACCTGGTGAAATGACGTACAAAGCCAGGAACCGCGTAGAAGGTTGTAGACACCAAAAATAAAGTTGAAAGTGCCCGCTGCCGTTTATTGAATGCTTTAAACACGAAAATGGAGCATGCGAATAGCTAAACAAACATGTGCCCTAGACCGACCAAACACACCCTAATGCCACTGGAACAACCAAGTATAAAAAACACTTTCCAAAGAGGATTTGATCTGATTCTGAGTTCCATTGTGGAGACAACCTTAGATGATTTCGCCGTTGGTTGAACGACCAACAGTGTCATTAGGCCAGAATGTTGTAAGTAAACTAAAATTAAATACAATAATAAAAACTGAAACGACAGTGCTTGAAGTATTAGAAATCTCTCTTGCACCATGTCAACGTTATCGAATAATCTTGACCTTGCATGTCTGTGGTATCAAGATGTCAGAACTGTTGCTAGCACTTTAGAATCCCTTCTTCTCCCAAGATGAAGTGTATAAAAACACCCCATATATTAAGACCTTGTTTTTTAGGTCTTGCTAGAGCCAGCGCATGCGCTTATCTGGCAAGACATTTAGTAAGCAGGTTTTTAAAGTGCTGCCAATGGCAGTCACCAGCTTGCTGCTACGCGCACAAGCGCGCGCGCCTTGCTCCGCCTCTCTAATGTTCTGTTGCTTGTTTAACTTGCAGCGCGCTTGTCTTTTCTTGTTTTTGAACTTGTTTTCTGTTGAAGCACTGCCGTCCTATTTATGGCTTCACTGACCACCCAGTGGTCACGCATGGGATGCGTTTGAAAAAGGACCGCCTCTTTACAGCTTTAGAGAACGTCTACAAAAAACGAGTTTTCATTGCTGTCCAACTTGATAGCATTTGCATTGTCAGCAACCCGTTGTTCATATTGAAGTGAAAACAATATTTCGCTGTGTTTTGAGTCACCGTTAAATTGTTCTTTAAAAATCGTGTGAAGTATTTGCGAGGTGCCTTTCCAGGTGCATTGTCTCTGCTGGTGGAGCGCATGCACCATTCAGTTTTGACTGACATTCCTTTTTATAAATTCGATGACCCGGCTGAGAGGGGTGAGCTATTTGCGTGGATTACAGAAACTTCTTCACCGGTTACAAAGTGTAGCCTGAGACTTTTTTTATCTGATAACACATCTGCTAGACCATGAGGCAGCCAGCCTACGATGCCTACACATTTCAAGTGCTCGTCGAGTGACGTACTGCTGTTTTTATAGCGCAGAGTGCAGCTATCAGGAAGACGTGTTAGTCATTGAACATGTCTCCACCTGCTCACGATCACACGCAGTAAATGAACGAGGAGCAGGGCGTCACTGTTTACAGTGGAGAGAGAGTTTACCTTCAAAGTGGAGGCCTAGAGTTTATTCCTAAACTGATCAGTTCAATTGTGTGAGTGGATCTTGGGATCTTGTGGGTCTTGAACTGATCGCACTGCAGCCTTAACCAGACACGCATTGGCATAGCCAATAGGTCTCACCTTTGGGACCTTATAAGTATTTAATTATGCAACACAATATCCTTGGTGCAACATCAACTGTTGCATGGCTAAACACTTATAATGTTCCAAAGGTGAGACCTATTGGCTATGCCAATGCTTGTTTTTTCTTTTTTTCCCACACTTGGATCTCTGAGTGTCCATGGCAGCAGCGTTCCGGTGGGTCGCCTTGAATAATACCTTTTTCTTTGAATGTGCATCCCAGGCCTGCGGTGCCAAGCAAGCACCGCAGGAGCTGGGTGCCACAGCCAACCCCAAAGGCCTGCCCAGGAAGCTTCCTGTTGTCCGATCCAACACACAGCATGGAGGGGTAGGAGATGTAAAGGGGCAAACTGGTGTTGATGCCTCGGAGCAGACATGTAATGGCTAAGAGAGAGAGAGGGAGGGTGAGCACAGGGAGACAAGACGGGACCAGAAAAATCAGTGCGATGAATATTACAAGTTGAATCCAGAATCAATACATTTGCCAGGTGAGGCCCCGTGAAGGATCAGCTGCTCAGGCTGCTGCATGTTATTGTGCAAGTCTGCAAGTCTGTTGCAAAGGTGACCTCCGAGGAGAGTACCGATTTTCTCCAGAATATGAAGATGACACAACTCTCCAAGGCGGATAGGCAGGACTTGGAGGCCGCAGTGATAACTAATGAAATAGGCATGGCAATAAGGGGACAACAATCAGGTAAAGCGCCAAGGCCAAATGAAAAAGCAATGACTGACAGAGGAGGCCTGAGCAAAGGGAGAGCTTTCCCCTTAATAGAAGCTAGCCACAATCGCCGTCATACGAAACGACGGCAAACCATGTGACACTTGAGGCTCCTGTAAACCTATATACTTGTTAAATGCAGAGGCTAAGATCCTCGCTAACGTTTTAATTTCCCACCTACAGCGTGTTATATCATTCCTGATCCTCCCAGATCAATTATGCCAGATAGAAGACTCCGTTTGAAGAGACTTTATGGATTTATGAAATACAGTAGCGAAATACAGGAGTCCACACTAGTGCTACCCCTGGATACAACTATGGCTTTTGATACGCTAGATGGCCCTACATGCTTCAGGTATTAAACAGACTGGGCTTTGGTCCTAATTTAAGACGATCGATTGTACTTTTTTACAGTGAACCGCTGGCAAGAGTGAGATTAATGGGGTTCTGTCCAGTCCATTTGACCTCGACAGGGCTGTCTTCTGTAACCGATGTTATTCACACTGGCCCTACTGCCTTGATCTCACCTTCAGGGGAAAGTCTGCAGCATCCAGCTACATTGCGGCAGGAGCCGCGTCACTCCCGTGTCATTCCCGGGTGCCAGCCGGCGCATACTGGCTCCGCCGGGCTCCCGCAGTGCGGGACGCGTGCGGGCGTGCCCGGGCCTAGGGTGGGCCCGTCTGCGCCCGTCAGATACCGGAGGAGGCTGGGCTGGGCCACCCTTCTAAGCTCCTGGATTTGAGGTCTGTTTTACCTAACTTGTGATTTATTTGGGTTTCAGGTTCCAGACGAATACGTGTGAACAATCTGGGAAAAAATGAGCAAGCAAAGAGTAAACAATGGCCAGGGGGCCGCAGGTACTCTGGACGCTTTCCTACAGAGGGCGGAATCAGTGCTCATAAACGAAATCAAACTCACAGAGCGGAGGTTGTCACTAGAGTCGATTCCACCTCCCATTAGACTTTCTATGACGCCTGTGCTTACTGAACTCTGTATGACGATCAACACCGATACATTTTCTTCCCGGCCTTGTTCCATCCAACATGCTATAGAAGATCACTTAGCAGATATTGTGCCCTTGTCATTCTCGGAGTCAGAATTTAGCCCGGCTAGGCCTACAGTTACCACAGGAGGGAAAAAAACCAAGCCCAGGATAGCCTACACTGTAGTGCCCCTGCCTAAAAAAAGGAAGGCCAGGACTACCCGGAAGCAGAGCAAACCCGGGCAGAGACTAAATGGAAAGGTTGCGTAATTCTATCCCTAGCGTGCGTGACGAGAACAAGACGACTGCCCTTAACTCTAAAGAGCTAAATAATTCTCCAGACAGTCTGCACGTCGGGAACTTCTGAGGAAGACTTGAAACTATGATGACTACCCTTCTAGAACCTATTCAGCTAAAAATATCTGCCGTTGAAGCTAGGCTAGCTAAGGTGGAGGAACATATCAGTCATGTACATTTTCCCGTACCATCACACAGCTCCTGCGTCCTGAATAATAGAGAGGTTGGCATACAGGCTGGCAATTTTAGAAGAACCACTAATGAGCAGCTACAGGGTAGGAACACTGGCAAATGTAAACACTCATGTGTAGCAAACATTTCAGCTCGCACTAGACAGCCTCCCTCTCATAAAGAAACTTCTGCAGAACATCCCAGTAATTCTTCCGATGCAGCGAGCGGAGTTCCGACTCACAGGTCATCAGGTCAGCTTAAAGACAGTGATAGAGGCATCGCCCTTAGGAACTACTCTGAGTCCCCTAATCATCCCCCATCTACTTTAAATTTGCCTTCAGATGTCATCCCCTATACAGTGGTCCTGGCAAATGTCCCTCCTCTACCCCATAATACTTTTGAACACTGGGCAGCATTAAAGAACAAGTCACTCCACTATTTGGGTCTGGTGTAGGCAATCCTCTTTTTTCTGAATTTGAAATGGCCCACAGAATAGGTTGGGCTGGCCCTTGAAAGAAGACTTTCCAAGGGGATTGTGTTGTGTTAACTTTTAGCTCACCTCCTCTGGTGCGCACAATCCTGGCGAGGAGTAACTATGGGCCCCCCAAGCCCAGTGATATACACATCTTACCATTAGGCTACTTTTAAAAACCACCGAATCCCTTTGAACTCCGAGGTACTACTTCCTTGGGAGGCCACTTGAGGAGCATCAGAGAGCCCAGATTCCCAATCCCAGTGTTTAACCACTTTGATGCTCTGCGCTCACTGGAGGACATAGATTGACTGCATACGGGAATTCAAGCACCTGCAAATTCTGTAGTGGAAGGGCTCAGTGTGGGGCGATTTTCTAGCCCTCCTAGCGAGGACTTAATTGGCCTGTCTCCCAGTCGCTCCAAGCCTGGTGATAGTTTAGTGGTTCAAATAGAGTTAGAAGGGAAGATTAGACCATCTTATGATTCCCTGGATCCCCTAGATAGTTCTCTACCCCCTAATAACATCTCAGAGGATGCAATCAAGACAGATACAGTTAAATATCCAAAGAGTAGTAAATCTGACCTTTGCAAAGTTTTTTCTTGGAACATCGCCGGTATATCTACTAAGTTAAATAATCCTCTATGGGGAGAATTGATTAGCCAGTTTGAGATCCTGTGCATTCAAGAGACCTGGATTAAGGAGGCGGTCAACCTGAACGGTTACAGGACTTACCATATGATAGCAGTTAGCAGCCTGAGTGGTAGGGCTAAGGGCGGCCTCTGCATATATATATCGAGCATTATTAACTCTAAAAAGATAACAGTGTATGCACATGATAAGTATTACCAACTAGTTAAACTGGACCTAGACTCTATGCATTCGATTGTAGTAATTAACTTATACAATAATATTCCCTCCAATAATGTGAGAGCTGTGATTTACAATATGTTAAAAACGCAAAAAAATGTAGGTAGTAGTAAAGATTCAATGCCGATTTTGGCCGGTGATTTTAACTGTACTTTATGTGTGATGCCGGGGATAAACTATGTGAAGCGCTAAGCGATGAAGGGGCATGTGTATCCCATTTCCGACATTCAGTTTTGGGGGAACAATTTAATGAGCTTATTTTCACCCTTGATTTGGGATTTGCTAATGGAATGTGCCCAACCCCCGCTCCCATGCCCCGCACATTCAATGGTAGGGGTCTTTGCTCCACCATTGATTATGTCCTAGTCTCCAACAGCCACGCACACATTCTTCATTCTTTCTAAGTGTCTGATAATCCCCTTAGCGATCATTTCCCTCTTTGCCTAGCATTCTCATTTCCGTCCGATATAATTTCAAGATCGAAAAAGAATAATCACCTGCCAGGTAACCTAGCTATGAAGAGCACCAATGGGTATTCCTTGCGCTGGTCCATGGTGGACCAAGATGCTCTGGTTAAATCAGTGCTGGGTAAAACTAACCTAGCGGTAGAGATGTGCCTGAGTGATACAGCCACCCCAGAAGATATTCTAGCTTCATTTCAGGCCATCTCGAATGCCGTTAGATAGTCTTTAACCAAACGTAGTAACACCAAGGACCCCAATAAAGGATGGTTTGACTCCAGGTGCACTCAAGCTTATTCCTTTTTAAAAAAGGTTCTACATAAAACCCCAAGAAATACTACTGAAGTAAAGGCGGCAAGAGATGCATACAAACTAGTAATCAGGGATAGGAAAGCCACTATCAAGAAGGAGATGTGGAATGCATTACTTACTGCGTCAGTGCTTAATGACAGCGCAGCTTTCTGGAAAGTTGTCAAGGCCCCTTTCCTGTCTAGAGAGGATAGTCCATCACTTGAAATAGCAATAACTGAAGAGCAATGGATTAATCATTTCACCAAGGTTTATTAGGGTACGGGAAACCCTACTCTGACGGATCGTCCCTCCCAGGATTTTTGCAATTTGAACCTCCTCTCCCAAGCAAAAGCACTAAAGTTTACTTTGGATGAAGTAGAGCGAGCCCTGTCGATTAGTAAGGGTGGCAAGGCACCTGGTCCCGATGGGATACCAATAGACCTGTTTAAATCTAATACTACTCTCTGAGGACCTCTCTTGAGACAAGTTTTAAATGCCAGCTGTGAAGCCGACTTCCCACCTACTTGGGTAGAATCAAATATTGTCCCCATTTTTAAAAAGGGGGACAGACAGGATCCGACATGCTACAGGCTCATCTCATTACTAGATGCTTTAACAAAAGTAGCAGGCAGAATAATATTGGAACGCCTCCAGGTGTGGGCGGAGGAGAACTCTTTCCTGTCGGACCTGCAATATGGCTTTCGAGCCGGCGTAGGTACTGTCGAGCAGGGTCTGAACCTGTCTCTTATAGTGGGTAAATATACCAGGGCCACGGTGGGGAATCTATTTTTAGCTTTTGTTGACCTAACAGCCACATTTGATTGCGTGATCCATAACAAACTTTGGTCAACTTTAGAAATGGTGGGGGTTGATCCACAGATTATTTATTTTCTTAAACGCTTTTATAGTGATGCTAATGCACAAGTGCGTTGTGGCCTGCAGGGTGAACGTTCGGCTCCCTTTCCTATTAAAAGCCGAGTCAGGCAAGGTTGTGTCCTTGCTCCATTTCTTTTTAACTTGTATATAAATTGTCTGGGAGAGGCCCTTTTAAAAGATAATTACCACTTCCCCCAAGTGGCGGGACAATCCATCCCAGCCCTCTTATACGCAGATGATGTGGTACTGATGTCCCGTACCAATATAGGGCTGCAGAGGGTACTGGATAGCTTTTCCAAATTTATGAACAAGATAGGTCTAAGAATTAACTCTTCTAAGACCTTCATTATGCGCTGTGGTTCCGGCATTAAAAAACCTAAAAATATGTTTGTGTAAGGACAAAAGATCGGAGTCACTAAGAAATTTTCATACTTGGGCATTCTTTTTTACACAATGACTCCGAGTCACAGGTGGTGTCGGCAAAAACACTGGCACTACTGTGCACTACATCTGCCCTTAGAGCCTTTGCGATAAAACTTGGGAAAAGACCACCGGAGGCTCTTATCAAAATAAGAGCTAAATGTGTCTCAGCAGCAATTTATGGGACTGGGGTCTGGGGATCAGTTGATTTGCTTCCCATTCAAAGAGTAGAAAACTCTATTTTTTAAAATACATTTTATCAGTCCCGAACGGCACTTTCCCGAGTATTTGTCACGCGGAGTTGGGGCTCTCCTTTGTTTCAAATCTAATAAAACTTGAGCCTGTGCTGTTATGGCACAGATCCTGGACAAAGGAAGACACAAAACTAAACAGAGATATCGTTCTGGATGGTTTGGAACTGGATAGGGCCCTGAAGATCCCATGGATAAGCTATGTTCGAAGGTTTTTCCAAGATCTTGACCATCTAGAGTATTTTACTAATTCCAGCACCATCAGGGAAATAACTAGGAAGGAATTAAAAGCAAAGGGCTTGTCTCTACTCGACTCTGCCAGGCTATCAACTGAAATTGCAAAACCTACAGTCCTCCATAACCAATTGATTTTAATTACTTTTAATATTCAACCCTACCTCACCTTGGTCCTGAGTGATTTTGACAGGTTCCTTTTAACTCGCTTCCGCTTGGGAATATTTTATAGATTAGTTACTCTGCCCAAAGCGAATGATTGGTCCCAAATTTTACAGTTCTGCCCCTGTGATAAAATCTCTAAGCAGACCTCGATTCATGTGATTCTTTTTTGTAAATTTTATTCTAATGCCAGGAGAGCGGATATAGTGCCTGTGTTAAAAGGGTTCGGGCTTCGCCAATGTCGACCTGCTCTTCTGGCACTACAACAATTAGACAATGTACACACTGTCTTCAGGATGGTAACTTTCTTGAAAACAGTTCTGTGTCTAAGAAAACAATTGTCTTTATTTTAAATGTTTTTCTCTTAAATTTCAGGAAAGCTCGTGAAGTTTAATAATGTTTTTATCCATTTGTTTAAATGTATTCTATATGAATTTTAACATGTACGAAATGCTGCTATTGTGCTTTTATGATTGTTTGCTTACAATTGAATAAAGCTTTCTTAAACACTGGCCCTAGAGCCACTGACTGCTTGTGTCAGGGAAGACCCCCCTGATAACAGGACTATGGTGAAAGGAAACATGGGAGGAGAGAATCTCCCTATATGCAGACGATATTCTGTTGGACATGGTACAGCCCAAACTGACAGCAGATAGGATACTGCATATTATTGGAAACTTTGGGAAATACTCCGTCTATAGAATACATTGGGAGAAGTCCCACATATACCCACTGAATAGAATGAATATCCACATACTAAGAGAATGGCTGATACAGGTCTCCTGCCAGGGATACCTAGGCATCTGTATCGCGAGAGACAGGAGCACTTTCTTGGAGTGCAACCTATACGCAATTCTGTATAAATTCCGGGGGGTCATTTGACAATGGAGCAAGCTGCTGCTGTTACTGCTCGCAGGGCTGCCAAAATGTTTATACGCACCCCAGAATTCCCCATATCAAATACCGCTCAGCTTTTTTCAGAAACTGGATTCTGAAATCGGACTACTGCTGTGGGATCAGCCAGGATAGAACTCGCTAAGTTGAAGAGCGGGCATTATGAAGGCAGAATCGTGCAGCTGGATATGCGGAAGTACTACTGGGGCACACAGCTATTGACGATAAATGATTGGGTATTCCCAAAGCAGAACAAGCCAGCAGTCAGAATTGACAGGCACTTGATGGGGGACAGATGATGTATGGTGGCACTTTACAGGCGTAGCATAGCAGTAGCCATGCTGATTTGCATCCAAGCAGTAGTGCGGGAATAGAAGAAAGTCACCGAAACACCCAGGATGGGAAGCACGACTGGCCAGAGAGACACCTCCCTCCATGGGACAGTGGCCTCATTTCAGACGTAGTCAAACTTGGCGGATTTCAATGCTGGGACTGAATTGGAATAAGCAAACTAGGGAATCTCTGCGAGGGAGATAACTTGATCCAATTTAGAGACCTTTAGGATGAATATGATATGCCAGATTCCAAGACCTTTCCGTTCCTCCAGCTCCAATCTGCATTGTGGTCCATGTTAAAAAAGGAATGGAGATCCCGGATTCCTCCCCGTTAGAAGATAGCATGCTGGGTGACCCTCTGAGTTAAAAAAGCAGTCTCTGGGATCTACTAGAAAACACAAAACCACTCCCTTACACACTCCAAACATTAAAAGAAAGCTCGAAGGTAGACTTGGGCCCCTTGGAGGAGGAGGAATTAAGAGCCCTGCCTGAAATGGTGATAAGATTGGTATTTTGATTGTTCCAATTGCATATTCTTCATAGATTGTACTATTCCAGGGTAGCCCAGAAGAAAATGGGCAGAGCCGACTCAGACTGTTGTTTCAGAGACTGCACCCAGGTAGGACCTTTCATTCACACACCTTGGGCATGTACTACTGTGCAGGGCTATTCAGAAGAAATAGGAGACTGCATGGCAGCAGTGGGGGCAATTTATACAGCTCAGTGAAATGCACGTTACTGAACATATGTGGGGAAGAAAGAGTCCAGAAATATACATTAATATGGTTGACATTGGGATGGGGAGCGGCAAAGAGAAACATAGCTAGTCTGCGGAAGGTGGGAGAAACAGCGACATGGAAGGACAACATGGATTGGTGTATGGTGGAAGAGCACTAAATCTACGAGGACAATGGCTGTCCACAAAAATGGACAAAGATTTGGGGGCATGGAAGACATACAGGAGACCTCAAGGGTAATCACAGTTTCTAGTAAGAAATGCAGTACGGAAGGAGAATAAAGAGTGATATGGACCTTGTTGGGAAAGGACTCAGCCTTTGGGAAATCATGCTCTGTACAATTATTTAACATTGTGGACTATTGTCAAGAAGTTTCCTGTTTGTCACACAATTGTGTTATGATTACTAAAAAACAAACAAACACAATTCTAAAAAAGACTATCTACAAGAGTGTCATACTCTTTTAAACTGAAGAGGTTCTGCCACTGGTGTGCTCAGAAGAACCTTGATTCAATATCTTGCCATGAAGAAGCAGTTCTACCAGATCAGCTTCATTTGACTAAAGCAAAACTGCAATTTTCTTATATTAAAGTCCATCTTGTAGCAATTATGCTTTACCGCAAATGTCCTTCACAAAATTCATTTTTCAAAATCCCTAAAGTCAAGGATTTCCTTGAAGACATTAAGTAAACTCATCCTCCTATCTGGAGACTATAGCCTCTGTTTCAAGTAAATATTGGCATCTCCCATCTCATGGACCCTTCTTTTGAGCCTACACACAAAGCTTCTCTACAACATCTATCCTGGAAGGCTTCATTTTTGTCTGTCCGTAGTAAGGCCAAAATACAAAAGGAACAAATGATGGACGGAATGCTGAACAATGCAAACATTCTCCAACAGTCACAAAGATCTGGGTTTAATCTATTGTTCTTTTGCTCATCATGCCACTCCAGTTTGGACCTGGCCAAATGCAAATCAATCCTGACCCTATGCCTCATGGGAACAGTCCAGCCCAAACTGCCAAGCCAGATTCTCACTGGACCGAAAACAAGCACCCTGCGACTGGTTTCGGGGCTTCACCCCTCATCAGCCAGGATAGCTTGAATCCAGAGGCAAAGTGAGCAAGGGACCCACATCTGGGCATACCCTTCCCTCTTAGAGCGACAAAACCAAAAGGAACAAATGATGGACGGAATGCTGAACAATGCAAACCTTCTCCTCCAGTCAAAATAGGCCAAAATACTACACAAAATTTGAATTGAAAAGAAATGGTCCGGAGTCCCCACCCAGGGCAGGCAAATTCAGTGCTTATGATTTCAATGGAAATTCCCCTGAGAGAGAACTACGATTACGGGTACGAACCCAGGAGCACTAGGATTACAGGTAAGAAACCATTTCATTTCCATGCAGTAGTAGCAACCATGCAAAATCTGGGCCTACAAGTCAATTTCTGAAAGCCAGAATCTTTGAGAAGATTTCCTATGTAAGAGCTGTGACAGACAGAGCAATCATGAGCATATCCTTCGGAGAAGGCACTGCCTTTTCTGGAACAAAGTCTTGTTATTTGGCCTGAGATTCATCTTCTCTACTAGGATCTGTGAAACAGGCAGGTAATGCCAGTTTGCCACACACCATAGCAGGAAGGAACTTGAGGACTCACTGCTCATGGAACCGGAAAGACTGATTGACACCATCAAAGGGAGCTTTGCAATTGATGCCAAGGTGGATGAAAAGATGATAACAGGGGTACTGTGTCGACAGCCATTCCTCCAATAAAATATTAATGCATCCTGTCAGTAAGTGGAGCTGGAGGTGCCACTTACCGAAAGCACATCTACCACATCAGCAGACACAGTAGTACTGTAATTTAGTGGTCGGCTACAGACTGACTTCGCCAATGGCAAAGACATTGGTGGAAGGAGTATAGCAACAAGAGCAGACCAATTTAAGAAAGAAACAGGAGCATATAGGAAGTTAGTGTTAAAAGTGAAACATCTATTCTATACAAATAGGCTAAACGAATCACTTAGTAAGCAGAAAGAAAACGTTAACATTTTGAATGAATTATCACAGATGAGAATTTTAATGGGGGATAGAGTGATCTCAAGGATGCAGTAACAGGCAGAGCATTTATTTCTTAGATAAAATTAAATTAAAGAGAGCATAGTGCCCTCTCAGATGGAAGTGGAAGTGGAGTTGCCCCTCATCTTTTTCCTTCCTTTCCTCTGATGGAAAAAAGTGGTCTTCTTACCTTGATGAGGAAAGTCAAGTCAGGCTCACCACTGGGCCTCGTCACCCGGCGGCTATGTTAGAATTCATTTATGGGACTTTACTTGGAACACTCAATAAGTGGTTAACTTGGGGAGTGGTGCTCCTTCTCCTGAAGAAACCTAGAGACAATCCAAAGATCATGAAAAATTACTGACCTATTTAATTGTTGCCAACCCCTGCAAAGATCTTAGAAGCATATGTGGCACAGCCATTGTGCCACCATCTACAATCTTTGGATCCATTACAAGCAGGGTTCTGTCCAGCCATGGGATGGCAGTATGATGCTCTCAGTTATTTATAAATTAAGACTGGAAGGCGATGAAGGAACGTTGACGGCACTGGTCCTTTTGGACCCGTGAGCCACTTTTGATACGGTCGACCATGCAATCTTAGTGGATCGACTAAGAGCGGCGGGCCTGAAGGACAGTGCCTTAAGTTGGCTTACATCGTTTCTTCAGGATCGCACCCAAGTAGTGCAGTTGGGCCCTTTCACCTCAGGTACATCAGAGTCAATATGTGAAGTACCTCGGGTGTCTTTCCTGTCACCACATTTGTTCAACCTATATAATCAGGCCCCTCACCAGGGAGCTGTCCACAACAGGCTGTTAACTGTACAGTTATGCTGACGACTCTCAACTTCTTTTCCATCTGCCTGGCTTGCAGGCTGGCCAAGAACAGTTATAGAATAGTATGAAATTCATATGGAACTGGATGAATAGTAACCAAATAAAGCTTAACACAGACAAGACCGAGTTCATTATCCTAAACGATTGGGTAGATCTCTAGTATTGGACTGATATTCATCAAGTAGTGTTTCCCTGAACTTTTTTGCTTTTGTCCGCATGGGTTTTGCTGATTCTCTTATGTAGCCTCCAGGCACTTTCCCACTGTAAATACGGTGTGAAAGTGTGCATGCCCTTCCAACCCGTGTTGGGAAATGGCGCTGTTTCAATATTCTGAAACATGGACCGATCTGCCATTGCACCGGTGGATGCCCACTGGCATTTATCATGTTAAAACACATGAGCAGCATGCCACTGCAGGCTACTCTATGTGCGCACCCGCACCTATCGTGCCCGTGATTACGTGCACCGCCTGCCGTTGCGGGGTTCTACGTGTGCACTGACATAAGTATTATTTAAACCCGTGTCCAGTCTGCCGTGCAGACTCGGGTGGGTGCACTTGCACCCCTGGTGCTGGGGACTGTGTCCAACCTGCCAACGCAGGTCTGTGTGTTCACTAGCGCACATGCGCCCAGGCAGTGAGGAATATCTGTGTGTGTTTTCACTTCCTATGAGGGCTGCTCTTCCCATAGGTTAACATGGGGAAGTGGTCGACATTACTTCGAGCTGCAACAGTGGATTGCAGTGGAGCAGCCTCATGATATTTCCTATCAATGGCTTCGCTATGCCAAACCCTTTTCATTGGTAATGGGGTTTTGGCATAACTTGCTTAGAAATGTCACTTATAGAGTATGGACATTTCTATGTTCCAAGACCACGGGCCTCCTGATCTCCCGGAGAATCAGGGACATCATAGATCTCCTGCGAGGGACCTACACCACATACTTGTGACATCTGGAGAGCGATGCCCTCTGAAGTGCCCACATCGGCTACTGAATCCCAACTGGTAGCGCAGTGTGAGCAGGGAACTATGACTTGTGTCTGGAGACTGGATAATCTAATGCGGAGCCCAGAAATATTGCCTGCACCTAAGGCAAGTGGTTCATGTACAACAGGGACCCCGACACTCAAACGTCTAGTTAGTGGTGAGCAGATTCACCGGTTGTGGGACCCCCCACGTGGCCCGCTTCGTGAATCGTGCTGCTTCTCTCTTGTGTGACACATCGACTGCATGCTCATTGCATTCGGCTTCCGATTCACAGGGTGTGACCCTCGGAGCTGGGGGTGTACCCGTAGTAGTGCCTTATTCTAGACAGTTCAGAAGCACGTCAAGAGACTGCACAACCACTTTGTGTTTTGAGACCTATGGATGAACTTCCCGAGTGGCTGCCAACCTTCCCTTGTTTACGTCTACCTCCTAATTTAAAACTGCTACATATTCCCACCTGCTTCCCGAGGACCTAGAATAAGTGTGACTTTGGCCATGTGCAGCTCAGTGTCCGGGAAGTGGGGCTGGTATAGGAAAATTAGTGTGAACTAGAGGATTTAAGGAGGCTGGGTCTGCAGAGTTTTCACCGATCCACTGACCTGATGGGTACCAGTGGCACCGCATTAGGGTGCTGAGTGCGTATATGTGTAAGAGTGTGCCGTGTGGACTGGCTGATACCTATCGCATCACATAGTGGTGTGAAGTGAGTGTGAGTGTGTGTGTTTGTGTGTATGTGTTTTTGTGGGAGTGATCATGTGCGGGCTGCCAAATGATTTACGAAAACGGCTGCCGGTGCTTCTTCATTTATTGATTGTATGGCAAAAGAACAATACATTTGACATTAGTTTTTTTTTTTTTTCTTTAACCATTCTTTTTATTGATGACAGTGGATTGATATCAACATTATTCCATTGCATAATACAGAGATTTACACATTTGTATTGAACCATGCTTTATCACTTCCCTACTTGTGCCTTACACCCTCTTCACTACTCCTACCTTGCCTGAGTTACTCACTAACTACTGGGAGGATCTGTGGGGAGGGGGAGGTGCACAAATATTCCCTCTATAAACATTCCTTTTGTCACATATTTGTGTCCATTTCTTGGGAGAGCCCTGGGATTTGTACACTGTCTTTTCCATTAATATGCAGCAGTTCATATCCTTTTTCCACGCCTTGGTCGTAGGTGCCTCTTTTGTCTCCCATGCTCTTGCAACGTTGCGCTTGGCTACCACCATTGCCAACCTTAACCACGTTTTCTCTTTACTACTCAGGTCTGTAGAATCCCAAATCTTTAGGAGACATCTACCAATCTCGGGCTCCATATTTGTTCTGAGCACTTCCTCCACACATTGGGGGCACTTCCGGCCAGTATCTTCTAATGTGTACACATTCCCAGATTATATGAATGAACTTACCCTCCTGGCCACATTGCCTTCTGCACCCGGAGTCCTCCCTATAACCCATTTTCACTGGTGGGACTGATCGATATATCCTATGCAATACTTTTTTTGTTTTTCTTCAATTTTCACAAAAAATATACAATAGGGACATACAATATAGCATCACAGTGGTGAGAGACAACCATACAAATATCTGACATACGAAACACAATCATTTTGACAATACGATTTCAACATGATGCACAAGCTGCCCAATGCTGGCAGGCAGATTACACCCAATTTATTCCACTTGTATGCCGGCGTAGCTGATCCCAACTAGCCTACCGAGAGGGTAGCTCCCCCCCACACGTACAACTGTTTATCACAAAAAACATCGACAGGGTCCACAGCTATACACCTCAGTCCTCAGGAACCCCAGGCATCGTGACTACCTCGACGCCCACTGTCAGGGCAGACTCAGTAGATTGCACCCGGGCCCAGACTAGAAACGGCTCCCAAATATCCCTGGGTCTAGATGTTGGCGGCATAAGTTCCCAAAACAGCGCCAGCTGGGATTGACCATATGTGACTTCTCTCAGCCATTCTTTGACTGATGGTTTCCTGCGCTTCCCCCAGCCAACAGCAATTTGTCTCTTTGCAAATAATAAAAGTAGCGCATGTATCCTACGCTTTTTAACGTGGGTGTATTTGACGAACGCCAACAGGCCTAGTAGCGGGGAAGGGGGCACCTGGACGTCAAGGATCTGATTTATGGTAGACATTAGGTTTACCCACAAGGCTACGGCCCGCGGAGACGCTAAAAATTGTTCTATATTTGTGTATGTACATATTTTTTGTATTGTGCACTGCATAAGGGTGCTCTCTCTCTACTGAGGAGGGGGATTAGATTGGGAATTGTCCACAGATTGCATCCTATTGATATCATAATACACGTGGGCCATTTACTGCTGGTATTTCAAAATGTGTTTTAAGCCCAAAAGTATATGATGTTCATGTTATAAAGATTGAATATGTGTTTTGAATATAAAAGTTATTTACAGACATCCAATGTGAAGTCTCTTTTGTAACACTTGGTTTATTTATCACAAGTGACTGCTGTGCCTTTGCTTAACACATTGCCTCTGTAGTAAGCCTGACTGCTCAGTGCCAAGCTACCCAAGGGTGAGCACGGGTTATACAGCGAGTATAATCACCGGCAACTTGACGGCAGGTTCTGCCTGGCTGCGAGCATCCCTTCAGTCGATGAGACATTGCCAGTTCCAACATCTAGCCTACTGCCTAGAGGCATTCTGAGATGGGTAATCCAGCTATGCCGAAATCTATAGCGAAAAGTTGGGGGATCGTGGTAGATAGTCATCTAGCCTTAGCAACTCATGTAGGGGCACTTATGTCCAGATGTGCCTTCCTTTAAAAATCTATTAGTAAATTGGCACATTTGTTACCACTAGAAGCCCTTAAATCGGTTATCAAGACTACCATCTTGTCTAGATTAGATGCTGCTAACTCTGTCTACCTAGGGCTCCAGGCTAAAATCAGGAAGTATGAGCCAGGTCGAAAATTAAGGTTAGCCGGCATGGATTTTCTAAACATCCATAAACAAAGAAGGGTAAGAGATTTTTAGCGCTGGCACCTATGGTTTGTAACTCCCTTCCACCATACATAAATAAAAGGAACTGAGTAGGCAGCATAAGGGTAAGAATCCTATTATCATACACAAAAGTCTTACAGCACAAACAGCAACAATGCTGATCTCTCCCACACAGGTGTAGTACTGGACAGCAGCAGTGCATGTTCACACAAAGCATACACAGCCGGTAGAGTACAGTCAGCAACAGGATAAGCCACTTTTTTACCACATAGAGAACTACTATAGAACCAGTAGCAGCAGTGGAAACCTGCCGCATACATATAATAGGTACAGCAGATGATGTCGGAGTGTAAGCTTCAAATAAAAACCTAGATTTTACAGCATTCGCAGCTTTGGTGCAGACTTATACAGAAGTAAATGTACAGAACCAGCAGCAGGAGTGCAGGACCCCCCCTTACACAGAACAGGGATGGAACCGGCACCAGTACTTTGAGTTTCCCTCACACAAAATCAAGACAGGTGTAGTAGAGACAGATGAAGATGAAATGTTGGCACAGTCGGTGGGTTTTATTACCCACTCACACACTTGCCCCATTTCCGTGCACTTTGTGAACATGTGGGATATGGTCTATATCTATTTGCGCACTATCTGGCACCTTTCAGCAAAGCACGTACTACATCACAGAACTGTTTGCTTTCACTTTATGACAACCATGGACGATTCTAATGGCTTTTTCCTATTCTCGCGTCATCTGCACGATCCACATGAAGATTTAACCAGTTAGTTTCACGAGCATTTTAATGGTACGTTTATATGATATATTGCACAGATTGCCTGCTATTCTTGTTTTCGACTTTTTGCAATTTCCTTTGTTGTAGAACTGAATTACCCCTGACGAAGGGCTAAACCAGCCCGAAATGCATTGGGTTATGGATTAATACTCATATGAGATAGCGTCTCAATTGGAGAGAAAATATTGAATGTTTAAATAAATATGAGGAACCAGAGGATGCTGAAATAAATCCAGTGTGTACCTCAAGGATATACTAATGTGTGTTTGAACTTTGTTCCAAGAAAACAACTTGGTTTCAACATTATATTTAAGTCGAATAACTCCAGTGGACCACTAGCAGTGCGCTAAGGGGACGTTTCCCTGGTAGGGAAACGCATGTTTGCATAGTAGTAGAGACAGAAACAGTGCAAGCTTTACTTGCCCAACTGAACAATGGTGCAAGGACTAGGCTCTAGTTCCTGTTTCCCAGCCCTTGGGTATACTGCATTCACCTGAAAAAAAGAGAGAGAAACAGCCACCAGAAGAATACTTGTTCAAACTTCTATTGGGTGAGAGAGTCGCTTAGTCTGCTTATTCCTTTGAATGTGACTGTAAGTAGCACGGAAGAGTTGGTGTTAAAGCGTATATAAAGCCCTGAAGATTCACGTCCATCCTGTGCTGCTGTCCTCTGTGCAGCCCAGTAATAATATGAAGAAAGGGGTGAGCTGAAAAAACCTGCAGGCCCTGTATTCGGAAAGGACTAGTCCTACCGAAGGCAGGCACTTCTTCTTCCCACATAGGGGAATGAAGCATAGTATAAATGCTCCTGGACAATACAGCATAATATATTCACAGTGCTCAGGTGACTCTCAGCTTACACTCAAACTCAAAGGTCGGATGAGGTCACAGAACAGAGGAGGGGGAAATACCAACTTAATGATACAGAACAGGGCTGACTTTACAGATTTCCCACCTCTCAGCAGAACAGCTATACTTTTTCTTTTTCTTTACAATGGTAACTTTCTTGAGAGCTTATGAGTGATGCCTATGACCTGCTTGAAACATCGCTGGAGCAGGTAACATCATACATGGATTAGTGTTGGTTGTGTCCGAGCTTGTACACTTAGGTTCCCTTTTGTTTATTCCGTGACAAGATGCCTGTCCTTATACTATATACCGTTGGTGCCATGTGGCACGCTGCAATGTCTACCAGTTCAGTATGATGAGTAATCAAAATCCTCTACAAACACAAGTGCTCAGAACATTTCAATATTCACTAGATAGTGGTAGTAATAGCATTATATTTACTCTTAGCAAGATGTTAGAATGATTTTAAATTGGATTTTTTTAGCATTACAAAAACAATAGGGGCCAAACTTTCTTTTCATGCATTATAATTAATAACATATGACAAATAATCAATGTTAGAACCAAGGAAAGCCAATTATTTCAAATCCTTTTTGCGACTTTCTAGTTTATTTAAAGCATTCTTCTGTCACTGAATGTGCCATGCTGCAAATCCATGCCATGCTTGTATAATCACTGCCAAGGAGCGCACACAGTGCTGTACATGAGCATGCGCTCTGTGCACCCGTCACCTCAAGTATTTGTACATGCGCAAATACAGCACACAAGCAGCAGAGATGTAAATACGCATCAGCTCTTGGCATCATTCAGCACTGCCCCCAGGGGTGCTTCACTGGAACCGCCCAGTCTCCTACTCAAGTTTGAAGCACGTATCTTACTTAGACCTCCAAGCACAGAGCGAAATGGATCCTGTTGTGCCCACAGGAGCTATGTTAGAGCACTAAAGGAATCAGCTGCTGCAGAGGTCCTCCTTCTACCTCTGGGCCCTGGTGCCACTGTACTAGCTGCACCACTCGTAGCCTTCCAAAATGTATTTCAGTATTTCATATTAACCTAATTACATTGCTACTTTTCGTAAATTCATCAACACCAGCAGAAAAAAATAACTTGCATTCCCTTGGTTGGCTCTAAGGTACTGTCCAGACAAAAGAAAATATAATCAGCGTATTCGTCATTTACGCCCCCATCTGCACATGAATTATGACATTCACACAATTATTATCCTATTGGAGTGTCTCAGCTATTGTTCTTTCTTACCAAAAGCAAACAAGTCCATCACATGGAGACCTGGGCTCTGGAGACTAGATAGACTAAAGCACCCCCTATGACTTTATGGCCATAGGTTCAGATTCAGACAGGTCCACTCAGCCTTTCTTCCTTCAGAGGTCGATAAAATAAGTACCATTGAGTTGTGTCGCCATAAACTCCTGGTATTTAGCGCCAAGATTTTCCAAGAAGCTATTGCAAACTTTCTTAGGAATACAAACCAGCTAGTACCTGGGGATCAGTTCACACCATTGGAAAGCCCTGTTGCCTTGATTTCAGTGACACCAAAACAGATACCAGTATGTTACGAAAATCTACAAATCATTTGTTAATTGTGATTTTGTAGGTTAGGTACTTATTATTTCTCACTAACAGGTTAGAGCGAGCTTGCTATTCTATTCACTGCTCATGGTATCAGTAAGGATTCTGTGATAGATAAGAAGAATGTGCTTAAGTTGTAGTGTAAGGGAAGGTTCTCTTCGCCCCTGGATATTTATAGAAGTGTTTCTCAAGTTTCAAAGTTTCTTTGTTGGCTTGGAACGTATTGAGGACAATTTCCTCATTGACTCCTTGTATGTTTTGAAATGTTAATTTGTGAGCATTAGAATTTTTCTTGACTCAATGCTATTTTGGGCTCTTACATATTTTGTCTTGTTTCCTCAGCTAACTGGAAGGAAGAATTACTGAAGTACGTTGCCCCTGAGAACCTTCCTGTATGCTATGGTGGGACCCTCACTGATCCAGATGGAGACCCAAAATGTAAATCTATGGTAAGGAATTGAACCTTTTTCAAAGCTTCCTGAACTATTCGGTGCGCGACACTCTCTTCTAGTCTCCAATACCAGTTCACTTCTTTTAAGCAAATTTCATAAAGTGACTGAACCTTTCGTTGTTATTGGCGTTGAAGTCTTCTTATTTGGTGGCAAGCATTTGAACCCTTTCCAGTTATAAAAAAATGTCCTTTCAAGAGTAGCTTTCAAAATGAATCATATTCTAACGCGCAGGTTCTAAACTTAAAACAAAATTGAAAGAGTGTTCTGTTGACAACAATATCCTCCTTCACAGAAGGCATTTGAAATTTGGTTAGTACCTCCTTGAATCCACCCCTTGTGACCAATTTTGATATCCCCCTTCTTTCTGCATTGGCAGAAAACAATGCTGCGCAGGATTCCAACACTGTCCCCCTTGGTTTATACATTTATTTCCTGCTCCCACCCTGCTTTGTGAAGAAAACCCAAAAAGAAGTGCTTTTGCACTTGGAAATTATGACTGTGAGCACCGTTCATGAGATACAGAACCCTATAATTTGGTACTCCTAGAAAATGAACTCAGCATTCTAGGATATTCCCAGGACCAGTAGAAACCCTACTGGGATATTAGTGTTTTGAAATCAGATGGAGCTGTGACCGACCTCCTCAAGAAGTCTCCAGAGCAACTGTCACAAACCATCGGAGATCCGTGGCCCCATTATCTCAAACTCGGACTTTGGAAATCAGGCTTTTGTGCTCTGGAGGTATAATTCTTTTCTGGGTGGGAATGCCATTTCACGTTTTGTTGGAGAGATTTAGTTTTTGGGGCTTAGTGATATTATTTCCAGCTTCGCAGTATCCCTTGCTCAACGCAATCGAGTAGTTCATTGCCCTTGCACTCCAGGTAGCTGAGAAGCTAGGGTAAATAAAAGGAAACAGCCTTTACATCGCGGCTCGAACCACGCTGTGCCTTAGCAATGCAGTCCAAATCACAAATGCATCTTTACAACACATTCCATTACCATGCAAGTCGTTACAAGGACTTGCCTTAAGCAAAGTGCTGTTGGACTGATGTTGGACTTTAAGTCCAACACTTTCCCTACTGTTGCACAGACTGGAATTGGAATAGTAAATTATACTATTCCAAAGTCCAGCACTTTTCCTAAAGCAAGTTGTTGTAACGACTGGAGTGGTAACGGAATGCGTTGTAAAGACGCATTCGTGGTTCGGACCACGTTGTTAAGACAGGCGTGGTAAAGACCTGCGTGGGTCTGACATACAACCGTAAATGTATGGTACATCATAGCAGATGTTGATGCATTGGAATATTCTTTTGGTACTCTTGTTTCACTGGTTTTGGATTTTAAACAAAGCATATTAGGAAACCGGATCCTGGAAGGCTACAGAGAACCTGCTCCCCCAATATAACTTTGTTCCTAGATGGCCATTATAATAATGTCAGGCAGTGAAGCAGTGAGTCTTCACCAGGATTATTTGGCCCATTCCCAAACTGACTTTGTATCACCCATCGACAATGTGCTGACCTTTAATAACGACTTACACATTTCCAAAAAATAGGTCTGCCTTGGAAATATTGTTGCAACAAAAAGAAAAATCCGAATAATACTACCACCAAAAAAATAACACATTCATATGATTGGCGTCAACACGTTTAACTTTACAACTATTTTGAACATAACATTCTGAAACAATGGTAAACGGTGATCTAGAATCATCATTTATATAGCTCATAAGTTTTCTCATCAACCCCAAAAATACGCTTCAGTTTGTTCGAAACACCAGTGGAGTAATGTAACTTGAGGGGGCCACCCTGCAAAGTACATAAAGCCCCCCATCCCCGCAATGCCCCCGCAACCCCCACGCTCCGGACCCAGTCCGGGGCTCTCAGGCCAGGGACCTGCCAGTGCCGAAGGCCCCCCCCCCCCACCTCCCCCACCCCACAAGCTCGGGCAGCGAGGACTTTTGTTACACCACTATGAAACACATCGTAATCCTTACAAACTTCCTTCAACCACACTCAGCACAGAGTTCGCTGGGATATATTTGGGCATATAATATAATACAATATATTGACTTTCTTTCGTCTATTGTTGCACACATTTGCAAAGTGACTTATTGTGTTGCATTTAAAACACTATATTTAATGATAGACAGTTCTTACCAGAACCAAAGTGATTCCTAGAACCACATTTTTAACAAGTATACCTTTTGTGAATGCGCTTTCTTTCACATTTTCCTTCATCAAAACAGACTGATCTTCATTACTCTGCTTACTGTAGAGTACTGGAACGTCAATCCCAGGTGGCTTTTCCTGTGCTACTGCACATAAATTGTTAAGTGCAGACTTCAAAATCATGAAAACTGCATTTTAAACCATGCATCATCACTTAACCAAACTGCTGTGCTTCACTCCTCTTATTTTCAAAAATTAAAAGGACATAAGAAGTGATTCTGTTTACCCATGTGTTAAATAGAAAACAATGTATTAACTTTTGTGAACATCGGAGTACTGGTGCACCCAGGGGTCGTGAGCAGAGGTCCTGTCATTGTGTATATGCTCTCTTATACATGGTCAGGTCAGGCCTGAGAAGAGGATCTGCTTTTGTTGCTGGTGCATGTTTGCTTTCTTCGTTTGATCAGTGGATGGTGCCCCTATGCAGTTCTGTGGTTTGCTTATATGTAGTTAGAGAGTGCTTAAGACCTCCAAAATGGCAGTGAAAGTGGTTAACCTGTAACTTCCTCTTTTAGATAAACTATGGTGGGGACATCCCCAAGAATTACCATAAGTGGGATCAGCTCAATGTGACCTATGAACAGAGTGTGACTGTCAACCGTGGCTCCTCGGAGCAGCTGGAGTACGAGATGCTCTTCCCTGGCTGTGTCCTCAGGTAGGCAGCAGAACAACTTGGCTTTCAAGAACCTAGTACCTGCATTTTTGATAGGAGGGAAAATGGGCCAACTTTTAATGAATCTCCAGGTGGGGGGTGTTTTAGACCAATTGTGCCTGTACGCTTTGCTTTAGTAAAATTGTATCTCACAATACCGGCACTGCAGAGTTTCTAAAAGGAATACACAAAGTCATACAGCAAGATTTTGTACTGCCGAAAAAAAGTATGGAACTAATTGGAGTCTTTGGCACGACAGGGAACCTAGTATGGAAACACCTAAACCCTATAGGGGACAGCTGGTCTGTGGAGACTTGCATAAGGATCTGCATGGTTGCCCATTGGGACAGTTATTGCCCAAAAAAGTCAGCTGTTTTTAGGTCTCGCCTGAGCCAGCGCATACGCTGCTCAGGCGAGACATTTAGTAAGAGGCTTTTAAAAGTGCTGCCACACGCTTTTGCTGGCCTAGCGCTTGCGTTCACGCGAGTGTGCACGCGCGCAACCGCCAGCTTTTAGCACCCGATCAGGCGCCATCTGGACTCGCCAGCCTGCTTTTACTTTTGCCGTAGCGCGCACGCGCACCACTCGCGAGCTTTTTGAAAAAAATTCTTTTAGCACACGCGAACACAACTCCCGGTCTTATTTTAATTTGCAGCGCTTGCGCGCCCTTGTTTTTCTTCCGGTTTCTTTGTTATTCTTTTCAGTCTTTGCACTACCTAACCTCAAGCCGCAGCAATTCAGAGAAGACCACTGAGGGGAGATTTCCCGGTTCTACAGTCCACCTTATAGTGTTTATTAAACACGTGTCAAGGAGAGAGAAACAATTGCTTCGGACAGCATGGACAAATCATCTCTATGTACGCACTTCAAGGGTCAGAGATCACGGAATCTGCACACCCTGTGTCTACTTAGCTGTGTAATTATCCAAACTTACCATTTACCCTTTACCTTTGGGGTCAGACCCACGCTTCCTGTCTGTCAGCAATATAAGCCATTAATCGCTCGGGGGACAACTACGCATTGTTTTCTTTCTAAATTAAACAGCATACACAGACCCTGAAGGCAGGACTCGGAAACGTGCAGCTGTGGGCCGCAAAGCCACAAAACCGCTTGATTCTTCGCTCGGCAGCTTGGCGTTCCCGGTGTTTGAATGTCACAGCCTTGTTCTACTTACGTAAAGCGCTCTCACATTCCTATCCCCTATGTAAAACTGCACAAATAAAGTGCAAAGATAAATATACACACATTCTATCCTCTTTCTGTCGTCCCCACGTCTTTTAAGTTAAACAGTCGCCTCTCCCTCGATGGACTCTCTTCAGCACGGCTATCTTGTCCCCACCAATCACAGCCTGTCTCGCCTGTCCACAGCAGAATCTACCGTCGCCCACATGTCAAGCATAGCCAATAGGTCTCGCCTTTGGGACCTTATAAGTGTTTAGCCATGCAACAGCTGATGTTGTTGCAGGAAGGATATTGTACTGCATAACTAAATACTTATAAGGCCCCAAAGGCGAGACCTATTGGCTATGCCATTGCTTGTAGGATGAGGTTTTGCAGGTAATGCACAGCATGTTGGACTGCACCGTGGCCCTGCTGTTAGCTGGTGGTGATATGTTAATGTTGCTGCTTCAAAATCAGAGTTCAGACCCTTGCCCAGCCTCAGAGGTTCTAATGCATTGAAGTTTAAATGTCCTACAATTTAAATTCGAACAGAAACTTAATTAGCAAATAATCAAAGAGACTATTACCTGGGTCTCACTGGCGCTTGGCAGAACATGCTGAAAGAAAAGAAGTGCCAATATTAGCCAATTAATTTGTCTTGTTTTCAATATAGTCAATATATTCTATATTATCCAATTAATAAAAATCATTACAATAAAAACAACAGATTTCTTAAAACAGAGCTCTTACATACGTTCATTGCAAGTATTGGGGTAGTAATAACATACCATAATAACCTCTCTCAGCCCAATAATTAAAGGGTCTTTGTGCAGTTACTTAAAAGAAGCTATACATAAAGCAGACGCGTATTGTGTCCAATTATAATCTTGATACTTAATGTGTAAAGTGTATTTGTGCTTCTTAAGATTTCTTTATACTTAGGATATTATATCATCAATGGTAATAGACATAGTGAAGATTTTTTTCCAATTACAATACCTGTATAGATAAGTCAATATGGTTACTAGCATAGCCACATTCTTTTTTTATAGCATGACCAAAGCATCATCCTGAGTCAGTTGTTCTCAGCTATGAGGATAAACTTAACAAAGTAAACTTTTAATTCAATAATACGCCCTTGAAGGCACAGTATAATCGCTTGGCAACATGTTCTCACCCCTAGTTCCTTAAATATTGTTTTTAAAAGTGTTAACCTCCCTCTCTTGACGCAATCTGGGAGAAGATGTGGCCTAACAGCTAGGGCGATCGACCTCAGACCTGGGAAACCGGGTTCGCGTCTCAGCAAGAATGCGCAACATCTTGTGATCAGGGCAAATCACTTAATCTCCCCGTGCGTAAAAAGGGAAAACAAAAATGTATGTGTCCTCTTGTAACGCAACTGGTGCTGGTATAAAGCGCTCTGATACCCGATACCTTCGGGTCAAGTTCACGCTATATAAACTCTGTTAAATAAAAATAAAAAAATCTGGTGCAAATACACACAATGTGCAATAATGTTTAATTGGTGCAGCCACATATTCTACTATTTTGTGATTGCCAATCATTTACCCATCTTGGGATCCCATCTTTTGTTGGATAGTGGGCAAACCTTAACTCAAGCAATCTATACCTTACGTCTGGTTTTAAATACGAAGTTTGATAGGATTGGGGCTCGATTTTATTATACGAGTTAATAACCGACCAGGCATGTTTTTTTAATAACAAAATTGGTTGATTGATTTAACATCGGTTTTAAAACAGTCTTATTTCTATCCATATAATCAAAAGATGGGAGCTTGAAGATATTCAAATTCTCCATTAAATATAATCTCCATAGGCCTATATACACTTTATTATTTATTTCTTGCCAGTACATATATGCAGGAGACTCGGGATCCAATAAATAGAGTGAAAATAAACATTTTAAAAACGCAGTTTGCCTCACCAATGATTGGTTTAATAAACCAAACTTAAATCTAACAGTAGCGTGTCCAATGTTTATTGGGATCCTAAAAATTTATTTAACGACCTTTATGTATAAAATTGTCCAAAAGTTTGCTATCCTTGCCCCAAAAATTATTGACCAGTATGTGAGCGAATGAATGAGTTTCGCCTTCATTACCTTCAGTAAACACTTGTAACTTGGGCATAATAGTTCATCTCGCAATAATCTAAAAGCAAAAGACAATGAAGTTGCTTTGGCCTTTAATTTATCAAAATGATGTGTAAAAGTTATTCTATCACCAAACTTCACTCCTAGATATTCATACTGCTGTTTCAATAGATAGTCCATTAATTTTCCATAATGTCTTATCTGATTTAGTTGCTCCTATTATCATAATTTTGTTTTTTTTGTATTTATTTGTAAACCATTCGCTAATATATATTGATCAAATGACTATCAATCTTTAAAGCACTATTTACGTGTGACTTAATAGAATAGCATCATCTGTGTATTGCAAATATTTTATACTTTGGCCTAAGGATTGGAGAGTGGGCATTAACATTATGTAGATGCTGTGATAAGTAAGTCATAAAAAGGTTAAAAAGACATAGGGCAAGTACGCAGCCCTGTTTAAGGCCACTATTTGTTTCAAGGCAGAGAGTGGTACAACTTCCGTCCCCCAATTTTACCTGCAACCACGTGTTTGTATACAACAATAAAATCATATCCATCAGTTTTTTTGGTACGCCTCATGCTAATAGCTTTGCCTAAATAAGATTACACGGAACAGAATCAAAAGCGGCCTTTAGATCTACATAACAAAAAGTTTTTGCTTTATGTATTTGGCTCTCTCTGCCAACAAGGTAAGTGACAGCAGGTTTGTAATTGTGGACTGTCCCCCGTAAAATCCGGTTTGAAAAATTGAAATAACTTTCCTCGTCATTGCTCTAGATTTTTAAGTAGTAATGTTGCAGACATTTTCGCCTCTACATCCATCAAGGCAATTAGCCTATAATTTGCTTGGTTATCAGGAGGGCCACTTTTATAAATGGGATGTATTATGTTGCCCTGCCAGGATTAAGGGACCAATTTTGTTTTTACAAGGTCTTTAAACATTTGGGTGAGAAATTTTTATCATAAGTCCATTCTAGCTTTAAAGACTGCATTCGGGATCCTACTTATCATTGACTTTACCATGTCCTCATGTGGCAACTCAAATGTTAATAGTTGATCATCATAGGAGTTTTCATGCCCTTTATTCTCATTATGTATGTTGATTATCATAAATGGCATACATACATCAGAGTTGGAATTTGACACATTTGCAGTAGTGGATCCATACCCATACAGGATAGGGATGAAGAGGTCCCAGGCTGTTGCACGGATGTTGGCACTGTTAGCTCTCATATTGCCATGCTCAAGGGTGTTAATTATTCCCAAAAAAGCTCTCAGGTTGTTTGTCTTGCTCACATGGCACACTTTCACCCACAGTCCTTACTTATATTCTCTTTTTGCTTTCCAAATTAAATTTTTATATGATTTTCTCAAATTCTTTATTAAACACAATTGGGTAATTGTAATTGCTCCATGTGGTATATTGCAAATAGCCTGGGACGCTTTATTAAGAGCATTTTTTTGTGGGTGTAACCTGTGTGAATGCCACACATTTCTTTTTGGCAAAAAGGGGTTTCCCCTAAAAGGTGGTTTTGCCAAAAAGCAATCAACTAATGAAGAACAGAGACCTGACCAAATTTCCGCTATTGATTTCCCTTGACAGCCCTCATTTAGTGCTAGTTCTATTATAGGGACTACGAAGACATACTTCTCCTCTTGTTTTGCTGAATGCCACACCCGCCTTTTCAGATTATAAGCAACTGGCCATGTATCAGGAACTATTGACTTTGGAAAGTAGTCCACTGACAACAATAATGTAATTAATATGTGGGTTATGATCACTTCATACTCTGGGGGCCACTTAACACCCAATAAGACTCTTCGATAATTTATTTGAAAAATTGTATAGTCAATAGTAGAACGTTGTCGGGAATTTTTAGAAGTTGGAACACCTGTCGGATTATGTTGGGTATCCTGTAGCAGTAAAAGCTCTCATTTCTGTAATTGGGAACAAAACATCTTGGTAATAGCTTTGCCTGTCTTCTTTACGTTCCCAATGTTCTTAGTGAACAGGTGCATATTAAGATCTCCCGAAATGATAAGGCTAGTTGCCGGATACTGATACGATAAATTTTCATTGATTCCCATAATACTCAAAACTGAGTCATCTTAACTGCGTTCTTTACACTTAGATAAACATTTAAAAATATGATTGGTGATTGAAAATATATTTTGATGCATAATAACCAGGTTAATTGGTCCACGTAAGTAGAAAGCCCACCTTTTGCCCCGCCATAAGCAGATGAGCGAGTTGCAAAATTGGCATATTTGGGAAAAACAATAATGTGTTCATGGCACATTTTCCATGTTTCTTGGAACATTAAGATTTTAAAATTCTGAATAAAATGTATTGTGTCATGATCTTCTAATAACCTAGTAAGCCAAACATGTTCCAAGAGCAAATATTAAGATTGGTAGGTTCTTTCTTTCTGTGCAAACTGCTCCACTTTCAGTCATTCTCATCAAGTTTCCCTTCACTAAGTATTGTTGGTAGCCAGGCCCAATCATCCACGAGCGCTGGTTTTTGTGTTTCTTTACAAATTTGTGGACCAAAATTACTACATGTGATCTTGATGCCAGGATAGTTCAGGATTGAGTAGTGGTCCTACTTTCAGGGTATGGATATTCACCTCTTGCAATCCCTTTGTCGTTGATTTGGTTGGTAAATGTCATTCTTCCTCGACTTTGGGTATCAACAAAGTTGGATACAAGCTATCTTTACATTTTCTTAACTTGATTCCCCATTTCTCAAATTGTGGTCGATATTCCAGAATTCTATTAATTATCTGCTCACTTTGCCATATAGTACAACTTGCTTAATGTTTGGGGTTATGAGAATCCTACATGAATTGAACTGATTCTAAAACGTCTGATGTTAGCTTACTAAGCTCTGGTATTGAAGCTAGTAGCCTAAATATATTGCCACAATTTAAAATATTGTGCTGACCCCTTGAAACATACAATGGTATTAAAATTAACTTTGCGGAATAAACAGCACAGCTATCCCCAATTGTTGTTTGATTATTTTTAAATTGATAATTGGAAAATTATAAAATAGGGTTTAAACTTGTACCTTGTGCCATCAAAACTCTTTGACTATCTTCAGCACAAGCAGTTTGCCCCAAGTTCGCAATTTTGTCCTAAAATGGCGTCATGGGATTGTACACTGATTTTTTTTTTTACCACAGGGAGAAGAGGGCAAACATTTTGTATTTAACAGTTGTTTTTCCTCCATTGTGGTTAAAGGATTACTTCTACTTTCTTTGTTTTTGTCCTGAATGTGAATCTGAGAGACTCCGTTTACTGGTTACAACCTTTGCATAGAACCTTGTCAAGCCACATAACTTTTAAAAACTTCAACACTTTGAGGAGGTGTTATCCTAATCCGGCCATCTTCGATTGATGGAGATTTACCTATACTGACTAAATGGGGTTCAATTATTTATCCCCTTTATCTCCACATATTACATTACAAGATAATTTTTCAGATACTTTGAAAACCGGGTAGACTTCCTTTGGGATATGTTGAACACTTGAATTGCCTGAAACGCTTGGCTGATACGCTCTTCCTGAACTGCAGCTGGTGCTGCGCCTACCTGTTTGGCTGTTTTTGGGGGTTGTCTCCTTCTCGTTGCTGTGCTGGCCGCTCCCTCCCGCCGTCGCGCTGGTGACATCAGCGACCGCTGTGTGGAGGGAGCTGTGAACCACGGCTCCCAGGCGCCCTGGTTGCAGCCCGCCGGAGGCGGAGGCGGACACCCGGCATTTCGCGCCCGAAGGCGCTACGGAAGTGACTCTGCGCTCGGCGGAGCGGGGGTTGCCTGAAATGCTTGGCTGATACGCTCTTCCTGAACTGCAGCTGGTGCTGCGCCTACCTGTTTGGCTGTTTTTGGGGGTTGTCTCCTTCTCGTTGCTGTGCTGGCCGCTCCCTCCCGCCGTCGCGCTAGTGACATCGGCGACCGCTGTGTGGAGGGAGCTGTAAACCACAACTCCCAGGCTCCCTAGTTGCAGCCCACCGGAAGCGGACACCTGGCATTTCGCGCCCGAAGGCGCTACAAAAATAACTCTACACCCCGCGTCGCGGGATCGCGCGCGGGTCGCGCCGGGCTAAGCCCGGGCAAAGGGCAGGCCCTCTGTAGCCCTCAGGAGCCGAAGGAGGCCGGGCTGGGCTCACTCTCTTATTGTTAGATTGTTCTGTTCTAATGTTTGTGCTTCTTTTCCTGGACTGATTACTTAGTGTACTTGTACCTATATACTTGTTTTGTTTTTCTTTGCTCCGTTTGTACGCAACACTTACAGCGGGTTACTGCATTAGCATCATTAACCCCTTGCATGCCCGCCCCTTTCCCCGCCCAGTGCCGCGCTTTGTATTAGCGGGCGGAGTTCATGACGAGCTGGACTCGTCATGGGCACAGCGCCACCGCAGCCCATGACGAGTCCAGCTCGTCATGGGCACTGAAGGGGTTAATATGGCTGAAGGTGTAAACAAGGGGACCCTTGATGGTTATTTATTTAAAATTAATTCGGGAATAGAACGGGATGCCACTCTTGCGGAATTAAGGGCGAAGAGTCTTAGCTCTATTGAGCTTATTAAAAATACGCCATTCTCTGTGGCTCCCTCTCATTTAGTCATCTCCCCAATTAGGACTGGACCCTCTCATAAAGAAGTTCCATATATCTCTAGTAATGTTGACTCTTCAACACTATCTCGAAACTTAATCTCTTTAACTGAGTCAACTAATGATCTGTCCCCAATTGCCTCACCCTTACCCCTTAATTTAACTCCTGAACTAGTTGTATTAAACAAGTCACCACCACAAGCTATCAAGCTCCTATCTCAAAAGGTTAACTTATCTAGGCAATTTAAAGCTCCAGGCCCATTACCTAGAAAAAGGAGAAAGATAGATTCAGAGTCACTAAAGAGTTAAAAAAAAACCCAGTCGTAATTCTGATTTGGCTTCTACTGACAAAGGTTCTACATTTTGTACTGCCAATACATCTTTCTCAGCCACGTCTGTATCTGGTTCTGTAAATGATACAACTATCACGGAGTTATTGGGCAACATAGAACAGTTATTTAGATCTCTTATGTCACCTATTATTGAGAGTTTAAAATCAATCGATAAAAGGCTTGATAAAGTAGAATTGCTAATAGGTAATAATAGGGAATCAGTTATGAATCTTATAAAGCCAACTATAGTGTCTCCTGTTGTCCCAGTTTCTGTCGTATTATCCCCTATTCCTTCATCATCAAAGTCCATTCCCCAAAATCACCCAAGTATTAATAACGTGATTAATGCAGGGAGAACCACTCTCCCCAAGTCATTGCAACACACCATTTTAAACAAGGACAGAGATTCCTTGGGAGAAAATAACCTAACACAAAAAGGTACAATATGCGACAGTAAAGGTCACATTTCAATTCCTATTGTAAAGATACACAGGCCTTTTTCTATCGAGTTGCCACCAGAAGCTGTCCCTCTTGTAGTTGTTCTTGCGGGTGTTCCAACTTTAAAGGACGGAGCAATTGAGGGCCACTTCCAGTTAAAAAACAAAGTGATTCACTGGCTTGGACAGAATCGCCCTCTTCCCTCGTATATAAACGGGGAAATTTTACATGTCCGGCGTCTATCCTGGCTGGGAAATTCACCAAAGAATATAAATGGGGACATCATTATAATTAACTTTAGAGATCCTAGAGCTGTCAGTCATATTCTTAACTGGCACACAAATCATGCGAGGTCTTTTATCACTACCTGGGAACTGACTTATTTCTATCCAAGACCTCAACCAGTTCCCACTCTTAATCCGGGGGCCCTACTTTGTAACCAGTCCAATCCTCTCATTCCGCTCAGAAACCGCTATGAGGCACTAGCAAATCTGGAAGATGTAGATTGACTTAATCACTTCAAGGGTTCGTTATTAGCCCCCAATGAGCAATTTTCTGATTTATCTTCACCTCCCAATGAGTTAAGAAATCTAGTACTAGAAGCAAGTGTAGACACTTGTACTAATCATTTTATTGTCCCTGATTCTCCGCTATCTGCCAACCCTTTGGCTGGCATCGAGGTTATCACAGGGAAGTTACTCTCCTGGAATATTGCAGGATTGTCCTCTAAACTGGGTTCTGAGGACTGGATATGTTTTGTCAACAACTTTGATCTATGCATATTCCAAGAGACTTGGTCATGTGAACCATCTTTTGCACAGGGATATCTGAATTATTTTGTGCCTGCTCTAAAGGGCCCAAAGGGGAGACCTATGGGGGGACTAACTATTTGGGTACGACAGAGTTTAAAGATAGTCATCAAAGATATTGACACCAGCCATAGAGATATCCAACTAATTAAAATGAATTCAGATAAATTAGGAACGTTGGATATTTATAATGTTTATGTCAGGAGTCACAGGGGAGGGAGGTCTGAGGTTTTAGCAGCCTTGGGTTGTCACCTTGATACCCACTCCCTAAACAACAACATTGTCATTGCGGGCGACTTCAATAGAACATTCGAACCCCTAGTCAATGAAGATGATCTCTTTGGGGACGAAGAGGACCGGCAATGGGGAGTTCCTAAATTGGAGCTCACCCCGGTTGTGCGTTGGACTGATGATGTGATTAGTCTAAACGCCCTCTGTTATGAAAAGGGTTTAAGAGCTCTAAATGGAAGGACCTGTAGGGACAAAAATGGGACCAGTACATTTGATAATGGGCGATACAATAGCAGGATTGACTACGTTTTATGTAGTCTTAAATTATGGCCCTTGATTTGCGACATGGAGGTTGTTTGGAGGTTAGAGAGCGATCACAACCCCCTGTGCGCAATCCATAAATGGTGGTCCCATATTAACCGGCCCACTGGCCTCACTGAGATCGTCCCTCCCCAGATTGTCCCCACTAACGACATGCGTAGATTAAGGTGGGAAAACATAGTAACTAATCAACAGGTTATTGCTAATATTAGCGGACAGGTTGATAAAGCAATACTGGCCATAGAGCACTCCAATTCACTTAGCACTGGTTTGGATAAGGTAGTAGGAATACATAACGACCTTTTCTGTACAATTAAATACCATTTCCTTAAGCCTGTGAAAAACAAAGGGACCAGAGCCTTTAAGCCCGTAATGTGGTACAACGACCAGTGTAGGGATGCTCGACTAGCTTTAGGTAATGCCATTAAGGGTGGGCAATCTACTGTAATCCAATCTGCTAGAAAGGATTACAAAGCTAGAATATCCAAGGCTAAGAAAGCCTGGGACGAGCACCACTGGTCCGAGCTAAAGGCAGCTAGTGATAGGAAGGATTCCAGGTTATTCTGGCGCATTGTTAAGTGGGGAAGTTCGGGTTTACCCGATCCCCCAGATAACAATGTACTAGAAGATGAATGGGTAAATTTTTTTAAAAACCAGTATGCTGAGCCAAATAATGTTGTGCAAGGGACAGTTACAAGTGTAAATCAATTCCAAGATAATTTCTTTAGTATCAATGAAATTATAATGGCCCTTAGCACAGTGGCTAGTGGACGTGCCCCTGGTCTCGATGGTGTCCCAGCTGACGTATTCGTTAATGATAAAGAGCGATGGTGTAAGTACATTCATCTTCTCATGAATGCTATTGCACTGGGTGCAGCGGTACCAACATCCTGGCAGGGTGCAGTAATCATACCTGTCTTTAAGAAAGGCGACCGGTCCCAGCCGGGAAACTATAGACCAATAAGCCTTATTGACACTATACAAAAGGTTGTGGGGCGTGTGATTGTCAATAGGCTCCTGGATTGGGCAGAGGAGACCAATGCCCTCTCACCCTTTCAGGCAGGATTTCGTCGGTCCACAAGTACGATGGACCAGGTCTTTCGTTTTACCCTGTTGCAATGGAGGACCGTCGTGCTGGGAGAAGGCAGCTTGTACGCGGCTTTTGTCGATTTGCGGGCTGCCTTCGACCTTGTTCCCTGGTCTAAGTTATGGTTGGTCCTTAAGAAGCAGGGTTTACCAAGTGAGTTACTATCCCTGATAATGAGGCTCCATGAATCTAATTTTGCTAGAATTCAGTGGGGGGGACTGGGCTTGGAAACTGCGGACTTTCCAGTCGAGCGGGGAGTTCGACAAGGATGCTCAATGGCTTCCGTCCTTTTCACACTGTACATTAATGATGTTGTCGCCCGCATGCTTACTGCTCAAGTGGATGCTCCCTTCTTAGCTGGGATTAAAATCCCCATTTTAATGTTTGCAGACGACACGCTCATTTTATCTAAAACCCCTAGCGGCTTGCAGCGTGCCCTGTCTATTTTTGATCAATTTTGTGGGGAGTATGGCTTAGAGGTTAATACAGCCAAAACAAAACTTATGATTTTTAATCCCCATCGTAGTCTTAAGTCCAAAATTACTTTGAATGGCCGCCCGCTAGAGGTAGTGAATACTTTTACATATTTAGGCCTACAAATATCTAGTGAGAAGAGTTGGCGGCATCATATTGATATTGCCACACTTAGACACAGGCAACTGTCTGGTGCTATTTGCACAGAGCATAGAAAATCCTTAACCAAACCAGTAAAACCTGCCCTTCAGGTTTATGAAGCGAAGGCCCTAGGCTCTGCGCTTTATGGTGCTGAGCTTTGGGGCTTCGAGAAGGTGGTTGCACTTCAATCCTCGGAGAATAAATTTCTCAGGGCAATAACTGGTGTCCCTAAAAGCACCCCATTGTTGCCCCTCAAATACGATTTGGGTAGAAGAGCAGTTTCAGATTTGGTTAAGCTTCGTCCGATCTTGTATTGGCGTAGGTTATGGACGACTCCTGTGCTCTCCCATTATGCCGAGGGCTTCTTAGACATTATAAGATCTGACGTATACCACAAAATCGGGTGGTTAAAATCACTTAAGACATCCTTGACTTAGCTTGGTATGTCTTGACTCTGGGAAGACCCGGCGGGAGCGACTTTTCCATCTAAAAGTACTCTGAAAGAAACTTACTGGGAGATGGTTGCCTCCCGGTATTGGAGTAGCTCCAGTGCTGGATCTATGACTGGAGAATTCTTAGAGGCCAAGATGTATCCCTGTCTTGAACCCTATTGGGACATTATAACCAGGCCAGGAGAAAGAAAGCTCCTCTTCCAACTCAGAGCAGGTGCACTTCCCCTCAGATATTTGACAGCTAAATGGGAAGGTGGATTCTGTGATAACTGCCCTGTTTGTGGTATTACCAAAGAAACGATCGGTCACTTTCTATTTTCCTGTAAAGTCTATCTGGCCCCAAGGCGTATCTGGCTGTCCCCGATGTGTAAAAACTTGGGGACCACCAGTAGCACTGTCGCTCTGCGTATTATATGCACTAGCACTTTGACTTGGATTTCAGTAGCCACTGCAAAGTATCTAGGGTGGGCGTGGACGATTAGACAGAGACTGCTAGTCACTTGACTATTCTCTTGATTAGATAGAGACTGCTAGTCATTTGACTATTCTCTGCTATGTTATTTCGTCTGCATTTTTTAACTTGTATGTTTTTTTAATCTACCTTTTTATCCAAATCATTCTTATCATTTTTATAATTCCCTATTGTCTAATAGTACGGTACGTTTAATTTAAAAACAGGATTAGTAATCAAGTCAGAAAACTTTAAGAAGTATGTCTTGTATTTCGATATTACTGTTTGGAATTTAATTCTATTTTAAAACTGTTGTATGAATCTGTTTTTATTGTAAAATTGTATTTTGCTTTTATGAATGAAATTCGAATAAAGCATACTTTGAGTTGAGTTGAGTTGAGTTAATTTATTTTTCTTGTTTATTTTATTATGTGCTTTCTTTTGTTTTTTGCTTGTTCTTTTGGTGAGACCTGATTTTGAGTTAAAAGATGATTCTAAAGTAATTAATACTTGGGCGACCTTTTTTTTGTTGCTATTTCTTGTTTATTGGCTTCAATTTCACAAATATCCAACAACGAGACCTATATACTTCCTTGCTCAATTATACTGTTATTTCTTTTTTTATCCTTGTTAATGGAATGTAATTCTAGATCTAAATCATTTTGTAATTCATTGTTATTAACCCCCTTATTTCCATCTCCCACCTTACTTGATCTTCCATACTTATTCTGTTAACATTTTGGGCAGTTGGTGCCTTGATGTCTTGGCCATAGCAATGATCATTCAAGTTTGAAATTACTGGCTCTGTTTTATTCTACGTTGACATTAATCTTACTTCATCCACAAGAGAACCAACTATAGTCGGTAAGCTGGATATTTTATATATATTATTTGCACACCTATAGGAGATCATTTGGTTATCCCTATTAGCTTGTGCCCTTACTACTAAGTTTGTCAAATTTAGTAGTTTGATGTCCATCCCTGCAACACAGAGGGCAAGAGTATTCAATAGATCCATCTGAATATTCACTTCATCAGAATGGTAATTCAGGGCATTGGTGATAGTATCCATAGTGTTGAGCAAACTGCCCCATATTCCTGATTGAATCTCTATACAGTCCTCCTCTGTTCTTCTTCCCACAGAGAAGTTTGTATTATATTGGGCCAATAAGGAAAGATCAGCTGAATTAAGAGGATTATTCATGGGGTCGGCATTCTCAGATTTAAATGATAAATATGCACACTTAATGTCTGTCAATTTGGGAATCAATGCCGTTTTCAAACCAGAACTGGATCTCCTGATTGTTGATATTAGACTAAAAGAATCTAATTCAAATCAATTTTTCTGGTTCTTAGGGCTTAAGATAGTTTCTGGACTCATATTATGACAGATTTGATCCCTATTATAATTGGATAAGGCTAGGTTTCTTGGTGATTGAGTGACGCATGGTCATCATCAGTTGAGTTTGAATCTTTTCCTGATGATATACTAACCGTATTATCCTCTTTATGACAAATGCCAAAAGGCCCTGTATGAGGTGTTTCACAAACTTTCTCATCATTTTCTAAGCCTTTCTCAGATCCAACTCTAACCTTGAATGCTACTTTTTTCCCATTCCTAGACCCACTTTTTGTGCCTCTAGACTTAGTCAAAATAGTTGTAGAACAGGGAACATGATCTTGAGCTTTTACGACCAAGGAATGAGGACCCAGCACTTAGAAGCCATATTATTATTTATCTTTAATGGTTTTTGAGGACTGATGCCGGCAGCTGCCATATCTTTATTCATTAATTCTTCCCCTGGGAAGTGTATACAATTTGATGATATTATATTTGATTTTATCCTGCTTATTTCTGTGGTTATGTCGTCTTTGGCCATTTTTTGTATTCCAGGAGATCTTTTCCTTTCTTTTATTTCCTCTGTAGAAAAATAATCCATAATAGTCAACTGTAAGGTCTCTTTGGGATTCTTTACTTAATACTCCTCCGGACCTTTTAACGGACAAACGTTTAGGGAACAGGTCGCAATTATTGTTGATATATTTAACTTTTCTCCACATTGTGAGGCTGGCTCTCCACCTTGTGCCTCACAGTCATATTTGCCCCTTTTCTTTTTCTGTTGCCTGTTATGTTGTTGTAGCACTGCTCCACGCATGCGACCAGATCTCATGGTCCCACAGTTATCTGACTCACACAGCTGGTCACTTTATGGATGATATTTGGCTCACAGTGCCAATCACTTTATAGTTGTTTTGAAGTTAAACATGATAGATTTTAAATATTCCTGGTCTCATGTTACCAGACCCTTTATAGATGTTTTATAACTAAACCCAGTAGGTTTAAAAAAATAAAATCCTGAGTTTAAAGGAAAACGGGCACTGACTTCTCACACTCACTCCTGATGGATAGAGTTCCCTTAAAGTCGGTCACGTAGGTGCTAAGAGGAAACTTAGACTAAACAAAAACAAATGCCTCCTCAACTTGTTGCCGAAGAAAGATGTAATTCAGGTCTCCATTGCGGCCAGAGATGGGGTGGCGAATCTCCAGGAATAAGAACCCAACCAAACCACTAGATAGCCCAATCTTTCCCTCTTCACAGGGTAGACCTCTGGGCCTACCTTTATCCTTCTTGTTCACAAGCCACCGAAATTACGAGCTGAGGGGAAGTTCGTCAGGACTAACACCTCCTCACTACCCAGTCCTGAAGAGGCGTGCCGGGTTCTCCCACAACCTTCGCCTGGTCTACACCTTGGGAGGGGAGCACCTTCTGATAGCTTGGGTTCCCCCCGAATTCCACCAGGTCACAGGGGTCAGGTTCATGGGCAATAATGGGGCAGTACGGAGACCGAAACTTCTGCCGTGGAAGCGGCTGCAATTGACACAGGTGCTGACACTACCACTGCCTAAAAAGTCACCACCGCGCCACCCGTGTCCGAAGCGCCGTTATCGGCGGTACCACCACCGATACGCTGCCCAGTCTACGACACACCGGGCCACCTCTGTGCGGAAGGAGGACCTGCTGCACCTACTGATGGCGTGGCTTCTCAGGATCCATTTTTTCCAGGCTCGGTTGCAAAGCAGGAGCCGCTTGATTCCTCCACTGCTTCGGCCGGCGCTGATGACGTTCCTCTCCGCCTTCCGCAATCTAGTTTTGATCATGATAATCTAATTATCTACATACTCTCGTCATATTCTCTCAGAAGAATACATCTCTGCTTGAAGTACACTTACAAGTCACAACAAGGAATCTCTCCAACACTGGTCCTGACAAAGGCCTAGACCCTATTGGGCAACAAGGGTCGAAACACGTTGCCCGTACACTAGCGATGTTAAAGACAATTTACACGTCCGATAGACATCACAACGATTTTTAATCTTACCCCTGTATACTGCACTTCATATTAAAGGCCAATTTTTAGATATAGGAGGTAATTTGAACATTTTTCACCCATACATATCCCACCGGTTCTTTTCCTCAAGAGGAGGCGGTACTCACCTAGGGAAGCAAGTACCTAGGTACGAAACCCAATGATGATAACGCCTGATACTACAGCATAGTGTTTATCACTTAACACCATCAGTGGCCAATTTTGGTTGAGGGTTTCGAGTTGACAACTAGTACGTAAAGAGACCAGCAAATCATTAAGTTCACTCCCTTTTGGTTAAGATACATTACTTTGTGGAAACTTAGTGACCATAACATATGTTTCTATCCCTCCCTTTTTGATTGTTTTTTGCTATAATTTAGTAATTATCTTGCTCGCACCCTCTCTGACATGGACTTGGTGCTCTGCTTGGAGTGGGGAGGCGACAGACCTCGCATTTCTACATAGAAGCTACAGCTTGTGGTTTTACTTAATAGATTGTATGCTGAAACCGTAGGCTTACATATCTCTGAATATCCTAAACATTAATAGGTATGTCAGGAGTGGAATGCAAATAAGGTGTATTTACAGGTGGGTGTGCATTACTATTGCTCAATGAGTTTAACACGCACTGTTGACAGAACTGTCCCCAATAGAAGAGCACCAGGGGCGTAGGAGATACTACATTTCTAGGGGGGACAAGGACAACCTTTTGAACTTTCCAGTGACCCAATACAAATTGCCCATTGAATGAGAGCCGTACGCTCCGTTAACTGAATACAATTGCATAGTTTTGTAGTGAAACTTTGATAAAGGCAGGCATGTAGTCACAGTTTGCAACTATGATTTAATTGTTATTTGCATTCACAAAGCAAGTAGACCAATTATGAAAAAACATGTTTTTGTATCTTACATCTTCATACAGAGGTGTGATGAAATGATGAAAAAAAGGAAGAATAAACTGAATGCTCTTCACAATATTCCTAAACCTCAAAATGTAATTGAACTAATATTGGAGTGTATTGCAGACAGGCTGCAGGCACACAGAGCTGTAAGAGCTGAGAAATGTACACTTACTAAATAAGGCATATCTAAAATAGTAATGTGAATTCCAACCTTACCAGTAAGATGATTTATTATTGCCATTCTAAAGATATAAAACATGATACAGCTACTTCTTTCTAACCAGGAATTCTAACTTAAAAGAATGTATTAAGGAATTTCCAATGTTAATCTATACGAGGAGTAGGCATCATAGTAGTGAAAAACAAATGTAGGTGTTTTTCACTACAAGGACATGAAAAACTGAAACATACATGTCCTACCTTTTAGTAACAAAGCACCCTGCCCTATGAGCTACCTAGGGCATACCTTAGGGGTGACTTATGTGTAATAAAAGGGAAGTTTAAGGCTTGGCAAGAGGTTTTTAATACCAAGCTGACATGGCAGTACAATTGCACACACAGGCTCTGTAGTGGGAGGCCTGAGACATGTTTAAAGGGCTACTTGTGTGGGTGGCACAATCAGTGCTGCAGACCCACTAGTAGCATTTAATTTCCAGGCACTATGTATATAGTGTACCAGTTACTTACAAGTTAATAAAATATGCCAGTTGTGTATACACCAATATTACCATTTTTAGGGGAGAACCATATTCACTTTAGCATTGGTCAGCAGTTGTAAAGTGCTCGGAGTCCTAAGGCCAACAAAAAGATCAGCAAAAATAGGAGGTAAGTAGGCAAACGGTTCTGTGGAAGACCACCCAAAGGCTGGCAGGTTGAATAGTATGATATACGATTCTATGTGCCTGTTTAAGAATTGAAGTCAGTTGGAACCCCATTTGGATACTGCTGGTCTAGCAGGGCACAAGAAGGAGAGCGTAGAATAGTTCCTCAAACACTGAAAGTTTATCGCCTGCATTCCTGTGGCTGGAGGGTGGAGAAACCCTTAATGCATCGCAAAGTATACAGCACAATACAGAAACTTTTGTTGTCTAATCTATCAGAGGCGTTACTGCATATGGATGATATGAGTGTAGAGTGCACTCAAACACATTATCTTGCACAAAAATATAAGAAGTCCTATGAGATGAATTTGCAATAAGAATTAGCCTTGTGTGGGATTCTCACAATAATGAGATGTACAGTGTTTGTTTGGAAGAGAGATGCTTACAATGTGAAAAAGCCTGCTGTGAGAGACACATATGAGATGCTCTCAGAAGATAGGTATAGTGAGATATGCAGAATGAGATGTATGGCTAAGCTCAGATATGAGGTGTTAGTGATGAACACCAGAAACATAGTGTTTGAGTGTGAAACTTACAAATGAATACAGTGGGTGGAAAGTCACAAATGAGCAGTGCATGGGATGCACTAAAGCACAAAAACGTTGTTACTTGAGAGGCTCACAAATACTTTAAATACTCAAAACTAGCAAATCTGCCTCTTGCTAGGATTGTTTGAGGCAAAATATTGAGCATTTAATTGAAACAATGATTGAAGGCATGGAGGCCTTACTCAAGACTATGATGATTTATTTACAAGAAGCATTTGTAGAGTTGCGTATTAACAGTGAAGTAAACTTAGGAGAATAGTTATTGCTACCAAGAAAAAAGGTCAGATGGGCAGGATAACTTGGATATGGGTGGTGATGCCCCAGAAGTTGAGCCAGGAGTGTCCAACACCCATGAATCTGCTTCTGGGCATGTCCAGGCAGAGTCTAAAGACCCCTTACTGGAGAACTCTAGTCCCTCAGGGAATAGTTCTACTGACACAGAGGGAGGGTCTAGAGGTAGGTCCCCCTTTATTCCTCCTGGGAGGGTACAAAAGGTTCAGGTGCACCTACGATAATTCAACCTTCTCTGCCACGACAATAGCGACCTCCATCTCTAGCAAGAGGGAGGAGTCTTTAGAAAAGTAAAACCACCTGCTCAAATGTGAGAGAGCCATGCTCAGAATCAAGAAGGAACAGTTGGCCCTAGATAAGGAAACCCTAGAAGTCGAGAGGGCTATGAAGAATTTCGGATTAGAATCCTCATGGTGGCAGCACTAGTGAACCTATGGCCAGGCAAAACTCCCTTGACACTAGGAATTTGAGCAGGATAGTCCCTCCTTAACACATTCACAAGTGGATAACTGCTTTAGAGCGGGGCTGTAAAGTCCAGAAGGTTCCTCAGAGGCCGTGGGCAGCTATCCTGTGGTTTTCTTTTGCTGTAAAGGAAGAAGATGCAGACAATTACAAAGTCTTGAAGAGTGCCCTCATTGGTGGGTTTGGGTTACCCACTGAGCAATACAGGGTTAAGTTAAGGGACACACAAAATACACACACTGAAGACTGGGTAGATTTTGTAGATACTACTCTTAAGGCTCTGGAAGGCTGGTTTCATGGAAGTAATGTGCATGATTATGAAGGACTGTACAATTTACTTGTGAGGGAGCACATCCTTAACGACTGTCAAAATCAGCAACTGCACCAGTACCTGGTGGACTCGGATCTGACCTCCCCCCAAGAATTGGGAAAGAAGGCAGACAAGCTGTTCTGCACCGGGGCGAAACAAAAGTCTTATGGTGGTGGTGACCAGAAGAAGCAAGATTCTTCTAAGGCCTAAGAGAAAGGTGGGGAGAAATCTAAAGAAAAGAGACTTCTGAAGGTCCCAAAAATCTTCCTTTGGGGTGGGTACCAAATCTCCTCCTCCTCTAAATAGAAACCTTGGTGCTATTTGTGTAGGGAAAATGTCCATTCGGCAAAGGATGCCAATTTTGCTGAGTATAGCAACAATACTGCTATTACTACTCCTAAACCTCCTAGTGCCCCTCGAAATAGCATTGGTAGTAGTAGTGCCCCCAAGAGTTTAGATGGGTTACCCTTGGGTACTGAAGTGTGTTCTGGCCTAGTCAGGACACCCACTCAGGCTGTTTTAGTCTGTGATGGTGGCACTGAGCTTGCCACCCTTATTTTAAGTCCCACTAACGTAGGGAAATACAACCAACATCCTCCCATCAATGGTCAGGAATATTTAGCTTACAGGGACACAAGTGCCGTTGTCACTATGGTGACTGATAAACTTGTGTGTCCTCAGCAGATTCTAGTTGTTCAGATTCACCAAGCGCCCAATTAATATTATTATTATTTATTAAATGTGTAAGGCGCAACAGCTACCCAAAAAGGGTTTCCCAATACTAGCACTGTCAGGACAGATTGTTCCATGGCAGTTGTCAATCTCAGCTGGGGAAGGGTAAAAGGCCCAACGAGAGTTGTGGTATCCTCAGACCTACCTGGGGACTGTCTACTGGTGTTGCAGGGATTTTGCTCATGCACAGAACTATGCGCAGGAAACCAGGACCTCAGTGAATTGTGGTGTACCAAAAACTCACCCTAGAACCCCTATCCGACCAGCATCAGTGTCCCATTCGTTATCCGTATTATCACGGCGGTCCCAATGTATAGACAACCCAGAACAAGCGACTTAGAGTACTCTCAGGAATGGTGGGAATCAGAAATACCTGTTCGTAATTATTCTCATATCAGTCCACAACAAGAGTAAACAGAGACACGGTAAAGTTTAAAGAGTTTATTTTATAAACCTCGCGTCCTAAGATGCAGTACTTTGGCTAACATAAGCAGGCAAACAATTAAAAACAAAACCATTAGCATTGTTACAATACCATAGAAAATAAAGGGAGAAATCATATTATAAATGACAGTGGATTACAACCACCTTCCCTTCACTAGTAAACTAATATTATTAGGCTAATAGAAGGTCTCTAGGCTTGAATGGGGAACCCCACACCGTAAAGATCAGCTTAGTTGGATCACATCACAGGATCAGGTGTGCTCTGCTCCTGGGAAAGCTCTTCTTCAGAATGTGTGTTAAGCATGCAGCCTGCAATATTAAAAGCACTCGACTTTCAGGTATTTGCAGCTGCGTTCGTGTTATGGCTAAATAGTGGGCCAATCAACCTGAACTCGAAAACATGCATTGTCTAGCGACCCAGACTGTTTCTTTACACAGTGTTCAGACCAAGGTCGCAGCTCACGGCTAAGGATGTGAACAACAGACAGTTCTCATGTGAAGAAAAGGCGAGCAAGCATTTTTCAAATAATAACATGTAACTACAGTGTCGCGTGCAAAAGCAGCTAAAGAGGCAAGACGGCTTTCTAGCTTCTAACGCGGTTATGCTAACTTAGCAATGCATGTATCTAAATTGCAGCCCTCACTACACCCCCCCTTGATCGAACCACTAGCCAGTAGGGATACAATCAGGGAACGCAGAGTTCAAGTTCGATAGAGCGGAACTAAGTGCACGGATTTGAAATTCAAATAAAGGGCAGTGAAAGTTCGAAAAGGAAAAAAACCGAGAAACGGGAAATAAAAAATTATCGAAATGGAAAATTAATGGCAATGCTCAAAGAGCTCCAATGGTGAAAGAAAAAAGAAAAAATATAATTAAAAAATTCTGTGCAAAGGAAAGTCGGATGACCTCCCAGTTAATCCATCAACGTATATGCACACTAAGTAGCAACCGCTTCCAAGAGAAAATCATTGGAATGTTCTGCAAAAGTTTCTGCCATCCAGTGTAATAAGGGAAATGAACATACATGTTCCTCGACAAGTGGAGCCTTAGTACCATCAGAGGACAACTGGCGTGTTCTTCAAGATAACTTCTTGCCAGAAGTCATATGCAGCCGTACCGATGTCCCAATTCCCTAGGACTCCATGTGCCGCCCCACAGGCCATAATCCTGACACCAGAACTGTCTAACTCATGAGCCACTAAGGGACTCATTAGTCGATCATAATCCGGGGCGGGAGACACCGAGTTTGACAGGCACAAATCCAGAGCCCATTCGAATGGACAGTCTAGGCAATGAAAAACAGGTTGTATGCAGGTAAAGTATGAAAACCGGAAGGACAATCCATAGGCCAAGCTCAGGGTTGCCAGTGGTAATGTTCCATAGTATTCGAGCATCCGGTTACGAAGGTGGAGCAGCCGGGGCAGGCTGTCGTGTGACACAAATTGTGTAGCCATTGCACAGCAAGCAGACCAATAACAGCACCCCAGCCACAAGGGCAAGAATCAACAGGAGACCGCCAAAGATGCTGGAAAAAATAGAATGAAAAAATGCCGGGATCACATCAAAAATAGTTTGGAAGGAGGTCACGAGGCCGGAGCCCACAATTTTGAAAAAATGAGCCAAACTCGCTGTTGACGAGGCATTAAAGATGGTGTGAATCAGGGCACCAAAATGAAGTGGGAGATCAGTATTTAAAAGCGCATGCACCTCGGTGCGTGTATTTGCTATGTGAAGGAAAATGTTTCACGTGAAGAAGTCAACGCGACTTCTTTTTGAGACAATAGAGCCCTTATTCTGCTCATCTTGTTGAACTCTGCTTACAAGGTTGGAATGGAAGGCCAGATGGATATATCCAGCCTCCCGTGCGGGGGTGGGAAAAGGACATTCTTACAGCAAACTACACGCTGTGATACAGTCACTATGTATGGGATTCCCACTAACATCCCACAGCAAGCTTCATTATTCAAAAGCAAATAACTACCGTTAGCCAGCAGCGTGAATGATGGTGTAATCGCTGGCACTGGAATCCCTTTCAGAACATAGGCTAAATTAGGAGCGTGCACATTGCACGCGCCATGCAATTGAATGTGCCTACAGACTACAGAATGATCAGGTGTGGAAGTGCATTCCTCACCTTTCAAATATACCTCTTTTCCCTCTCTCATGCACCTGTATGTAAATGGGAGTGACCAAACTTCATGCAGGAAGGCAGTATCTAGTTGTTCATATCTGCCTAGTGAATAATGTTTCATGCAAGAACTGAACTTAAACAAAGGAAAAGGTAATGTGATCAACCCGTGGATAAGCCACACAGCCGAGTTCAATTAAGCCACAGAGAAAGGCAAAGGTTCTAACTTTTCAATGTGCAGCAGTGAGTATGTTGCATCTTTCATGGACATGAATTGTTGTTTTGCAGTTAAATTAAAAGGAAGGAACAAAGATGAAGTATTCATATAATCCCAAGGGACTTTCCCCGCCTTTAACGTTTGCAATGTCCATGCAAACTGCATTATGGAACGCAATTGATTTTGACCATGATACAACACAGACATATCATCTTGCACAATATCGACAACAGATGAAACAATATTATCTAACGTTTAAATTCTGGAAGAAAGGGTGTTAATGCTATTATCTATGACAGCGAGTACTTTTTCCATATTGGCTTGATCAATAGCACGCAATCTGGAAGCAGCTTCAATTTGTGATAACTTCCAAACCTCATTATAAATAGCATATACCCATCTTTTGGATCTGCCAGCTACGGGTCCTTTAATCTACTTTGTCATGTAATTTTGATAAATGAAGTTTAACAGATGCCAAGGTGGAATGTTGCAGCCAAGATTGACATAACTTCCCCACGGAGTAGGTTGTAACAGAATGAGAGGATTCAAAACGGGGGTCCACCCGAACCTGCGTATACCCACGTTTCAAACCCAGAAAACGATGTTGACAGGATTCTGAGCTCGTCTGCCATGTTAACCATCCCTCCGAATTTAATTTAGAAATATTGAAGGAAGTATTAGAGATGTATGACTGCAAAGCATCAAGGGACAGATCTGTATGATTATCCCAATCAGGATAAGCACCCAGATCCGGAGTAGAGGGAGAATTCAGTTTTTTAGTAGTAGCCAATCCAAAACAGGTGGTCTGAAAAATTGTCGAATTCAAAAACAACATGTGGTTCGGGATGAGGCAGGCACGATGCAAAGCTTCTGTTCCTTGGACCTGCCACGGTTTAGAACCCCAAACCGATTTAAGATCAATAGTAGCCTTCCACAGATCATAACCTTTGATTGCCAAATCATCCATAAAGGATTTGGAATACAATAATTTTGTGTGGTTCAGCCTAACTTTAGAGGCAGATTCAGCCGCCACTCTAAAATAAAAGGAGGCGGGCTCCGAAACATTGAAATCAGAAAAATAAGTGAATTTGTTCACTAATGTGGTGGAGCTGCCCAACGATGGCGTTGGACAATGTTCCCATTGTGTATAATTTACAATATTTCTAAACATGTTGGCTTTGTGAAGGAAGTGATTGCCATAATGTTGATAGCAGAACTGTTCATCATAATTAGCAGTATCCAAATACAAATCTTCAGCATCAAATGTAGCATAATATTTCAAATCAGAAAACAGTGCTTCTATGGCCTGAACGTCCCAATCATCAGAGCGGATGTTTTGTTTAACCACATCACCCATAGAAACACGAAATACATTTGGCACATTGATAACCTCAGTGGGACCATGAATTTGAAATTTAACAGCATGCCACGCAATCCCATCTAACACAGGCCAGGCAGTAATATTCACAAAAGTCTGGTCTCTCTTCATGATGTGTGACGAGGAGTGGGGGGGGCCAAAGTTCCATCAATTAATCTAATTGTAGACCTTTCTTTTAGGTAGTGTCCATTTATAAGTTGAAAAAATACCACCACAAATCCAATGGACATGAACAGAAAAATACATACGAGCACCAGCCAAAGGTATGTCCAAGGGGGAATCAAAAAATGTCGTTTAAACCAGACAGCAAAAATGGAAACCTTTGAAGGGGGACTGGAAGTCATTGAGTCAGTGTCAAATGAGAATCGTGACTGGTTAACTGCGGTGGATTGCAAAACAGGCAATATGTCATCTGCAGGATAAGCATTCTCAGTATCTTCAGGTAGACCACCTGCCGGTGGTAGCAACAAAGGATCAGTAACTATGCATCTCGATGGCAACATCAGACAAGGTGGTAGAAGCTGGAGCCAAAACAGAATTTCTCAGCATCGCAGGGCAAGACACCGCACCGCTGGAGTCATACTAAGAAGAATCTGCCACTCGCTGTAGCTTGACATTGTCAATAGAGATGTACCTGTTATCCTTGCGACCAGGAAGTGGAGGTAAAATTACTGTTCTTGTACCCTGCACGCCAAGCACTGGGACCGGTGCACGATAAGAGGGGCCGAACTCCTTCTTGTTCTCCACCTTCTCACGGACCAGGTCTCCAACTCGAGGTAGCCAGCCGGCTACCGGAATCTGAAGCGCAGCATCAGATGTGGAGGGCAAGTGTTCCTTCGATAGACTGTTTCTGGCTTCTTGTAGAGTCTGCAATACAGCACAGTGTTCATCTACGTCAAAGGGTGCGGCCGACGCCACCATGTCTAGACCATCAAGGTCCGGGACAAACATTCTTATGCCAAAGAGCATCATGTATGGGGTCCGCCCACCCAGAGACCTTCTAGGGAGATTACTAAGTACACGTTGGATGTTATACAAATGGGCTAGCCAGTTCCGGCCAGTGCCTAAAACTCTAGCTGTCAAAGATTGCTTTAAGTCACGGTTCATTCGCCCAACCACACTATTACCCTCAGGCCCATAGGGAGACGAAAATTTGACTTGGACCCCCAAATTTCTCATGGCTTCTTTGTACGCCTTAGAGGCGAACGCAGGGCCCTGATCAGAATGAAAGGTACCACACGCAAAACTTCCCACAAAGACACGCAAATCCCTGATGACAGTACGGGCATCAGCACTCCTTCGTGGCCACACCCATAGAAAACGTGTGCACGAATCCACTGCAACCAAGATGTACTTGTACGCAGTATCAGAGGAAAAAGGACCACAGTGATCTAAATAAACGCACCCAAGTGGTTGATTAGATATGTACAACTGAGTTTGTGGTGGGCGGGCAGCAGTTGAAGGTTTAATTTGCTGGCAAATGTCACAATCAAGAACATAAGCGAGCGCTTGTTTATATAAACCGCAGCACCAGTAACGTTGTTGTAACAGAGATACAGTAGCTGCAACGCCGGCGTGGGCAGAGGCCACACCCTCGTGAGCCGCTAATATCAAAGATGGTCTGCAGTCCGCGTTGGGAATCAATCTGTCACCAACGTCGTTAATCCTTACTAATGGGACGTTATCAGGACTTCAGTGATAATGGTTACGAGATGGGAAACCTCTCGGGTAATTAGTTCCCTTCTCTGTAGCAGCAATGGCTGCCAAGATGTCATCATCGATCTTACTTTTGGATCTTGTAACTGCTGCTACTAAGTATGTCGCCACTCCTGTTTTCGCTGCCTCGTCAGCTAAACTGTTGCCGACAGCATGGACACCAACTCGTTGGTGATCAAGAGTGTGAATAACATTCACGAGCGGCAGACGCTCTTTAAGTTCCGCCACTCGAACCCAAAGCATTTTATGCTTAATTGTGCTACCTTTGGAATCACGATATTCATTTTGAGACCAAAAATATATATTGTCGTTGTAGGATTGAACACAATAAAACGAGTCACTCACTATAAGAGTAGTGACTCGAGGATCAGCAAACTCTAGTGCAAGCACTAGAGCACGAAGCTCTGCCAATTGTGCGGTACAATCACCCAATGACTGCGTATGTACGACATCGGATTGGAATTCACCATTTACGAAAGTACCAACCACAATTGCGCAGGCCGCTGAATAGGCATGCTTTGATCCAATCGCCGGTTGCGCGGAACCGTCAGTGTAAATGACACAATGGTATTCTTCGAGCTGGCGCAAAGACAGAGGAGCCGGATGAACGAATTCATACTGTAAGTACTCCTGAGTCTGCAATGAGGCATCAAAGATATAGGTGACATCGGGCGATGTCAAGGAAGTGGCCCATTGTATCCACCGAGGATGCAAAGCTTTAGAGTTCGGTACACTCGCTTTGGTCACAGCCTCAAGGGCAGGATATGGTGAGACAACCAACATGCGTTTCCCTTGCGACAGCGCTCGTTCTTTGAGAATCGCCATCTGTACTGCCGTAAGAACTTTCTCGACAGAGAAAAAGCGCAGTTCAGCCGAAGTGTACAAGTGTGATTTGTATGCAATGGGGACGGTATCGCCCTCATTGAACGTCAAGTACGTGAAACCCACTGCGCCTGGCACAATTCTTATAACCAGGTTAGTGCGGTTATCACGCGTCAGTAAGTATTTTGAAGCAAAAAGATCAGCTTGCAAAGATTGCAAAATAGCTGAATGCTCTGGCAGCCAGCTTAATTTGGAAAAAGTAGGTTGTACCAAGGCATAAAGCGGCTTGATACGCTGGGCATAATCAGGAATGTACGTACGACCAAAATTCAGAAAGCCCGGCAAAGACTGTAATTTTTTCAGTGTTGTTGGAGCACGCAGGCATGCGCACTTCTCCAGAAAGTGAGGTGCTAACCCTCGACCTTCATTGTTGATCTCGAAGTCCAAGAACAACACCGTATACTCTGCAATGTGAGACTTCGCAAAGTTGAATTTGGAACCGAAGTCTGCAAACATAACGATAATGCGATCAACGCGACACAGATACGGCCACAACTTGTCGTCTGTGAGATAAATATCATCCACATACGAGTACGCATCCGGGTCAATGCTCTCTAAAAGGAAGACTACACGGGCGGCAAAGACGCCAGGGCTGTTTTTGTAGCCCATGGCTAATCTCGTAAATTGTTTTTGTTTGCCGCCAGAAGTAAACGCTGTCCACTGACTGCTAATAGAGGACAGGTTATGGCTGTAAAAGCCATTGGAAATGTCAAGTGTGGTTTTGAACCTTTTTCGCACAAGACTATCGACGAGAGCTGAACTGTGAGTATTCTGTACCGCACATGTCCGGCAATGAGTGTTTAAATGCCGGTAATCCAAAACTAGGCGGTACGACCCATCAGGCTTCGTCACAGTGAATAAAGGATTATTCATTGGTGACACACATGTTTCAATAACACCTTGATATTCTAATTGTTCAAGGATTGCCGCGACGTGAGATCTAGCTTCGCGACGCATGGGATATTGGGGTTGTGGCTGGGGCATAGACCGCAATGGGATCTCATGGCTGGGGGACAATTTATCCCAACCCACCTGAGTACGATACAAAGCTGGTGCAAGCACAAGAGCCCACTCCTCAGCAAACTTTTTAGCGTGTTCCTTTGGCACCGTGTGCGCAAAGGACGGGAGGATTACTTCCTCCCCCCTAGGAGCATCTAAAATGAAAGCTGGGGGCCAGTCTGCCTCCGCTAGGAGTATGTCATAGGAAGAGGTCAGATTATCCCAAAAAATCCCTTGAATGGTACGTTGTATGTCACCTTCAATTAAGAGGACTATGTCATATAGTCTGTCAGGGGGAGCCACTCTAGTGTCAGCAGTTTCAACAGTAATGAATGTATCAGTTGCTGTCGCCTCCAGATATGGACGTAGTGCTTGCCACACTACTGTAACTTCCGCCGCTGTCGAGCAGCGTTAGCACCCATGTCAGGTTCAGAAGCTGCGTCCGCACTATCTGTGGCATACCTTGCTGTTAGTGCAGCAACTTTCTTTTTCTGAAACTGGAGTCGTTGACGTGTAAACTCGTCCTGCTTGCCTTTTCCGTCAGTCTGACAGGGTTGCTCACGTCCTTGTTGGGTACCCCGTCCTTTCCCACAGTCTCCGCCACCGGACTGTGAAGCCGATGTTTCCTGTGAAGAACGAGGAGAACGTTGTTCAGAAACCTGAAATCTATCAGGTGACTTAATACTAGAGTGGTCACGCAAATCATATGTGCGTTCACTAGTCGGCTGTACGGGTGAGGCAGGACGAGACCCCTGTTTCTGTTGCTGCTTCCCCGGTTTCTTCGTTCGCCAATTTTGTTTTGGAAAATTAGGGCGTTCATCTTTACCAGACAAGCTCACCTTAGTTTGCTGTATTAAATCAGGTACTATTACAGTTGGTTTAACACCCAAGGCACTGCGGCCAACAGTTCTATATGCTTCCGAAATAATTTTAGCGAACTGCTTAGGTCTGTTGAGTACGTCCACGGCGTCTAATTTATTAGCCAATTGGAATTGCATAGCATCTCCTTTGAGGTTGCCCATTATCATGGAAGCAACCACATCGAACACCCCGACAAGCCGCATTCCTAATTCCACAGCTGCCTCCGCACCGTGATTCTCTTGAACACGTTTAATGACGGAGGGAAACACAGACATGGACGGAGTGCCGAAGCACTTCGAGTATGTCGCGGCAAAGACCTTGCCCCAGTTGGCACAATCGGCCATTTCCGGGACTAGGTCTTTTGGCAAACTAATGGTGAGTATCCTGTGTTTCTCCACAGGAGTAGAAGCGGAAAAAACACTTCCAGTTGGTCAAATTTCTCGGCAAGCCAATAAGGTAATTCATCCTTATTTTGGGGGCGCTTGCCCATTACCGAATTAACCATAACAGGACTAATAATCACGGCGTGGTGATCAGCTGGTTGTCCCGCAATAGCAGGGGCCCCCACCTGCACGTTGCGTGACACATACTGCACTGAAGCCCTATGTATTGTAATAAGGGCTGTGTGAAGTACACGCAACTCAGCCACCGCCACCGTCTGATAGCGGGGATGAGGCGTAAATCCAGCCAGCACCGGCCATGTGGCCCCTGCAATCGACAAAGGGCCCATTGTAGCCGGTGCAACCGCATGGGGAAGGGCGCCATTAAACCAAATGCTATGCTGCCAGGCAGAAATTGGAATTTCTTGTGTCCTATATGGTGTATAGCTTGCAGGTATCGGCGTGGCTGTATAGGAGTGAAACGTTGCATCGTCTTCATCCACTGCCGGCAAAGTCACCCAAGAGTAAAACAACTAGTAGGGATATGACGCATCGGTGCTCACCACAAAAATAACGGCCATTCCATCGTCCGGCACCCCATACGTCGTCAAATGACGGCGCAGAGACGCACGGCTATGTGGAGCTATATCAACCGCCATAAGGACACACAGAGGATCTACAACGCGTCTAATTAGTAGCACAAGGGTTCAGAAACCTTTTTAATGATCAAGCTTGAAAGAACCTATTAGTCTAGTAACAGGTAGGTTTATAATCCGTCACTCCCGTTATCCGGAAACAAGAGTGAGGGAGTTGTGGACTAATATAAGCACTACTAAGGCGTTTCAAATCAACAGACCAAATGTTAGGTGCGCCATGTTGCAGGGATTCTGCTCATGCACAGAACTATGCGCAGGAAACCAGGACCTCAGTGAATTGTGGTGTACCAAAAACTCACCTCAGAACCCAGAACCCCTATCCGACCAGCATAAGTGTCCCATTCGTTATCCGTATTATCACGGCGGTCCCAATGTATAGACAACCCAGAACAAGCGACTTAGAGTACTCTCAGGAATGGTGGGAATCAGAAATACCTGTTCGTAATTATTCTCATATCAGTCCACAACAAGAGTAAACAGAGACACGGTAAAGTTTAAAGAGTTTATTTTATAAACCTTGTGTCCTAAGATGAAGTACTTTGGCTAACATAAGCAGGCAAACGATTAAAAACAAAACCATTAGCATTGTTACAATACCATAGAAAATAAAGGGAGAAATCATATTATAAATGACAGTGGATTACAACCACCTTCCCTTCACTAGTGAACTAATATTATTAGGCTAATAGAAGGTCTCTAAGCTTGAATGGGGAACCCCATACCGTAAAGATCAGCTTAGTTGGATCACATCACAGGATCAGGTGTGCTCTGCTCCTGGGAAAGCTCTTCTTCAAAATGTGTGTTAAGCATGCAGCCTGCAATATTAAAAGCACTCGACTTTCAGGTATTTGCAGCTGCGTGCGTGTTATGGCTAAATAGTGGGCTGATCAACCTGAACTCGAAAACATGCATTGTCTAGCTACCCAGACTGTTTCTTTACACAGTGTTCAGACCAAGGTCGCAGCTCACGGCTAAGGATGTGAACAACAGACAGTTCTCATGTGAAGAAAAGGCGAGCAAGCATTTTTCAAATAATAACATGTAACTACAGTGTCGCGTGCAAAAGCAGCAAAAGAGGCAAGATGGCTTTCTAGCTTCTAATGTATCTAAATTGCAGCCCTCACTACACTGGGCAATGATTTGGAAACCAGCTTGGTTTGAAGTGGAGTTCAGGACTCATGCAGAAATGATGGGAATTTCAGCCAGTGTCTTTGCTGTCACTAGGGCTGAGGCCAAGAAGTTAGGCCCTGAGAGAGCCCTGGATCCTGGAAAATAAACAACATCAACCAGCCAGCTCCCAAGAGAAGGAGCAGGAAGGGTCAAGAGTTATCCTCCTCTCAGACTCCCAGTGAGAATCAGCCTTCGGAGGGAGATGATCTCAGTACCTGTGAAGGAACTGTCCCAGAGGAGCTTGGGCCTGACAAAGCAGAGCTACTGGGGGCAGGAGGACCTTCCAGGGAAGATTTGAGTCTGGAGTAGATGGTCTGCCCCTCTCTTGAACAACTCAGTCAGCAAGCTGCTGCTGACGAAGCAGGGAATGTCAGTGGGTCCCACAGGACTTATTGGGAAGATGGGCTCCTGTTTTCTGAAAGTAGAGACCCCAAGCCTGGTGCCACCAGGAGATTGATCATACCTCAGAAGTTCAGGGGTTTCCTAATGACCCTGGCACACAACATTCCCCTTGCAGGACATCTTGGGCAAAGCAAGACTTGGGACAGGCGTGTACCTCACTTTCACTGAACCCTACATGTCTGCAGACACCAAGGAGTTTTTTCGTTCCAGTGTTACCTGCCGAGCCAGTGGTAAGTCAGGTAGCACGACAAAGGCCCCCTTAATCCCACTACCAGTGGTTGGGGTTCCCTTTGAGAGGATAGGGATAGTCATTGTAGGTCCCTTAAACCCTCCAATAGCATCTGGACATAGTTTTATCTTAGTAGTGGTGGACCGTGCCACTAGATATCCAGAGGCTATTCTCTCTAGGACCACTCCAGCTCCTGTAGTGGCCAGGGCCTCCTGGGATTCTTTTCCAGAATTGGGTTCCGTAAGGAGGTCTTGTCAGACAGTGTAACTAACCTCATGTCTAGCTACATCACTGCTATGTGGAAAGTGTGGGATGTTATCTATAAGTTTACCACAGAAGTTTACCCTACCATCCACAGGATAATGGGCTTGTTGAAAAGTCCAACAAGCCCCTCAAAGGTATGATCATTGGACTCTCAGAAAAGCTGAGGCTAAAATGGGATGTCTTACTACCTTGCCTTCTTTTTGCCTACATAGAGGTTCCTCAGAAGAGGGTGGGCTACAGCCCATTTGAACTTTGGTTTGGACATCCAGTTAGGGGTCCATTATGGCTAGTCATAGCCGAGTACATGAAGAAGGCCAGCAAAAACCTTGAGGCCAGCCAGGAGCTTCAGAAAGCTTAGCATGACCAAGAGGATGTACTGGCAGTTTACCAGCCAGGATAGAAAGTGTGGGTGTTGGAGCCTGTGGCCACGGCAGCTCTCCAAGACAAGTGGAGTGGCCCTCACACTATACTGGAAAAGAAAGTTGAGGTAACCTACTTAGTTGACCCAGATACACCAAGAGGTCACCACAGGGTACTTCATGTGAATCACCTGAAACCTTTTGTTGACAGGGTTGATATGAGCTTGCTCATGGCCACTGACGAGGGACAGGACAAAGAGAGTTACCCTCTCCCTGATCTCCTCTCTCACAACCCTGTTGATGGATCAGTTGAAGGAGTAGTCTTGGCAGACAGCCTCGCTGATCAACAGCAAGCTGATTGCAGACAGGTTTTCAATCAGTTTCCTGGTCTCTTTTCTCAGACACACAGTCAAACTACCTGGTATACCCATTAAGTGGACACAGGTAACAGCCTGTCTGTAAAGAGCACAATTTACAGACAGGCTGCCCATGTCAGAGATTGCATCAGGACAGAGGTCCAAAAGATGCTGGAGTTGGGGGTCATTGATCCTTCAGATAGTCCTTGGGCTAGTCCTGTAGTCCTTATACCAAAACGTCACACCGAGGATGGTAAGAGAGAGAGATGAGGTTATGTGTTGACTATAGAGGCCTCAATGCAGTCACTAGTACTGATGCTCTTCCGATTCCAAGGGTAGATGAACCGATTGATACGTTAGCCTCTGCCAAATATCTCAGTACATTTGACCTGACTGCTGGTTATTGGCAAATCGGACTCTATGAAAATGCCAAACCAAAAACAGCATTTTCAACCCCCAGTCGGTATTATCAATTTATTGTGATACCTTTTGGTTTATAAAATACATCTGCTACATTTCAGAGGCTGGTGAATAAAGTCTTAACAGGTCTGGATGCCTATAGTGCAGCATATCTAGATGATATAGCGGTCTTTAGCTCAACCTGGGAGGATCACTTGGTCCTCCTCAGAAATTGACTTGAGGCCCTGCAGAAGACCGGCTTCACTATCAAGGTCACAAAGTGCCAGATAGCGCAGAGTGAGTTTGTGTACTTGGGCCACCTTGTAGGTGGAAGCAAAGTTCAACCATTGGAGAGCAAAATTCAGACCATCATGGAATGGATTGTTCCCACTACCCAGACTCAGGTCGGAGCTTTCTTGGGCCTAACTGGGTTTGTTAAGGGCTAAGGATCCCTAGTGACACCCCTTAATGATCTCACATCCAAAAGGATGCCTAAGAAGGTTCAGCAGACAGCTGTCAGAGGGCATTTGATGACCTGACTACTGCAAACCATTCATTGTCCAGACTGATGCTTCAGAGATATGGATAGGTGCAGTATTATCACAGCTTGATGCAGAGGGCCCGGATCAACCAGTCGCTTTTATAAGCAGAAGGTTGACCCCCAGGGAGAAGCGTTGGTCAGCTATTGGGCTTTGCTGTGGTCTGGACCATGAAGAAGTTGTGGCAATACCTGTTTGGCACTTACTTCATTGTTCAGACAAGACCATAAGCCACTCTTATGGCTTAAACAGCTGAAGGTAAAAAAACAACTTTTGAGGTGGTCCATTTCCCTACAGGAAATGGACTTTTCAGTGGAACATAGACCTGAGAGTAACCATGCCAATGCAAATGGACTCTCCGGATATTTCCACTTAGAAAATGAGGACTCAACTGGGGAAGGTTAGTTTCATGTCCTTACGCTTTTGTGTAGGAAAGTAGGATCTGCTTTCATGGTTACCCCCACTTTTTGCCTGGTGTCTGTGTTTTGACTGCAGTCTGATGGGATCCTGCTTATCAGAACCCCAGCAACTGTGCTCTCTACCCTAAATTGGCTCTGGTAAGAACTCTGGTACATCCACAATTGGCTACTGGTGTACCATTATATGCTCCTAGTATATGGCACTAAGGTACTCAGGGCATAGGTACATCAGGGGTCTCCCATGGGCTGCAGCATGTATTGTGCAACCCATGGGAGTCCACTTAAACTCTGGCTACAGGCCTGTAATTGCAGTCCGTGTGAATTTGTGCTTGCACCTCTCACAAAAGATATACGTTTCTTTACATCTGAAGTCACTGCACTTGAAACCTATATGACACCCCTGTAGTAGGCAGGGTGCTTGGTTACAAGTGTGAGGGTTTCCCCTGTGTGAGCAGGACGCCGCTACAAACACCAGAGTCAATTCTCCAGGCTTTGTAAGTGCAGTCAGCCATTTTTAGGTATATAGTGGACCTCAGTCATCACTAGATGTCTGACTATATAATGGCTGCATGGATCCTGGTCATGTTTGAAATCAAACAGGTTGAAATCACACTCCAACACCGACTCCGGTGCTGGAATTATGATCCCAGGTACTGGGGAGGCTCCTTAGAGGACACCCCCTGTACTCCAAGTAACAGCCTTACAAGGTCTGCCAGCAAGCTAGTGCTGATGCCGACAACAGACATGATTCTGCCCTCCTGCTGCTGAGCTCAGCTCGAACAGGGGAAGGTAGAACAATAGGTTCTCTGTGACAGGGAGGTGTGACCGCCTCGCAAACAGGACTTAGTGTATTGGGCTGTGGTGGGGACACTTTCCAGCACCACCAGACTGCACTGAAGGGCACATTTGGTGCCCTCCTTGCATATACCGGTTTAAGCCAGTTCAGGAACCCTTGGTTCCTGCTCCGGCATGAAACTGGACAAAGGACATGGGAGTATCCTCCCCTCTGTCCAGCCCCTCACGGAATTCCTGAGTTGTTCCAACCCAGTCGTTGGGTATTTACGGGCTCACCTGTGGGTGGGTCCTCAGATTCATTGTGAAACAAGACTAACCTCTGAAACCAAAACACTCTTCGACCATCTGGAGGCTTCGCCTGGAACCAAGACTGCATCAAGGAAGACTCCTGCTGCTCCTGGTCTCGCTGTTCTGCAAGTATTCTGCCTCGTCTTTGCTTCTCTCAGGCTCTCCAGGGACCCGTGGGCATCAAGGACATCCGAAGTAATCAACCTTGGAATGAAGGAGTCACTCCCCTGCAGCTGTAGGCACCGCATGGAAGCTGACTGATCTGCTTCTCCTGTTGTCCTACAGACTTTATGAAGCTCAGCAATGCAGGTTGTGGATCTGTGGCTCCCCAGAGGCCTGACCTGTCTTCCCTACAATTTGGAGGACAGCATACCTTGTCGGAGCCGCTGGGTGCAAACGCCTGTGCATCGCAGCAAATTGCCGTTGTAATGGCTTATTGGCTTTGCACTCCAGAGATCTTCAGGCTACTAGAAGCTTCAGCCTCCAGCACCTCATCCCTTGAAGATCAGTGTCCCCCCTGCATCCCTTGCATCGTGGGCCACCATCTTTGGTGAGCGGCTTAGGTCCTCTTACGAGTACTCCTGCACATTCGGCCTGTGTGTCCTCTCTAGGGTCGTCTTCGACTTCAATGGTCTCCCCTGCTCGGTCGGGGCCTGCTCTGACTCTCCGGCACATGGTGAGTCCCTTGTACCTTGCTGGTCCCAACAATTGCATAGTTTCATCTTCCAAGCCAGTTGCGACTACCAAGGCTTGTTGGAGTTCCCATCGGACCCTGACCACCTGGACACCGACATCCAACATGGGACAGCTCATGTACAGCTCCTGGTCTTCAACAGCATCGACCGGCCCCAACTGTTGTTGCAACAAGATACTTGTGAACTCTTATTAACTCAACAAGGGTGGGCATTGTGCTTTGTTTCCTTCTGGACATGTCCGAGTGGCATAAACTCTGTCCCCTCTGCTGGCAGGTTCATCTCTTCAAGAATCCACCCTTGGATTTCACAGGACATCTTCACAGACTTCTCCAGAGGCCTTGCTTCCAGAGTCACCCATTGTCTACGAGAGGTTGCAACATCACTTCTCCATTATGCACCCAGCTTCCCTACTGCAGGTAACCTGGTTCCTGGGGCATCCTTGGGTGGGGTAGCTCTCCAACCTCCTGTCCTCCGAAGGTTTTTCAGGGTCCTCTGGGAAGGGTCCTTTTTCTTTAAAACTGCAACTTCTCTATTGACTTCTGTTGAACACGCAGCTATGTTTCCACTCTGCACACAGCGTTCTTGGGGTTCCTGGGTACTTACCTTTGGTGGTTCTTGGTTCTCCAAGCTATTCTTTTAAGTCTTTTGATCCAAGTCTCATTCTCCTTTGCAGTTTGCATTCCACTTATTTAGTATATGGTTTAGTCTCCCCCTTGAGACCAGTGTATATTAGTATAACTTACTTGAGTTCTTTGAAGTATTCTTATGTGTATTGTTGATATCTCCGGCTAGGAGATATACCAAGTGATAGCGATTGTGTTGTATTAATAAATAGACTTATTCTTCATAAACATTGTGTGGTTATTTTTCATCCAGTCTACAGTCTTGATTAAATGTAGTAAATCAAGCAGCTTTACTCTCCTTCAAGATAAGCCTGAAGGCTGCTCTCCACAGCTACCCCTTCAAGAGTTTTTAATGTTATCAAAGACCACTACATTCACCATAAGGGTTACCTAGATTAGTGCAAGGTGCATCACTCCTTTAAGTGTGAACCATACACTAAGCCAGCATCAGAAAAGGCCCCTTTTAAATATTTCAGCTTACCTTTCTTTCAAGGTAGCGCCAAAACACCCTTGTGTATTAGAGCACTATATAAAACAAAATGGCATAATAGAATAATTGGATATGAGTGTGTGGCAGGCGGATTTAGTGGAGCACGGGCATATGCACGTTTTTAGGAAGTATTGTATAGATCCACATTACCAGTGGGACAATTCCTTGTGTACCATCAACAGCCAACTCACCACCTTCATCGAAGAGCACAACATCCTTGACTCCTCCCAATTCGGCTTCAGAAAGAACCATAGCACGGAAACCGCCCTCCTCGCCGCAATAGACGACATCCGCTCCCTTCTGGACAGAGGAGAGACAGTAGCCCTCATCCTCCTCAACCTTTCAGCGGCCTTCGACACAGTCTGTCACTGCACCCCAACACACAGACTTGCACCAGCTCTGTGCAGCTACTGAAAATGAAGGGAGCCAGTGCGAATAGTGAGCTGACCTGTTGCCTAGTGCTGCATGTTGTGGTTGATAGACACAACATGTGAATGACAATTTAACACTCCAATGAATGCAGCCTGCTGACCGAAAGCCACTCTACATATTTATATTATAAATTAAATGATTAGAGGAGCACTTAAAGACGGGAGATATTATGCCTACTTCGCTCCTTTTTATAAGTCCTCTCATGGAATGACTATCTCCCCTGATCCCAGGTATTTCAGAAAAAAATTTAACATCGGTTTGTTTGTTTTTCCTTTCCAATTGGATCCTAGATTGATAATTGCTAGGAAGCCATTTTGAGGATTAGCACACTTTCTAAAATCTAATAATTAGGATAAGTAAAACTCAGGAAGCATCCGGATATTGTGTGGCCAGCAGTCCTGAGTTGCTGGACTCGACCTACGGCTTTGACAAAGTTTAGCAATTCCAGAGTTAACTGCCTAAAGATCGTAGCGGGGCAGGGCATAGAAAATAGCTGTTTTGCCTGTCTGTACTTTTGCACCCCATTTGAAATCTCCTTTGATGTTCATCATTGGATTAGCCCTCACTATTCAACATTTATATGCAGGTTCTAGCAAAGTTACTTAAGTACAAGGTGCACTTCTAACTGTGTGCTGTTGAAACCGACTTAGTGGTGCAATTGTAGAAGAAGCTCATAAATCCATCAAGTCCGTTGTCTATCACTGGTTCCAAGATGAAAATAACTGCACTAGGGTCTCCATCAGTGATTCCATGAGACAGATCAGCCACCGCTAAAGTAGTAGAAAGCTTAGATTGTTAGTTGAATGAAGGCTTGTTGCTTATTTGAAAAATCTACAAAGCCATCTGTTGTAATACTATAATGTTATGTTTCATTATGAGTCGCATGCTACCACGTGACTCATGGTTATTGTTGTGCATGTTCTCTTTGTACATTCTCGAGCGTTGCTGCTCAGTTGCGAAGAACCCTAGCAAGGCTAGATTGGACACTGGATTCTCCGTGGCTGGATGGCTCCGGTCGTGGGTGCTTTCCTTAAGAAATAAACCTTCGAAGAAAACCCAGAATTTCTACTGTCATCACTACAATAACTTGGCGACGAGCGGGAACTCCTGTAGAAGTGCGATTTTTATCTGTCTCACTGGTGCAGGGACACCCTCTGTCTACGGGTTCACAAAACGAGGATCAACACTGGATTGGAAACAAAATACAAGTTTATTTCACTCAAGAGGACTCCCATTATTCAGACACCGCAAGAGCCCATGGGAGGGGGCTAACAAGTACAAGTTCAAACATGGCATTTATACTTTTCGGTGCCTAGTGAAACACATTGAAACCACTTCGTCATGATGAAAGGCAAACTGCTAACTCTTGATAAACCCCTACCCACGTCATCATTGTAGATAGGCAAGGGAGGTTACAGCACGTAACATCTGACTTTGCAAAAAGTCCCCGCAGAAATATAAGATGGGGGCTGGTAGACAAAATGGAATAGTAGAGGCTAACTTAACAAAATACATTTTTTACTGTTTAACACTCCCGCCGAGACTTCACCTTCCTAATTGTTTGGGAGCAACCTTGTTTTACTTCACTGATCCTGCACGCATTGTGCTCCACTGAATTTGACCCGGCACAAGTCATCTGGAATCACGGTTTGACAAATTTTCCTTACCTTTATATCCTTTCTTCTATACTTTCAACGCAGACTTGCTTAAGCGGCAGTTTGCTCCGTGAGAGCTTCGGAACTCCAGAGCGCCCTTTGAATGTGCATGCACGCATCCTTCCTATTGTTGCCTTGGAACGTTGTAATGCTACAGCCATGAAGCAGTTCAAGCATACCAGCTGTAGAAAGTGACGCACAACCGTCACCCTGGTTATGGCGTCAGGCGGCCATCTTCTCCTTTCAGCGATAGGCTCGCTTTCAGTTATGCATTGCCTATTGCGCTTTCAGTGGTAGGCCCGCTTTCAAACTCGCTCCACCTGTCACTTTTCACCGCGATAGGCACGCTTCTTGACGCAACTCGGTAAAGCCTATTGCATATTTATATTTTCCAGTGATAGGCACACTTGCAATACCTTCATGAGATAGGCACGCTCCAGCTAATGATCATATAAAGCTTTTGCACATCCATTCTTCAGTGATAAGCAAGCTTTATTAAAAGCTTCTTCAGCACGTTTATTATAAGCTTTTTCACTCATCATTTAAAGATCACTTCAAAGTGGCATCATATCATTCCTCAGCAGTGATCACGCTTTATCAAAAGCTCATACACTTATAGTTCAAAGGTTGTTTCCAAGTGACATTATACGCAGTTATGGCTTCTTCTCAACAGTTTCAAACTCCACTTCCATTTTTGCAGAATCCTGGTAAGCCAGGTCTCAAATGGCGCCAGTGGTTAAAAGGATTGGAGAATTATCTTGTTGCAATTGATGCAGTTAAATACTCTCCTCCCCGTAAAGTAGCTATTTTATATGGTTGCTTAGGGGTAGCAGCTCAACCGGTTTTTGAAAATCTTCCAGCGATTCCTGCCCCTACTGGTTCAGGTGACAATTGGGACACTTACCAAGAAGCCCTTGCATGTTTAACCAAACAGTATTCTGATGAGCCCAGCATCATTTTAGAACGCCACAATTTTTTTAAACGCGTAAGCAATGTTTTGAGGAAAGTGTTTAAGATTACATTGCTGGTCTCAGAATATCAGCGTTTACATGTGAATTTGGTGCAAGCAAAGATATGTGCATAAGAGACCACTTCATTTTTCCTGCTTTTCAAAAAAAATTCAGGAACGTTTGCTGAGTTGCAAAAATCCTACGTTGGCTGAAACCGTAGACATTGCCAAAAGTATAGAACGTGCAACCATTTCTTCTAAAATTTTACAATAAAGTCAGTCACAATCAAGTGTTCATTTGGTTGATAAACGCTCTTCTTCCACATGCTCCGTAAATCTTATAAACAAATCTTCTAGTCAGCCTTTCAGAAAACCAACAACTTGTTACAGATGCGGTTCAAGGAACCATCTTGAGAATTTCCCCAATTGTCCTGCTTCTGGTAAAAAATGCTCACCTTGCAAAAAATCTGGCCATTTTCAAGCCGTATGCAGGGGTGGTAAGAGATTCACAGCAAGGGTCGACAACAATAAATTCAACGAGAATCTTGACTCGTGTTCAGAAAAACTTGACAATGAAATGTTATCCATAGAACGTGACTCTGTTGACCTTTCCAAAGTTAAAGGCCCATGGTGTGAACTATTGGTCGGAACATTTCCCTTACAAGTGAAAGCGGACTCAGGTTCTCCCATCACCATTTTGTCAGACTCAACGTTTTATGCAAACTGGGGTGGTCATGTGTCTCTTACAAAAACTGATGTCAACCCTAAAGCTTATGGTGAAAAAGAAATAGGTATGTTGGGTTACTTTCATTCTAGGATTGAATGTCTTGGCAGACGCACCTTCCCCAAAGTTTACGTTGCTCTTAAGGGAAGAAACATTCAGAGTTGGTTAAATTTAGCCAAGATGGGTTTGTATCTCAACCCTGGTACTGATCAACCTGTCACCTTGGGAGATATTCCATCTGATTATTATAGCTATCATGAATTTGAGGATGTTAATGTCTCCAATCTGTCTCCGATTACAATGTCAACACTTTACTTAGCCAATTTCCTTCCGTTTTTTAAAACAAAGTTGGCAATGTCCTAGATTTTAAGCACGAAAACCGTCTCAAATCTGACGTACAACCCATCGTCCACGAGGCTTGAACTCTTCCCTTGAGTGCAAGAGATGAATTAAAGAAAGTCCTGAAGGATTTATGTGATGAGGGAATTATCACGCCATGCATTCCTCAGAGTGGGTTCCTCCCATAGTTTTAGTCCACAAAAATTCAGGCGAGGTCAGATTATGTGCTGACTTGCACTCCCTCAATAACAATATCATCGTGGATTGACACCCACTACCCAAGATCCACGATTTGCTATCCAATTTGGGTGGGGCTAAATACTTCTTCTTATTAGATTTAAAGTCCGCTTATCACCATATTCCCCTGTCAGAAAAATCTCAAGAACCGACCACATTTGTTACCCCATTCGGGGCTTACAAATATCACAGGTTACCCTTTGGTCTAGTTTCTGCAGCTAGCGTTTTCCAGAAGTTAATGAACACCTCATTTAAAGACATTCCTGGGGTACAGCCCTGCCAGGACGACATTCTTGTTTTTGCTGGTAATCTCACAGGGCATGATGAAATCCTTTTCAAGGTTTTGAATACACAGAAAAATGTTGGTATGACTGTCAGACATGACAAGTGCAAATTTGCAGTACAAGAATTAGATAATTTAGGTCATACCCTTTCACCCAATGGCATAAAACCAAAATGTTCCCTCATAACAGCCAGAGATGCCACACCCCCCAATGATAGAGATTCCTTGCGCTCATTCCTTGGACTAGCAGAATATTATGCTAGATTTGTACAGGGTTATGCTCAAATTGTCGAACCTCTCAGAGCTCTCCTAAGAAAGGGTGTAAAGTTTTCATGGGCAGATGATCTGCAAAAGTCTTTGACCAGGTAAAAAAACTTATTGAAGATTCTCCAGTTTGCAACCATTCTTAGATGGTTATAAGTGTTTCCTTACTGTTGATGCCAGCCTTACTAGTTTAGGAGCGGTATTACGACAATGGGTGGCAGGTAAAGAACATACCATTGCCTTTGCCTCCAGAACTCTCCAGCCTGCTGAAACAAGGTACAGCACCGTTGAGAGGGAAGCCATGGCTTGCGTCTGGGCTATTCACAAGTTTAAGTCATACAATTGGGGTCGTGAGTTTAAAATTTATACCGACCATAAGCCACTCATGCACATGCTGTCAAATAGCTCCTCAAATAAAGCATCTGCCAGATTAGTCCGACTACTCTCTAAACTTCAGGAGTTTCACTTCATTATTAAACACATTCCTGGAGGAAAAAACTTCGGGGCTGACTGTTTATCAAGGATGTCCTTTAGTGAAGCTCCTGAGGTAGCTGATGATGTTGAGTGCGTAGTTGCAGCCATTGATACTGTTTCTGAATATTTACCTATTTCCGAGTGTGAGTGGAACTCAGCATATGATAATGACACCACACTTGCCAAAGTCTAAACTTTCATTTCAACTAAATGGCCTGAGCTTAGAGTTTTACTTTACCCTCTGAACTTAGTTCCTTTGCAAATGTATCTGATGAGTTATCTGTTGGGAATTTTGTCATGCGACATGACTTGTTTATTCCGCCCGAATCCTTACGCAATATTATCATTTAAAATGCTCATCAAGGACACTAAGGGGTCACAAAGACTTGTCAGAGGATTAAACAATTTTATTAGTGGCCCCCCATGGACATTAATTGACAATTGTACTGAATGCCTCTTATTGGACAGCCATTGAAAGACTTTCCCTACTCCTCTGCATCCTGTTCCACTTCCAGAGAATCCTTGGGATAAAGTGGGATTAGACTTTTCTGGCCCCTATGAAAGTTTGTCCAGTCAAAATAAATATTTAATTTTATTGGTTCATTACCACTCGAAATGGCTATATTATTGCTTTTGTAACAGAGCTACAACTAGAATGCAATTACATTTTTGCAAACTGTATTTGATATCGAAGGTTTTCCCAAAATTATTGTTACCAACAACGGTACACATTTTGTTTCACAGAAAATGTGTTCTTTTCTTATCAGGCATGACATCTTCCACTTCAAGGTTGCTTTGCACTCACCCTCCTCTAATGGTTTGGTTGAAAGAGGAAACCGGATTATTAAGGAGGGTATACAAACCGCGATCTCTTCTAGACTAGACCCTTTGACTTTTGTACATGACAAAGTGTGGGCATATTACTCTACTCCTCACACGACTACAGGTGTTGCACCTTTCACTCTTCTAAGAAAAAGGAAGGTTCACACATTTAAATCCTAGTCGGCTGCATGAGGAAAACAAGCAGAGTTTTTTTCCTACACATGATTCTACATCTTTTAAAGAACAGGTAAAGGTCAAACAAAATTCCATGAAAACACGTTTTGATGCTGGAAAACACTCTGTGGATCAACCTTTAAAAAAGGGAGATTGGGTTCTCATTAAAAACCCTAGAAAGGTGGCTAAAGGTTGTTCCAAGTTCTCTTCATCAACTTTGGTCACACAAGTGAGTAGAGGTTCTGCTCTCCTTGACAACAAGGGGTGGTGGAACAAAAGAGCGCTGACAAAAGTTACCCCTTTCTAGGCTGATGTCATCAGTAAACATATCATTTCAGAGTCTGAACACTGACTGGTTTGACTTCAGTCAGGGAAAAGAGGCGAGTTCTGATGTTTGTCTGAATCCGGTTACTGTCCAAACTTCTCAACCTCAGGTCACAGCTATTAGAGATTCGCCAGAGGCAATTAGTAAGAAGGCCTCATGCCTTAGACAAATTTCTTATAAATTAAGGGATTTTGGGGCATACTATCAAGACAGGCGATAAAATTATCGCCGCTTTAGCAGAAGAAAACTGCCGCTAAAATGGCGATAATGGGCTTGATAATATGCTCTAGGGAATTCCAATTGAAGCCCATGTTAGATGTGAAGGACATCTAACCTGAGCTTCAATTGGAATTCCATAGAGCATATTATCAAGCCCATTATCGCCGTTTTAGCGGCAGTTTTCTGCCGCCAAAGCGGCGATAATTTTATCGCCTGTCTTGATAATATGCCCCCAAGTTTTAGAATAACAATATTTACTTGTTCCCACCATTTTGGCTTTTGTATCTTCACACCTCAGTACAGTTGTTTCCATGCTCCGCTTTGTAGTTTTCTGCTTCTTATTTGCCCTTCTAAGGGGGAAGATGTTGTAATACTATAATGTTATGTTTTACTATGAGTCGCGTGCTACTACGCAACTCATGGTTATTGTTGTCCATGTTTTCTTTGTACATTCTCGAGGATTGCTGCTCGGTTGCGAAGAATCCTAGAAATGCCAGATTAGACGTTGGATTCTCCGTGGCTGGAAGGCTGCAGTCTTGGGTGCTTTGCTCAAGAAATAAACCTTCGAAGAAAACCCAGAATTTCTCCTGTCATCACTGCTTGCATATTCCATCCCCACTGTGCAAAACAATCCACGGTTTCTTGATTTGGACCTACCCACAATTCTTTCTAGACCTGATTAGACCAATATTTTGCATTTAAGCTATCCAGCCCATGCAACTAGCCCACCTGTTACCTCCAGTAAGCCCCACACAGTGGGATTGCTGAGAGGTGGTCGGAGGCCACACTCCTTTTCCAACCACTCTGCAAACGCTCCCGTCAGCGCACTGCTGGTGGGGTTATGAGGTTCCTTTGCGTCCTGAGGGCCTCAGGACTAAACTGGACTTCATCCCCCAAGCAGTAGTGAGCCAGGAGGTCCATTTGCAGAGTGGTGGAGAAAGGGGGCGTGGCCTTTGACCACCTCTCAGCAAACCAGCTGTGTGGGACTTACTAGAGGTAACAGGAGGGCTTGTTGCCCCCCAGGGACCCTCAAGAGGCAAGTGACTGCAACGTCTCAACCAAGAGCGCACTTCGAGGCGCGCTTGCAGAGTGGTGGAGAAAGGGGGCATGGCATGTGACCTCTTGCCAATCCCACTGTGTGGGGCTTACTGGAGGGAACAGGTAGGCTAGTTGCCCCCTAAGGACACCCAGCAGCGAAGGGGACTTCATCCCCCAACCAAGAGCTCGCCAGGAGGCGTGAATGCAGACTGGTGGAGAAAGGGGGAGTGTCCTGCTATCAGAACTCAGCAATCCTGCTGTGTGGGACTTACTGGAGGTAACAGGAGGGGTAGTTGGCCCACAAGGGCATCCTTACCTAACTACCCCTCTTGTTACTTCCAGTAAGTCCCACACAGTAGGATTGCTAAGAGGTCTTCAGAGGCCACACCTCCCTTTCTACACCACCCTGCAAAAGTGCCTCCTGGCACACTACTGGTTGGGGGATGAAGTCCACTTTACTTCAAAGAGACCTTTGGGGACAAGAAGCCCTCCTGGTGGCTCCTGTAAGTCCTAAGCAGCGGAATTGGAGTCTGGTTGGAGGCCCAGCCCCTTTTCTCCACCACTCTGCAAATTTGACTGCTAGTTAAATTAGAAATTCACTGGAAAAAAACAAAGGTTACAGGGATGTTATAGTTAGGAATTTGCATTTAAAAAACCTTAGAAATTAATACGTAATATGTGACGTCCTCAGCAGTGCATTTCGGGGGCGTGAGTTATAGTTAGCTCAGCTAACTATAACGGCTGAATTTTACAGGTTTTGTGCAAGTGAAATGACAGCCTAACTATAACGTTCCTGTAACCTGTGTTTTTTGCTGTGAATTTCGAAGGTTTTTTAAATGCTAATTCCCAACTATAACGTCCCCGAAACCGGTGTCTTTTTTCAGTGAATTTCTAAGGTTTTTTTAAATGCTAATTTCTAACTATATTGTCCCTGTAACCTTTGGTTTTGTCAGTGATACATATATTTGCACAATTGCGGTTTTAATTGGATCAAACGTGGCGTTTTAAATTTGATCCTGGGCAGCGTCAGAGCCTGTTTTATTTTGAACTGGTTTTGGGGGGAATATATCACTTTCTTCTGTCGTCAAGCGGATAGCTCCAAGAACGGACACGGACCCAAAGTAAGTTCAAATAGTTATTTACTTCAGCGTCGCCATAACGCGTTTTGGCTCCCACGAGCCTTGTTCACATGACATGGCAGTGTTAACTGTTTGGCATTTTAAAAAAGGTAGTGCAAAAATAGGTGAACATCACGTGACGATAAAAATCATGGACATAGTAGAGAAATATTCAACACTTCTCTACTGAGGCATTACATGTTCGAATACATGGATTATTAAAACATATCAGTATGGTTTGCTTATTGATGTTGCGCATATCAATTGCAATATCTCATTATTTACCAGATTTAGAATTTATGTCAAATACCTGAATCTAAATATATCCAATGTGTTTAGAATGTATCGGATCATATTATGTCGTTGAGTGCCCCAATATGTCCTACGTATCTACAATCAATGTATCTTGCACTGGAATCAGATATCTGAATTCTCTAAAATAATGAGGGTAAATCCTCTATGAAACTATGTTCAAATCGAGTAGGTAAGTAAAGAAATTGTATTGTCGAATATATTTCTCTGTGTAGTGCTTAATGTGCTGTCGTAACGTGAAAAATTTGGGAAAAAAAGTTCTAAAAGAAAAGGACAGAAAGTGATAAATATGTTAAATTTTCAAAGCATTGATCATTCTCCGTAATGTTGTCTCTATATGGTAATAATATCTTTAAAGCTCTTGGATAAATTCATGGATTTATTCTGTTCTGATGACTAGCGGTGGTTACTGTCCAGAGTCCTCTGTATGTTAAATATGCAACCCACAGTGTGAGATCTTTTTGGAACTAATAGTACTGATGGATAATGTGGTATGAATAAATATATAAAAGGGAAAATCATCTCATGAGATGTAACTATATGCTGTGGCTACTGATGTTTAGAATGGTTTAGTGCAAATCCGCTGCTTATGTACAAAGATGCATATGATAAAATCCACATAAATATGTAAGATAGCATAAATAAATATATAAAATAAATATATCAGCATCTAACTAAACCAATGGTATTGTGTACTAGTACAGTTTATAAATGTTGTATTAAAACTGTAAAACCTATAATATTAGCAGCTGTTAATGGAATAAAAACAGTTTGTACAACCCATTTAAAATAGATTAAAGACACTTATATAAATCCTCGGTTACATGGAGACCTCCCGGGTGTTTGGTATTAAGTTCTAGAATGTATCTGGTCTTGAGTTTTCTGAGCATGTGTTCCCTATCTCCACCTCGTCTGCTAGGGAAAATTGCGTCAATCGCATAGTAGCTAAGTTCTCTGTTGTTGGATCTGTGGAACTCCTTAAAGTGTCTAGCCACCGGATATGTATTGTCTTGACTTGTGATTGCGCGTAAGTGTTGCAAAACCCTTTTGTGAACTTGCAGTTTTGTGCTGCCAATATGTTGGAGGCCGCATGGGCACAGCAGCACATATACATCAAATTCAGTTGTGCATGTGAGTAACTTTTGGATCTTGTATTCCCAAATGTTGAATGGAGTGGAATATGTGTCTTTATTGATGTCATCTATACATGCTTTGCATGTTTGCATTTAAAAAGTCCCTTGTGCGTTTGTAACCAACTAGTGCTTTCTATGATCTCAGGGTTAGTTTTTACAAGGCTGTCTCCCATAGACGGGGATTTGCTGTAAGTGATGGGCATCCTCTGCGGAAGCAGGGGTCCGACCACTGGGTCATTTAGGACCAAAGTGCCTAACAAAAATGAATGTGTCCTAATGTAATGCAACTGGTGCTATGTAAAGCGCTCGGATACCCGATTCGGGTCAAGCTCGTGCTATATAAAACTCTATATAAAAAAAAAGAAAAAAAAGAAAAAAGGCCAGCTTGATTGTATAATTTTTTTGTTTGGATTTCTGTTGCCTGCTGTACCCCATCATGATTCTGGATTCATTTGTGTCATGGTTTGTCACTGATCTTGTCATATCTTGGGTAAGATTGTCAAATTGTTTATCTCTTAAGAGTACCTATCTAGTCACAAGCATTGATTTGGATATGGCTTTGTTGATAATGTTGTGTGAATAGCCCCTTTCCAAGAATCTAGATTTGCTGTTTTCCTGAGCTTTTTTCAAATCAGATTCATTGCTGCAGATACATCTGAGCCGCAGCATCTTCCCGTAAGGTATGCTGTTGATCAAGAGCCAATAACTGAGCAGCGTCTTGCAATGGTTTTTTATTATGAATCGGGTATATAGCAATTATTTTAGGAAAATTTATACATGGAAAAATCGGTATGAAAGACACCAATGTATTTCTGAAATGGGAACAAAATATAGAGTTTAGAAACAGTAGATATTTGCACATTTCAGAAATTGGGAGTACCCATACTAGCATGAGATTTATAGGTAATTTTTCAAAATTACTTCTTTTTTTACACATTATCTTTCATTTGGAAGGTATCATTTTACTCGGGACACTAAGGAGAACGCTGTGGGGTAGGACATTGGTGCCGCCACAGTAATTCCATGCAACAATATGTGGAACATGTGTTCTTTTCAGCTACATTTAAGGTTTGCAGGTGATTCTGTGTAGAGAAACGTTGGGGTATCCACGCAAGCCATACCTCATTGGACTCCCCAGGGTGTCTAGTTTTCAGAAATGTGTGGGTTTGGTAGGTTTCCCTAGATGGTGGCGAGCCCGGGGCCAAAACCCCAGGGGCCTTCCCCAAAACCAGGTAGTTTTGTTATAGGTAATTTTGACGTCTCCACAGTACGATTTGGGCCATTTCCTGTTGCAGCCACTATGCCTACCCACACAAGGGATGTACCACTTTTATCGGGAGACCTGGGGGAAAACTGGGTGGTAGCCCGGTGATCCTACAACTTTCCCACACAGAAATGTGAGAAAAAATTGTTTTTTTCAGCAAAGGTTTTAGGTTTGCAGGGGATTCTGGGTAGGGAAATGTTGGGGGATCCACACAAGCCATACCTTGCTGGACTTCCCCGGGTGTCTAGTTTTCAGAAATGTGTGGGTTTGGTAGGTTTCCATAGGTGGCCACCGAGCCCGGGGCCAAAAACTCATGGGACCCCTTGCAAAACCAGGTTCTTTTTTTTGATAGGTAATTTTGATGTTGCTTCAATAGGTTTTGGGCCCTTGCCTGTCGCGGGTACTTGACCCACCCACGAGTGAGGTACCATTTTTATCAGGAGACATGGGGGAATGCTGTGTAGAAGGAAATATGTGGATTCACGCACATTCCAGAACTTTCCCACTCAGAAATATGAGGCAAATGTGTTTTTTTGGACAAATTTTGAGGGTTGCAAGGGATTCTGGGTAACAGAATCTGGTGAGAGCCAGACAAGTCACCATTTCTGGATTCCCCTGGGTGTCTAGTTTTAAAAATGTTTAGGTTTGCTAGGTTTCTCTTGGTGCCGGCAGAGCTAGGGCTCAAAATCTACAGCTAGGCACTTTGCAAAAAAAGGGTCAATTTTCACTCTGAAAATGTGTTATGTCCACGTTGCGTTTTGGGCCGTTTCCTGTCCCGGGCACTAGGCCTACCCACACACGTTTGGTACCATTTTTCTTGGAAGACTTTGGGGAACGAGGGGTGGGTGGAATTTCGTGGATCCACGCAGATTCCAGAACTTTCCACCACAGAAATGTGAAGAAAATGTGTTTTTTTTGGACAGATTTTGAGGTTTGCAAGGGATTCTGGGTAACAGTATCTGGTGAGAGCCAGACAAGTCACCCCATCCTGCATTCCGCTGGGTGTCTAGTTTTCAAAAATGTATAGGTTTGCTAGGTTTCCCTAGGTGCCGGCAGAGCTAGGGTTCAAAATCGATAGCTAGGCACTTTGCAAAAAAAGGGTCCATTTTCACTGTGAAAATGTGGTGTGTCCACGTTGCGTTTTGGGCCGTTTCCGGTCACGGGCACCAGGGCTACCCACACAAGTGAAGTACCATTTTTCTCGTAAGACTTTGGGGAATGCGGAGTGGGTGGAATTTTGTGGATCCATGCAGATTTCAGAATTTTCCAGCACATAACTGTGAGGAAAATATGTTTTTTTTGGACTAAGTTTGAGGTTTGCAAGGGATTCTGGGTAACAGAACCTGGTGACAGCCAGACAAGTCACCCATCCTGGATTCCCCTTGGTGTCTAGTTTCAAAAAATTTACAGGTTTGCTAAGTTTCCCTATGTGCCAGCTGCGCTAGGGCCCAAAATCCACAGGTAGGCACATTGCTAAAAAAAAGTCGGTGCCTAGTGGGCTTTCTGCCGCCCTGGGGGGAAATCGGCGGAGGGGGGGTTTGCTCCGATATGCCCCCAAGGGGGGCAGAAAGACTGTGGCTAGTTTTGGTGGGGGTGGGGGCATTGGTATGCCCAGTTTGGGCAGGCCCCACCCCCATGCATAAAAAAAAAAGGCAGCGTAATCGCTGGCACTTAGTGGGCTTCCTGCGCCCCTCACGGATGGGCAGAAAGACTTGAATTTCTCTGGGGGTGGGTGGGGGTATTGTCATGCCCATTTTGGGCAGCCCCTACCCCTACACAAATAAAAAAAAATCCCTAGTTTCTAGTGGGCTTGGGGGCTATAGCTCCCATCTGCCTCCCGGGGGGCAGAAAGACTAACTTCTGTGGGGGGGGGGGGGCATTGGCATGCCCGTTTTGGGCAGCCCCCAGCCTAATTCAAACTGCCCAAAGAAAAATCCCTGGCATCTAGTGGGCTTTCCCCCCCACCCCCCGGGGGGGCAGATAGGCTGTAATTTTGGCGGGTGTGGGGGCTTTCGTGAAATGGCATCGGCGCAACATGCGCAGTGATCGTCATTTCATAGAAACAGGGGCAGGGCCTCGGGAGCTGGGGAAGCTCTTCCTCAGGTCCCGAGGCTACAGGGCAGAAAAGGAAATCACACTGGTGCCTGCACCAGAGGGATTTCCGGTGCCATGTGCCAAGACGGCCGAGAGCAGTCCTGCGCACACTTGCACAGTGGCGCAGGACGGCTCCCGGCCGTCTTGCTCCCCGAAAGGGTTAAAATATTTATCAACATATAAACTGACATTAGCCACCATATATTTCCTCCCTAAAATACACAAAAATAAAAACAACTCTCCGGGGATGCCGACTGTATCAGCCAAAGCATCGATATTGGATCCCATGTCTAACTATATTGACTTCTTCCTCACCCACTAGTTAAAGATCTTAGCTCGTATTTACGGGATACCACAGATCTATTGCAAAGGTTAGATGGGAGTCCATGGCAAGCCACCTACAAACTAGTAACTGTCTCATTATATACAAGCATAGAACATCGTGTTGGCATACAAGCCTGTAGATACTTTTTGGGGGAAAAGAACATCCAATTTCATCAACATAATGAGATGTTAATATAAATTATAGCAATTTGTCTTACCAACAATATATTTCTATTCAATAAGGAAATGTTTAAACCAACAAAAGGCACTGCTATGGGATTTTCATTTACACCCAATTACGCAAATCTTGTGATGGGGTGGTACGAACAAAAGTATGCTTGGACACTAGAAAATGACAAATTTGTGAATGAAATAATTTTGTGGTCAAGTTTTTTTGAAGACCTCTTTCTTGTTTGGGATAGGACGAATTAAGAATCGGCGGAGTATTTTCAATATTTAATAATAACAGCTAATTTGAAATTCACATATGAAATCTGCTTAAGAGCAATAACCTTCTTAGACACAGACATTTATGTGGCCAACACCACATTACAAACCACGCTACACGATAAGGAGACTGCCACAAATTACAATTTTCATGCAGAAAGTTTTAATCAGAGTCATCTAAAATGGAGCTTTCCCTATAGTGAATTTTTAAGAATACGAAGGAATTGCTCATTGGATACGGAATGTGCAAATCAAAGCCAGATTGCATCTCCTTTCGGATGCAGGAGGCATGGGTGCCCCAGACTCAAGGCTTATTGTCTGCCAGGGCAATTGCAACGGCTGGCCCATTGGTTAGCCAGACACAATTTGACAGAAACTGATCAGGGCCAACTGCACAAATTAATATGCCCCAGAGCGGCTATACCCCCAACTACTTCACTTTTACTACAAGTGGCCCTCTCATGTTGGAAACTTGCAGTGCGATATACAGCTCCTGTTCTACCATATGCGCTGAACATCCCAGTCTGTGGTATTCCAACGCCCTCCGGCACAACGGTTGAACGCTTGGGAACAGAATGGGGAGATGTCAATGGGCTCGCAGTTTCAAGATGGAATGATTATGCCCCACACTGATTTTACACAGACACATGGCCTTCATGCAACACCGTTTCTAAGCTATGCCAGTTTGACTCGCTATATCCGACAGCATTGGTCCCCTGACGGGGTGGAACAGACCACACATGAACTGTTACAAGTATTATATACAATGGGACATAGCAGACACCTTGTTCACTGGCTCTTTCATGGCACTGAGGAGTATCTCAAAGTCTCCCTTACCCCCCCTTAGGCTTAAATGGCTGATTTGTGAATTCCCGAACAAGGAGTGGGCCCACAAATTAGAGTACCTAAAAAAGGTCTCCTGCAATGCAAGGTTTAAGCTCATACAATTCTATATCTTACTTGGGCATATTTAACACCACACAGAATAAATATTGCTTTTCCCGCCCCCTCTTCCAAGTGTCCAAGATGCAAAGCTTTAGTTGCTGATCTGACCCATCTGCTTTGGTCATGCCCTGTAATATATCCATATTGGGCGGGTGTAGCCTCTGCCCTGACTGCCGTCTCTGGTCTTGATCAATGGAACACACCTGCACAATGTTACTAGGTTTACATCCTAGGCTCAAGGGTTCCCCGACCACAATCAGGTTTGCCAACTTGGGCTTATTGTTGGCTAAACGGGGTAAGACAACTACGGAAATTCCCAAGAGATTCTAGAATTGAACACTCACGAACTGAAGAACAAGTTACTTACCTTCGGTAACGCTTTTTCTGGTGGATACAGTATCTGCCAGTGGATTCCTCACCTTATGAATATCCCCTGCGGCAGCATCCTTCGGAAATTTTTCGTAGCTCTCCACGCCAACGAGGTTGTCACAATGCCATGGCTCCGCACGCGGCGCCGCGTGACGTCACTGGAGTCATAAGAAGACCATGTCAGCGTGAATACCCATTTTTTCCATACCACCGAGGCGAAACAGACAGACCGACCATATAGAAAATACATACATAGTACACAGTATTCACACAAATACACACAGTGTAAAGTGAAAAAGGAAAGCAAAATAAAGCAAACATTTCCTTTAAGCCTACAGAAAGGCAAAACAGAGGTAATGCAGAACGACAATATGAAACAACATATTAACGAATACCTCTTTTAAGGTATAAAAGGGTGGAGGCGGTGGCTCAGTGAGGAATCCACAGGCAGATACTGTATCCACCAGAAAAAGCGTTACAGAAGGTAAGTAACTTGTTCTTCTGATGGATACGTCTGCCTGTGGATTCCTCACCTTATGAATAGAATCCAACAGTAGTCCCACTCCTGGAGGAGGGTGTCCACCCTTCTATACCAAAAAGTACTGCAGGAAAGAGCGCGCAAAATGGCCGTCCCTCCTCACTTCAGAATCTAAGCAGTAATGCTTCGCGAAAGTGTGAATGGAGGCCAAAGTTGCGGCCTTCAAGATGTCCAGCATAGGAACACCTCTGGACAAGGCAGAAGTAGATGACTTAGCCCTGGTGGAATGAGCTCTAATGCCTTCAAGAGGCTCCTTACCAGCCAGAGCGTAGCAGATCTTGATGCACAAGACGATCCACCTGGATAAAGTGCGCTTGTGCCTTGCCTTGCCTTGCCCTTCATCCGTCCAGCATAGCCCACAAAGAGCTGATCATCCTGACGAAAGTCCTTTGTTCTAGCAAGATAAAAAACTGATCGCCCTCTTAGGATCCAAACGATGAAGCCATTCTTCCTCCTTGGAAGAGTGAGGGGGAGGATAGAAAGTAGGAAGGGTAACGGACTGTCCTAGATGGAAGGGAGTTATCGCCTTCGGCAGAAAAGCAGCCCTGGGCCTAAGTACCATCTTTTCAACATGTATGGTCAAAAACGGGGGCTTTAAACTCAAAGCCTGAAGCTCACTTACCCTCCTAGCCGAAGTGATAGCCACCAGAAAGACTGTTTTGAAAGTCAGCAGTCGCAAAGGACAGCTATGCTTAGGCTCAAATTTAGAACCCATTAAAAAGGTTAACACTAAATTCAAATCCCACTGGAGCATAATAAAAGGAGTGGGCGGGAAAATGTTAGTAAGCCCCTTAATGAACCTTAAAACTTTCAAAGACTTAAAAAAAGAGGGCTGATCAGGCAAACAAAGAAATGCAGACCAAGCAGTCAAATATCCTTTAACAGTGGCCACAGCAAAACCTTGCTGGGCCAAATGAAGCGAAAAGCAAAGAACATCAGAAAGATTAACTTTCAAGGGATCAATAGACTTCTTTCAACACCATTTAACAAATTTTGACCACCTGTAGGAGTAGATAGACTTGGTGGAGTGTCGCCTGGCTGATAATATAACATCCACCACGTCAGGCGGGAGAGAAAAATAATTCAGGTTGCCCCGTTCAATCTCCAGGCACGAAGGTGCAAGCTCTGGAGGTAAGGGGTATAGAACCTGCCCCCCCGACTGCGAAAGGTGATCTACCCTAAGAGGGAGACGGAGCGGAGGGTGCGATGAGAGGTGAAGTAGATCTGTGTACCACACCCTTCTTGGCCAATCCGGGGCGATCAATATGACTTGGGCCCGGTCTTGGCGAATCTTCCTCAGAACCCGAGGAATCAAGAGTATGGAAGGAAACACGTAAAGTAGTTGTGAACTCCAACTCAACTGAAAAGTGTCCCCCAACGCCCCCTGCATTGGAAACTGGAGACTGCAGAATGACGGGCAGTGCGCGTTATCGAGAGTGGCAAACAGGTCCACCCGAGGAGTTCCTCACGTCCGAAAGATGTGTCAAACTACCTCCGGATGAAGCCTCCACTCGTGGTCGGCGGAGAACTGCCGACTGAGACTGTCCGCACGCACATTCAGCATCCCAGCCAGATGATTTCCCATCAAGCAAATCCGATGGTCCTGAGCCCAGGACCAGAGTCGCAACGCCTCCCTGCAGAGACGGTACAACCCTACTCCTCCCTGCTTGTTGACATACCACATTGCGGTAGTGTTGTCCGTCAGAACTTGAACCAACTGACCGCAAAGGGAAGGGAGAAAGGCCTTGAGCACCAAACGTATCACCCGCAATTCCAGAAGATTGATATGAGACAAACTTTCAATCTGGAGACCAAAGACCCTTGATCTCCAGATCCCCAGATGAGCACCCCACCCTAGGGTAGAGGCATCCGTTATCACTGTGGTCACCGATGGAGGAAGATGAAAGGGCTTTCCTTGAGACAGATTGCCCTCCACGCTACACCAAGACAGATCCGCTGCAGCTTCTCTGGAGATCCTGACAGACTCCCTGAGATCTCCGTTGTGCTGATACCACTGCCTGCGGAGGCACCACTGGAGCGCCCTCATGTGCCAGCCTGCATGGTTGACCAACAGAATGCAGGAGGCGAACAGACCGAGCAAGCGTAGGACCTTCAGAACTGGAACAACCACTCCATTGTGAAATGAAGGGATCATTTCCTAAATGTCGAGAATCCTTTGCGGAGGAGTGAAAGCTCGACACACAGTGGTATCCAATACCACCCCTATGAACATGTTGCGCTGAGAGGGCTCTAGTTGAGACTTGGTTACATTTATCAAAAAACCCAAATTGAACAACAGCTGAGCTGTTACCTACAGATGATGAAGCACCATCTCTGGCGATTCTGCCTTCAGAAGCCAGTCGTCCAGGTAGGGGAAAACTGGAATCCCCGACCTCCTGAGATGGGCAGCCACCACTGCCATCACCTTGGTGAAGACTCGAGGTGCAGTAGTAAGACCAAACGGAAGAACCGCAAACTGGTAGTGTTGCGACCCAACCGTAAAACGGAGATACTTCCTGTGCGACTTCAGGATTGGGATATGAGAATACGCATCCTGTAAGTCGATGGACACCATCTAGTCCTCTTGTTGCAGCGCCTGAAGAACTTGCGCTAGGGTGAGCATCTTGAATCTCTCCTGTTTGAGATATAGATTCAAAATTCTGAGATCCAGGATTGGACGTAACCTGCCATCCTTTTTGGGAATCAGGAAATACCGGGAGTAGCATCCCTGACCCCTTTCCTGCTCCGGAACCACCTCTATCGCACCTTTTTGTAACAGGGCAAGAACCTACTTTTGGAGGAGAAGTAAATGTTCCTCTGTGCAGAACCCTTGGCAAGGAGGGTAAGGAGGAGGGAATTCCCTGAAGGGAAGGGTGTACCCATTTTCTACGGGATCTAGAACCCAAAGGTCCGATGTGATTGATTTCCAATCTCGTAGAAAATGGGTAAGTCGACCTCCTATGGGACCTACATGATCCAGGATGGCAGATCTAGGGCTGCTTTCTCGCATTACCAGGAGGGGCTGGGGAGGTGGAGGAGGAGGAGGAAGGATGACACCCGGCTCCACGTTGGCGACCTCGGCCTTTACCCCTATAGGGCTTATACAAGGGGTTTTGTTGTTGCTGCTGTTGCTGTTGAGGCTGTCTGAAATTCCGACAGGAAGACCTCCCGAAGCCTCTCTACCTCTTATAACCATAACCTCTCGCCTGTGTCTGCAGACCCAAAGATTTTGCTGTGGCCTTACTGTCCTTAAATCTTTGCAAAGCCGAATCTGCCTTCTCTCCAAAAAGTCTAGATCCTTCAAAAAGGTAGATCAAGAAGAGCCGATTGGACATCGGGAGAAAACCCAGAAGACCTCAACCATGCGTGTCTTCTTGTTGCAATAGACAAACCCATTACTCTGGCAACAGAATCCCCCGTGTCCAGGCCCGACTGGATGACCTGGTGAGCTGCAGCCTGAGAGTCGCCAACACCTCACTGAGATTACCTTTGTCCTCTTCAGATAGCTTAGGAAGAAGCTGTTTGGCAGAGTCCATTAAGGCATGAATATATCTACCCAGGAGACAGGTGCCATGCTGGCTGAAGAAAAGACCTTCTTCGCAGACTGCTCCAGCTTCTTAGAATCTCTGTCTGCAGGAGCTTGCGGAAAAGCACCTGTGGACTGCTTCGAACAAGAAGCCTGAACCACTAAGCTCTCAGGAGAGGGGTGGGAAGACAGGAACACTGGATCCCCAGGAGCAGACCTATATCTTCTGGACACAGACCTCGAAATCGCAGGAGCAGAATGAGGATTGCGCCAAACATCCGGTATGGGCTCGGTCAGAGCATCATTAAAGGGCAAGAGTGGTTCGATCACCGAGGACGGTGATGGAGCACCTCCGTAACAAGATTAGGCTTCTACTCAGCCATAGGAAGCTGCAAATCTAGAAGTCCAGCAGCCTTCCTAATCACAGAATGGTAGGGAGCAACCTCTTTCGAGGGGGAAGCCTTTTGAGAAACAAAGTCCCACTCCGGAGAAGCATCAAGTCCACTTGCCTCACACAAGTCTTCAAACACATCCTCTGTGTCATACACTTCTCCTTCTTCCCTCTCTTCCTGGTACTGCTCCTCCTCCAACAACCTCTGCGCCTCTCTCCTCGAGCGCATCTTCGGCAGCGGTGTCGATGGAGCCACACGTGGCATTGTTGGCTCCGGGAAAGGGGGCCAGTGGATACTGCTGAGGCACACCCAAATTATATGCCAAAGGACCCATGGGACCCGAAGGTGTACCAGAGGGGTACGAAGCCCTGGCGAAAACTCCATACATGGTATTAAGAAAATGCGATGGATCTGAACCCTCCGGAAACTGAGGAAGTTGAGCCGGTTCGATATCCATACGAGGCACCTCTGGAGTCGGCACCACTGGAGCCACAGGCAGAGCCGCAGGAGCAGAAGGAACCTCATTCTCAACCGGATTCAACACACCTTCTGAAGCTGGTGAGAATCTCGGCATCGACGACCTATCCGGAGTCCCCTTGGATGATGGAGAATGGACTGGAGTTGCCTGAGAGACTGAAGGAGAAGGAGAGACAAAGTCCTTTACTTGACGTCGAGGAGTAGGAGAAGGCGACCTCGACTCCACAGCCTTCGACGACCGGCGCCGTGAAACATGTCTTTTCTTCTTCTTATGCTTCCTCTTGGAGTCATGCGAAGTCGATGACCTGGACTTCGACCTTTTCCGACCCCTTTTTTCTTTCTTTGCCTTGGTCATAGACAATTTGGCCTCCCGTTCCTTAAGAGCCTTAGGGTTCATCTTCCTGCAAGAAGAGCAGCCCTCGACTTCGTGGTCAGATGACAAGCACCAAAGACAGTCTTCATGCGGGTCCGTGATAAACATGTGACCTTCGCATTCTTTACAGGGCTTAAACCCAGACTTCTTCGGCGCAGACATGCCAAAAGAGAAAAAGATACAATCGACAAACAAAGTTTCCAGTCGAAAGTATGGAGAGTCCCACAAAAAAACGTTAGCGTCGACAGCGCGGAAAAAAGGGAACGGACGTCATCACGCCAATGTGGTCTTCTTATGGCTCCAGTGATGTCATGTGGAGCCGCATGCGGAGCCATGGCATTGTAACGACCTCGTCGGCGTGGAGAGTTATGAAAAATTTCCGAAGTATGCTGGCTCAGGGGATATACATAAGGGGAGGAATCAACAGGCAGATGTATCCATCAGAAGCTAAGCGATGGGGCTTGGCAGAAAGTGAGGCTATCCGTAGAGAAGAATTCAGAGGATTACGCCAAAAAACTCTCTCACTCGAATGGGCTATCATGTTGGAAGGATTTAAAGCGCTAGATACAGCCTCACGTGATAAACAATAATATGCTAACCCCACTCACGTATCCGTTGGACATCCCTGTTGCCCCAATCATCTCACTACACATTGTATACACACTTACATATTCACTACGCCCACTCCTGCCTCCAATACACACCTAGTAACACGTAACATACTAGTTTTGTAGGGGGAATGGCTGGGGAGAATGGGGTCATTAATACATAGTGCACAAAAAAGGTACATTGTACAATAATTCTTCCCTCTATATGCTTTATGTCAATGATCAATTGTATGCCCGATACTGTCTGAATGCAGCAAAAATATTGATACACTGTACCGTTTTACTGAAAAAGCAATAGATTGTGTTTAATAAAAAAAAACATGCCTTGTAATGTCGTACATCCGCCCCAGTGTATTGCTCTCCGGGAGTAAGGCTTTTATCCCCCAGCTATGGTGCTTCAAAATTTAAAAGCATCTTGTGTCATGTAGATGTTGTTTTTTCTTGCCATAGTATATTCTTTCAACCAGTGAAGGTAGTAGTTTTTCCCTTACCCCTGTATGTTGTTTCCACAGACTAATGTTATTAGTTTGGCTTGCCTTGGTGTTTGTCTCTTTCACATGTGAGTCGTTGGTTTGACTTGCACAAGGCTGTTGTTCCCTAGGTGCACTGCTGGCATTACCTACCCAGGTGAGTCCCCACCACATAAGAGGTGTTTTTTCACATTCCGGTATGATGATGTCCAGGGGAGATTTGTTGGTGTGATTTTCCCTGGTGAGCTGCTCTCCAATGTGAGCGTTGTTGGTTTGGCTTGCCCCAGTTTTTTTTTTACTCACATGAAAGAGGTTGTCTTTTTACTGCCAACTAATGTTGCTTCACTGTGGCTTGTTGATACGGCTTGCCCAGGTATATTCCTCCCCTTTAGCAGAGTTGTTAGTTTGACTCTACACAGTGTTTTGCTCCCAATCGTGAAAGTAGCCTGTCTCACCAATTTGTGTTTCTTCCTCAGGTGGCAGTTTAAGTCAGACTCGGAGGACATTGGCTTTGGAATCTACAGGAAAACGAAGGCAGGCGAGCGTCAGAAAGCAGTAGATATGATTGAGGTGGTCACCACTGACCGGTACAATGCACATTTAGTACCAGAAGATGGCTCCCTCATCTGCAATGACCCTGGCGTCTGTAAGTTAATGCAGCTTTCAGCTTTTAATCATCTAAATATTACACTTGTACCCTCTGATTTTCATGGAGGCAAAGGGATACATTAGAGTGGTGATGCACTGTCTTTGATAATAACAACAAAGTAATGAATGGAGTACTTGAAATATTCGCAGCCATGGTAAATGCCTGTCTCAGGTGCTAGGTGATGTCCTTTCCATAAGAGAACACAAGTGCAAAACAGTCATGGGTCCCTTTCACCCAGATGTGAGTCGCGGCTCGCTGTGCCATAAGGCTGAGGCTTCACCTAACTCATGTGGCTGATCAAGATTGAAAATGTTCTGGCCTTGCTTGGGGGCCCTCCATCAACAATCATACATACTGACTAGACCCACTCACATACGGAGATCCCAGAGCGCTTTTTCCAAAGATACGTTTTGTGTAACATCTTTGCCTTACTTCAGAAAGGCTAGGAAATACACAATTGTATAACTTAGCAGCCGAAACTGCCTACATTGCCTATTTCGGTAATTTACTTTAAAAGCCAGCTCTTTTTTATGGCTCCTGCGCTAGGGTTTTGGAGCAGTGCGACTGGATGTTTTAAAACTTTTTCACCCCTCACAAAAACCTTTCAGAACCTCATTAACATTGGTTCACTCGACGTCCTTTAGGACTGAGAGTTTTTTTTGTTTTTCCCCCCAAAAGAAAAACAAGCATTGGCATAGCCAATAGGTCTCGCCTTTGGGACCTTATAAGTTTTTAGCCATGCAACAGTTGCATAACTAAACACTTATAAGGTCCCAAAAGCCAGACCTATTGGCTATGCCAATGCTTGTTTTAACTGCTGCAATCTATTGAAGCCTCACGGAGAACATCAAAGCGGCCGCGAAAGTGATCGTGATCAAACATCAAACCGGCCGTGCGGCCCCGAAAGTGAAAGTAATCGAGGTAAAGCGCGGCGCGCGCACCCGCGCACATGCACTGTAGCTCTAGGCTGGCCTGGTAGCACTTTTTGGAGCCCTCACAAAATGTCTCGCCAGACTAGCGCATGCGCTGGGTCGGGCGAGACCTAATAATTCTTTTTTTTGCAATAATGCCATCTCTTTTTGCGAAATGGTCAGAATGTGGCAGAAGAATAGCTAAAACAGGCCCCTACTGGATCAGTATCCTATGCCAACCACAATCTCAATCGCAGAAGATGTCATCATTGCAGCTTCCTTTCCTATGCCACCTTGAGAGAGTGTGAGAAGATTAGCCTGCAAGGCCAAAACGAAAGGCAGGAATCCCTTTCTGGAGAAAGATCCTACGAGTAAGGAGAGGCTGCTCCCTCTACCAGTGATCCCGTCTCACTCTGAGGAATCTTAAAGGTAAAGATCCAAAAGAAGTCAAGGTGAGAAACGGCGTCCCTGTGAACATCAAGGAAATCAATGATAACAAAAGCTACAACACCTCCGTGCTCACCATTGATGGCTGGGTTGACGTTGAGAATGGAAAAAGAAAAAACAATAAAAGATCAAAGACGCTGCCAGGCATCCTCTGTGTGCAGATAATACCAAGCACGCAAGTGCCCTGTGCATATGGAGACACTCCCAAGAGGCTTCAGTGTGCGCAGACACCGCCAAGAGCCCTCTGCCTGCAGACACCGCCAAGCGCCCTCTGCCTGAAGACACCGCCAAGCGCCCTAAGCCTGCAGACACTGCCAAGCGCCCTCTGCCTGCAGACACCGCCAAGCACCCTCTGCCTGCAGACACCGGCAAGCGCCCTCTGCCTGCAGACACCGCCAAGCGCCCTCTGCCTGCAGACACCGCCAAGCGCCCTCTGCCTGCAGACACCGCCAAGCGCCCTCTGCCTGCAGACACCGCCAAGAGCCCTCTACGTGCAAACACTTCCAAATGCCCTCTTCGTGCAGACACTGTTGGGCATCATCTTCATTTACAAGCATTTTGTGTGCTCTCGAGGGCCATGTGCATCTCTATTCAACTCCCATAATTAATTGTTGAATGCTTATCCTTGGCAGTGCTGTTCTGTTTGAACTCCCCTGTATTTCACCGTCTCCAGAAAGTGTAGAAGAAAAACACAGAAATGCTCCTGTATGCCATATTTTTAGGACGGAGCATATTTCTGTGCCTCCCATGCAAAGCAAGTACAACAAGATAGGGCAACCCAATAATCCCACAGGAGATTGGGTACGAACATACAAAACATAAATTGTCCCCTGAAGGAGAAAATTAGACTTATTTAAGGGGATGCTGTAAGAATATCTACTCCAAAATATAGAATGCTAAACGTAGCAGAACAACATCTACTAGATTATGCATAACACATTAATTGTTATAGTAGGCATACTTCTTTGTATAACTACACAAGTTGTAATTTATTGGATCATAATAAGTTCATACAGTTAGGGTAAAGAGAAATCTCCCTATCCTGCTGTCCGAACAAAATCGCCAAACTTCCGTTAACATCTAATTGGTGATATGTGACGACCAGGGTCCACCCAACCGCTGCATTCTCTGTATGTCAGTCTTTACAAAAATATTTTCTTGGGAAGAGGTTTAAAAGTCCCTCAAGTTGGCAACTGTGGTTTTCAATCTGTCGACTTTACGGTCTGCAGGCATCTAACAAGTACTTTAGACCATCCTCTGGACAAAGTGTCACGCTTTTCATGTATATAGAAGACCCTTAGTATACAATATAGCCTAAAAATTCAAATAATAGCAAATTACATCGGAATACACAGATAAAAATGAAAATGCTATAATATATATGGAGGGGAAAGCAGTACAGAAGGAGGCTGAGATAACGGGTACACTGCTTACATACCAATAATTAAAGGGTCTATCTATGCACCTAATGAGGGCCAGGAACGCATTCTACATGAAGCCCTAACTGAAGCTACTGCGACCCAGGAGCGAAAAATATTGATTGGGGGTGATCTCAACTTGGTGTTCGACAATGACCTAGATAGATCGGCGCAGCGCACAGGCCACGTAGGTGCTCTTTCGCGCCCGGGGCTCGCTAGGTTAGACTGTGGAAATGTACCTTTTTAGGAGTACACTGGTGCAGGGTCACCCTTTTGTCCATGGGTCCAGAGACCAACAAAATAGAGATCGGCACTGAAGTTGGAAATAAATAACAAGTTTATTAATCACTCATGACTGGGACCGCGTCCACACAACACTCTCAAGTGCTGACTGGAGGTAGTACATTGAATTCACAGAACACAGGTCTTATATACAGGTTTTGTGCAGTGCAAGCATGTGAACAGAAATAGGAATAACAAGTTCAACAAGGACAGATAAAAAACCACATGGTCAGCAAAGTGGGAGGGGGAGCAGGAATGCTTATGGCAGCAGTAAATGACTGACAGTTAACATCTGAGACCGAGGCGTAGCTAGAGCTTGTGGCGTCTGGGGCTATCCCTCAGATTGCCGCCCCCGGGGGGGTGGGGGTATTGGGGAAAAAGGATGGTGAGCACTTGAAAGAGGTCTGAGAGACACGTAGTATCGCCGCTAACAGTTACCTCGATCATGCAAGTTACATGCACATACATGACACGGTCCAAGGCTACACAGTTGAATATACCTGTGACTGGCAGTACAAAAGAGAACACACAGACTGCAAGATCTATCTGGGGACTCAGAAAAACCGTATGTGACATCCATCAGAGAGCTGCGTGAACAATCTCCTGGTAATCCCCTCAGCACAATGCAAACATGCACATACATGACACTGTTCAGGGATCCATCATCTACAGCTGACATTAAATGACCATTCATCATGGTCCCCCCATTAAAGCAGTGCACTTTGTGATCTGCATGGTACATGTTCTTTGCAGCAGGAACATTAACCCTCTGTGCTACCTTTCCAGGAGTCAACCCTTCCACTAGACAAAACTCTGATCTCTCTCTAGGAAGAACATTAATCAGCAAAGTTATCATGGCAATTTTATTGTTTCAGAAAATTGCTGGAGGCCAGGAAGGAGGCAGCAAGTTTTATTTAAACCATAATATACTTACAAACACTATGCACCCACCCGAAATAGGTACCCAGTGCGGTCACGCCGTTCGCACTGCCCTAACCTGCTCAAGGTTCATGTGACCTCAGTGACAGAGTCACAATGACTGGATCACTGGTGCTCTAGGGTGTGCTGCGTCATAGTCCTTCCCGCAAGACGGGAGATGAACTTCAGTATGGATTGTGGTGGACAGGCCTTCAAGGTTAACCCACAATTGACACCACTAGGGTACACCTGCTTGTGCGAAGACATCAAGCCTTCTAAGGTCTAGTGGGGCCTACTAAGGTCTAGCATGGGAATATGCTCCCTCAGTAGAGTGGTCTGGTGGACTGGTCATGAAGGTTGAACCCGGTTCTCCAGTTCCAAATTCGACAGATCTGGCCATAGTGCCACATCCTCTCCCCCACTGAACACCATACTGCCCGCAGCCCCACTGAGAGAAACTCGCACTGCCTTCAGCTACAACCTAATTGTGCCCGCTATAAACACTTGGATGTGGCTCAATTCAAATTATGCACTGGATAAGAGTAATATACTGTCTAAAAAAAAAAGTAAGAGCAAACACTCATAAGGAATGCATTATTAAGTAAAGCATGTGAAATGTAAGCAGAAACAACATGGTTACCTTAACGATCTCTCACTCACTATTCAGAAATCAGCGAGTGGTTTTACCTGAAAAGTTAAGGACATGACTACAGGGCCCTGAAGGGAACCGTTTCAATGTCCACTGCTTATATCCTTACAAAAAGTAAGCAGTATGGTTTAAAAAGACCACATCCATAAACACAGAGCCATGGTACACATTTTGTTTTCCAATCCACCCATCAACCAGGTATTGCAATACCTCCAGGAACGGTACATTTCTCTCCATCCCGCTGCACTTTGGAATAGAAAAATGTCAGAAAAAGGGCATTTCCCGCAAGAGTGTTTTTCTTTTTTGCATCCATTTCACAGGGAAGCAACTTAATGAAAGAAGGAAAGAGAGGTTGTGAACCGTTTCTTCAAGTCACGGTTTTCAGTAAATGAGGAGCAAGACAGAAAGAGAGGGAATAATAGGAAGAGGGGGGGGGGGGGACAGCTGCCAGCACAAAAAAGAAGAGGACATTGTCCGAGTCCTATTCCTTCTCTGTTGGTCCCCTAACGTCCACGAATGCAAGCCGAGCCTTATCTGAATGCCTTTGCTATTTCTGCCGTCCTGGGACACAGTTTTGAAAAGAAAAAGTAGGGGACCGGAATCTTTTAATAAAAGAAGTAGGGGCATGCCGTGCCCTTCTGATCCCGCCCACTTCGACCACTGCCTGCACTGCACCTGCCCAGTTTGTTCGCCTGTGAACGAAGGGCCTTGTCCTAGACAGAAGATAAACTTAAGTATCCTCGCTCACAGTTATGCTCAAGAGGCTTTGAGGGCTTCTACCCTTGAGGCTCCGGAGTCAGCAGCAACCCCTCTGAAAACGTTTAGCTACAAATTTAACTTTTTTAGCTCAGTCTTACTCTTACCTCACTCCATTGTCCCTATGGCACTGTAGGGGTTGATTCATGCAGCAGCCACTAGCCAGCAAATCGCCCAGCACTGCCACCCAGAAGTACTCCTCACGAGAGGGCGTAGTGGTGAAGCGCGTGACGCATCACTATGATGTTATCATCTCAAGGTGCGAGGGCTGGCCAGAAAGATGCCCCGGGCCGTCATTGGGTAGCGCCTGCGCGCTTCACAAGATTGACGGCCCTGGCTGGGACGGACCAACAACATTCCATTGCAAGCACTACAGTCGCGGCGGCAATTGGCAGCACAGCACAGCGGGCGCAGTTACAACTGACAAGCAGGTCAGGTGCGCTTTCCCGCTTGTTTGTTGCACTTTCAAACGGGGCCGCGCGGCACTGGTGGCCCGTTGCGGCGGCCTTTATAATTTATTTGGGGACACTGACACACTACTGTGACTAACAGTAGTGTCAGTGAGTGTCCCCCCAAAAAATTATAAAGGCCACCGCAACGGGCCACCAGTGCCGCGCGGCCGTTCCCAAAATAGTGCCGCCTGGGGTGGACCGCCCACTAGCTACGCCGCTAATCTGAGACCAGGTGTTCTGGCAGCTACAAACTCTCAGCACATACATTGCTTTTAGCTGAGTCAGGAAGTCAACTAAAATAGATAGCACAGGCAGAAAAAAACGAGCAGCAGAGGACGGGAGAATTACGATGGAAACTTAAATGGACACCACAGCCAAAATGGCTGTCGCTTATGCCAAGTAAAATATTACACGTTTTCAACAGACGCCCTTTTGGCATAAGCTAAGACATTTTCTTATGCTTAAAAAGGGGTATGATAAACATGTATATCAATCAGCATCATATTGCTGACTTCTCAGTCTATTGCTAAACGGGCATTTACATTTTGGACATTCGCTTTAGATGGTAGGCAAGTAGTACAAATGGAAATACAGAGGGAACAAAGCACTGGCCCGCATTGGAAACATAAACAAGAGAAGAGGATTGTAATAATTACGAACAAGGCCGATAGTATTTTTAAACCCCATACAGAAAATACGCTCCAGAACGATCCAGCCCAAGTCTATGTTCCTGAATCTTGATGTATCTCAGTGGCTATTTTGTTTAGTTTGGAGATGACCGCATATACAGAAGGTGAATTGTCCAGTGTGAAGATACAATAGCTGGAGTCCGATGATACACCATGCTCCACCTCGATCAGCCAGAATAACATTTAGAACAAGTCTTTTCAGCAAAGCGACCATGCAGATCGATGCTTGTTCTTCTGTCAAGTTCCCTAAAGTTGCAGTTGTCTGATTGATCACTGCTTCCATTGTAAGGGTGAGGCGACGGACCAGCTTACTGTTCTGTACTGGGTCAACAAAGGGGGCCAGTGGTCATGGCAACAGAGATAACAAGGGGTCCATTTCCTTTAGCCGATCTAGAATTTGGATACATATAGTTTGTTGCTGCACTTCCTTTACTATATTCTTCCATTTCTAAAGCAGTCCCTTTTGCTTGTGGGTCCCCATCTTCGTTGGGGTAACAGACTTTGTTCATTAGAGGCATATAGAAGTTTGAACCAAGCTGGGTATGAGCCATTGTGAGAGAATGGAAGTGGTGACAACGGGATTCCTTTTATGTTCTGATGAGGAGGAATCTTGCCACAAACCCAACAGTTAGTAGCATTACTTAGCTGGTGTGTCTGATGCAACATTTGAAGAAATAAATTGTTTCTCAGATTTTGCCGGTATCCTTCTTCATGTTGCGGCAAATCCCTGGTCTTTCCCGGGCTTACTCAGGGGCAGAACTGCAGACAATAGCCTCGGGAAGCCATGCCCTTAATATAGAGGCAGTAGAGAAGCTGAGAGCAGTAAATCTGCTGAGAAGCAACGAGGCGGGAGGACCTATCACCTCGCGCACAGTCCCCCATACTATCACCACATCTAGTAACCCACTAGGTTTGAAAGTGGCAGTTCTTAATACACGGTCCCTACAGAAACACTACCTGGAAGTCTTTTCAATCCTCCAGGATGGAGTCATAGACATCCTAGCACTCACTGAAACTTGGTTGGGTGACTTTTCGGTTCCAGACATCATCGCTGCCCTTCCGGGGAACTTCGATGCTTTCTGGCAAAACAGACAAGGAAAGACGCGGAGAGGGGGTGTAGCCATTCTATTTAATAAATGGTTAATAGCCACCAAAGTAGTAGCAGAGAGCATTGACAATGCAGATGTACTAGCAGTCAAAATCTCACCCAAATTGTCCTGCCCACTACAGTTGGTGGTATACCGCCCCCCACGGTCAAACCCCAGCTTCAATGATCTGTTTGCAGAGGTAATCAGAGACCTCTGCTCGCAATACAAACGACTCTTTGTGGCGGATGATTTTAACTATCAATGGGATAAAGCTCCAAAGGAGCCGCTCGCTAGCCAATTTGAGACAGGAATGTGGAAAATGGGGCTCCAGCAACTGGTGGATGCACCGACACACTCAAAAGGGCACATCCTGGATCTCATATGGACCTCGCAACCATGGGCCAAGCTAATAGCAATCAGCCCCTGTGCATGGTCGGACCACGCACTACTCAGCTGTTGGGTTCCAACAGAGGGGCACCTATCTCAACCACCCCCAGAGTGGAGAAAGGTGAGAAGCTGGAAAAAAATAGAAGCTGAGAACCTAGTAGAAACCCTATACAGGATTCCCCATCGAACCTCAAACCAGGCAATCTCGACCAGGAGAGGGAAGCCCTGACAAACTCTCTACGCTGTGCTATAGATAAAGTGGCACCGGAGTGAAGAGATAGGGTGAGAGATAAAGGGAAAGGGGCCCCCTGGTTTAATGAGACACTGAGGGCGTTGAAACTAAGCCTCCGCCACGCCGAGAGGAGGTGGCGGAAAGTCTCCGGCCTGGCGGAACTGACAGCCTATAAATCCATTCTCACTGTGTATACAAAATCCATCAACGTCAGCCAAATACTAAGAGGCAAGAATCATAGTTACACCTAAAAAGCAGAATGAGACCTTCAGAATACTGAAAGAACTCAGCCAAAAATTCGGAGGTGAAATCTGCAGCCGCACCCCTAGACTGCAACACATTCCAGACCTACTTCCTCCAAAAGGTCAGGGACATCATCTCTGAGATTGACAATACCCCCATCAATCAAGGGCAACTAATCCAGAATCAGCCCCCCCCCCCCATCCGGCAAGCAACTCTCCACCTTCCCTATGCTGGATTCTATGTCCCTGACACAGCTGATGAACCGCACTAAATCGGGTTACCCCGCAGACCCCTGTCCCCCAAGGATTTTCCGAATGGCCCTCCTCGGCATGGAAAAACAGCTCCTTGCCCTATTAAATAACTCCTTGAAGATGGGCCACCTACCTTCCAACTTGAAGGAAGCTACCCCCCTGCTAAAGAAACCTGGGGCTGATGCCGCGAGCCTCAAGAACTATAGGCCCATTTCCCATCTCCCTTTCTTGTCGAAAGTGATAGAACAACATGTTCTCAAAACACTTTCATCATTCCTGGAGGATAACCAAGTGCTCCAGAAGCTACAAGCTAGGTTTATAGCCCACCACAGCACAGAACTGGCGATGTTGTCGGTCCTTGATGACCTCAGAATCATGGCGGACAACAAAAAACCGAGCGCCCTGATTCTATTAGATCTATCAGCGGCGTTCGATACAGTCAAGCACACCCGGCTGTTTGACGGAATAGCGGATCTGGGTATTCTTGGGCCGGCACACCAGTGACTAGCCTCCTTCCTGACAGAGCAGTCCCAGAGGATCCAGCTAGGGGAGCGGTTATCAGATAGAGGTACCCTCACCTGCGGCATCCCTCAAGGCTCTGCACTGTCCCCGCTCCTCTTTAACATCTACCTTCAGCCTTTGGTGACAGCCCTTGCCCACCTGGACTGTCGCATCTTTAACTATGCGGATTACACCCAGCTCATCCTCCAGATTGACAATTCCAGCTTTGCCCAGGACGTGGTACAAAAAATCCTTAGATTCACGGTGAACTGGATGACTGCCAAATCACTGGAAATCAACCCCGATAAAACGGAAGTACTTGTCATCCCCATGAAAGACAACCCGTTGGAGCGACCGTTTCTGGCCTCAAGAGCTGGGTGCCACCCCCACACCAGTACATGCCGTAAAAAGCCTGGGCATAAAAATTGATTCAAAGCTCTCCATGGCCAACCAAGTCACCACAGTGGTCAGAACCTGTATAGGGCTTATGAGACAGTTATGAAAACGTGCCCCCCTCCTTTAAACTGCCTCGCTTCAAATGATTGTATCAGCCACGATTGTCTCCAGATTGGATTACGGCAACACCCTATACATCGGTCTACCTCAGAAGTTGAATAATAAATTACAGGTGGTGCTGAATGACGCAGCCAGACTGATCTTTAGGTTTCCAAGATGGTCCCACGTCTCCCCCCTGCTGTGCAAATTGCACTGGCTTCCAATCAAACAGAGAGCTAGATTTAAGGGCCTCTTTATCGCCCATAAGGCAATCCATGGCAAAGCCCCAGCCTATATTAAAGAACGCCTGAAAAACTATGGTCCGGGCCGCACACTGCGGTCTTCCGAGACCTACCGCCTAGCCACTCCAGGATACATAACTGCATCCAATGGGGGTCGAGCATTCTCCAACCTGCTTCCACAACTTTGGAACCAACTGCCCGATTACCAGCGCAAGGAACCGGCACTCCTCTCATTTAGGAAACAGCTTAAGACGCTTCTCTTCAAGGAGGCATTAGATACGGCTTAACTAGCTAACTATGCGGCCATGCACATGTGACCCATGACAACCTCTGGCAACTCTCTCTCTCAAGCGCTTAGAGAGCTGACGGTGATTAGCACTATATAAAAATCAGTTAACAAAAACAATAACAATAAGGAGGCTCCAAGCATTACTTCCTCCACTACCCACATTACAGTAGCAATGATGGCAGCAGTCAAAGTCAAACCAAGGATGCAGATTGGACAGCCATTGCACGTTGTCGCAGCGATCTCCTTCTTCTTAGGCGAGCTCATTTTCATCGGCAAACAACAAAATAGATGATGTCCTAAGGTCCTGGGCAGGCGTTGGTTTCTTCACTAACGTTGAGACGAGTAGTCACTAATAGGCTACCCCCCTTTGTAGTCAGTCTTTAACCACAGTGGCTCAGTCTCTCTGTGATGAAAGGTCTTTCTTCCTGGATCGAAGCAGATATCTAGATGTACCAGGGATCATGTGGTCCCGGAAGACTTCCTGAGGTCTTTCAGGTGACACAGCTCGTCCTTTCTCGGTGACCAGGATGTTGCGGTGGTCTGTCAACACAGCAGGGCTCACGAAGGAAGAGCTTCCCGCACCTGCTGATAAATAGAAGACAAGTCGTCAGTTAAATGGGACAAATAGTCACTCATCAACATGTCTGGGGTACCCAATACTGGTGCAGATCAAAGGGCTTGGCATAACTGTTGGAAGGCGCTCTGCACTCAGCAGTCCATGGGAGGAGCATCGGAGTGTCTTTAGTCAAAAGGGCTAACAAAGGTTTAATAATGTGTGAAAAAATTGCCTACAAAAAAAGTGAGGCCAATCAGTGCAGGGACATCCTTCTAAGTACGGGGCACAGGAGTATCTCAAATAGTCTGAATGCGGTCTGGTGTAAGTGCACGTCCCTCCTTTCACAGGAGGTGACCTAAATGTAAATGTAGTGCATTTATATAGCGCTCCGCACCCCCCCGAAAGGGTCTCTCAGGCGCTGTGCACATACCGCTGTGGAACCCTTCCTGGCCTTTCCCTGTGAAGTGCCCACTCCTGGGCACCCCCAAGGTGAAGCCAGGCATCCTAGCGCTGTTGGGGCCGTTGTGGAGATTAAGCAAGCTATTGCCCAGAGTTGCAGAGTGTGACCCATGATTAGAATAGGCACCGAGGCGAGAATTATCGGGTCCGGGGAAATTGAGCCCAAGACCCGCCGAGGCGGGGATTGAACCCTGGTCCGGGCCAGACCTCTGCATCAGGGTCTGCCGCTCTAACCATTGAGCCACACTTCTCCACAATAGGTAACCTGCTGTCTACAAAATTGCAATTTCTTTCACAAGACTTTGTGTTGATGGGAGGCAAGAAATGACAGTGTTCCTTCTTCACACTAGGTAAGAGCGGCATCCTCAGACAGGATCTCTCAACCATTGGATAATTGTTATTTAAAATAACACGCACACTTTCCGGAGAACAACATATTGAGGCCCGGAAATATTTAAGCATATCAATACCCACAATGTTGTCCGGTGTGGTAGGGAAAAGCAAAAATGGACATGCTGCAGTGAATTTGTCAAGCCTGAATTCAAGTGGCTGTGAAAGTGGGCTAGGTGTAGGTGTCCCGTCGAATCCTATCGATGTTATCATTGTGCCGGACAGGTTTGCCCTAGGAACCAATCTTTTAGACAGAGCACTATGGGTAGCCCATATATCAACCAAAAACCGATCAGTAGTTCCCTAGACGCTTGCATCAACATAAGGACCCATTTAATCTACTGGCACCTCAACTGGTTCCTAACCACATTCTAGGCATCCCTATGCATAGTCGGAATCTGCAAGAGCATCAGCAGAATAATCAGACATTTGATATTGATTTTGTCTATCAAAGGTATTAGAGTAATTTGGTCCTTGTTCAACTGCTTCAAATCTGGGGCGTGCTCCTGTACCTCACCTGTTTCCTGAATTCGCTGGGCGTCCTCTCATACTTCCCCTTCCCCGCTGATACTGCTTACCTCGCAAAAGGGGGCACCCAGAACGCCAATGCCCAGTCTCTTTACAATAAGCACACTGATCAGGGGACAAATTTGCTCGAGGAAGAGGGGGCACTCCCGGTGTGTACATTGCGCGTCCGCCTCTTCCACCTCCTCTAAATGGTGGACCATATACTTGAGCCAACATAACTTTTGTCTTTAATTCTTTAACCTTCTTATCCTCCCTGCCTTTTGCTTCCTGCTCCTGTTGCTCATAATAATGGGCCATAGTCAAAAGAGAAGCTGGGGAAGATGTGGTCCAAGAACTCTCGCTGACCTTTAAGCAACGAGCTATTTCCAGTAACATATTAACGACAAATTTATCGACTAACAAATGTTTACCCGTATCATCGGCCAATGACTGATCATATATCGTTTTTCGTTGTTCTTTTTCTGCTAGACCTTCTGCTCTCTTCACTCTCTCGTTCTTCTTTCTCCCACATACGCACACAATCAAACATATCCTGTCTATTTTTTCTTTCAAATAAACACTACTCTACATATTGAACCTTTTTAAAATCAAATGACCCATTCACAGGTCATTGTAGATCAGAATCTTTCTTTGTGTATTTGTTCCACAGTGTACTGTACATTATGGAAGAAATACCATATTTGACATATATGTCTTTATTAGGTGTCCCATCTAGGGGAGCCGTCTGACTTTTTTTTTTTTCCAAACTTAATTTAGCACCACCAGAGCAGCAGCACCACCTACGGAGTGTGCTGAGAACAGGAATGTTTCACAAAAAATGTGTAAAATATCACTTCAAAAGGAGAAAAATCTCCACATTACCTGCCTTCAATTTTTGTAAAAAGTGAATGACAAATCCAAACAAAAGACCTAGGCCAAACAAATCAAGAGTGCCGCTTCAGCGACCTTACATAAGTCTCCAACTTCCACCTGCCTATCCCTGGTTGACCTAATGGTCACTGCAAAATTACGCCAAAGAAAACTGCAGTCGAGACCGGCACCACCTGGAGGGTCAAATCGGGAAAACTGGAAAAGTCACGTCGGCCTCCAAAGACAAAGGTCTCCTCGTGCAGTGCGCTTTCTCAGTGAAATCGATCTTCCGTCAAGACCACTCCTTCGGGCAGCCGCCTCTCCGATGGGTTCCCACGATGGGCTCCAACTGTTGAAATGTACCTTTTTAGGGGTACACTGGTGCAGGGTCACCCTTTTGTCCAGGGGTCCAGAGACCAACAAAATAGAAATCGGCACTGAAGTTGGAAATAAATACGTTTATTAATCACTCATGAGTGGGACCACGTCCACACAACACTCAAGTACTGCCTGGAGGTAGTACATTGAATTCACAGAACACAGGTCTTATATACAGGTTTTGTGCAGTGTAAACATGTGAACAGAAATAGGAAGAAAAAGTTTTAGAAATAGTTATCAGCAAACAAGGACAGATGAAAAACCACATGGTCAGCAAAGCGGGTGGGGGAGCAGGAATGCTTATGGCAGCAGTAAATGATTGACAGTTAACATCTGAGACCAGGTGTTCTGGCATCTGCAAACTCTCAGCGCGAACATTGCTTTTAGCTGAGTCAGGAAGTCAACTAAAATAGATAGCACAGGCAAAAAAAGACGAGCAGCAGAGGACTGGAGAATTACAAAGGAAACTTGGTGGACGTATAGAGACACCATCATCCTCAGCTACGGGAATTCTCATACTACTCTAATGCCTATAAAAACTACGCCTGGTTGGACGCTTTCCTAGGCTCAAAGACCCTCGGGGATATTGCAATAGCCGCAGACATTCCAGTAGCAGAACTGTCTGATCACGCCCCTGTAGCGGTTACACTGGCACTCTCACCGGCCCAACGGCCCTCTAGGCATTGGCGCCTACGCGACACTCTCCTTCACCGACTGGACATGGTTGCTCAGATACAGCGTACACTGGATGATTACTTGTTACACAATGACAACCCTGACACACCCTTGTCTACTAGGTGGGAAGCTCTAAAAGCGGTTGTCAAAGGCAAAATAATCGCCATCTCCTCCGCAGACAATGCAGAGTTTAAAAGGAGGAGGGAGGACCTAACACAGAAAGTGCGTGAAATGGAGCAGATGCACCGACGCACAGGGGCCCCACGTATCTGGCAACAGCTGACCGTGGCTCGGTCACAGCTGGCTGCCATCGACCGCGACAAAGCAGAATATGTTGCACTGCATTTGCGACATTCCCTTTATGTAGGGGGAGACAAGTGCTGGCGACTGTTAGCACACAATCTTAGGGAGGTTAGACAGCGTGAGGGAAGAATCCAGGAAATTAAGGACCAGACAGGAACACTGCTCTGGGATGATGCGGCTATCGCCTAGACATTTCGCACTTTTTATGCTCAACTTTATGATGAGCAACCCTTAAAGAAAAACAGACAAAGATGCATACCTGACGCAGGCCCGTCTTCCCACAGTGACCCTCTAACAGGCAGAACACAGAGAGGGAGATACGACCATAGCCTGTTTGAAGTTAGCCAAATCTCCTGGCCCCGATGGAAACACTGCAGCTTTTTACAAACAATTTTGGTCCACGCTTACCCCCCCTGCTCACTTGGCATTTTAACTCATTTGTGTCACCCGGGGCAATTCCTCCCTCAACGTTGGAGGCCGCGATATCAGTCATCCCCAAACCGGAGAAAGATAGGACGAGTTGTGAGGCTTATAGGCCGATCTCACTTCTGAACGTCGACCTGAAGCCGTATACCAGAATTTTGGCGCGCGGCTAGCACCTTATATGCCGGGACTTCTAGACCCTGACCAGGCCGGATTCATCCCCCAGAGGCAGACAGGCAACAATACGAAGAGAGTTATGCATTTCATAGAGAAGGCTTCCTGTATCCCAAGGGATTACATGCTCCTCACCATAGACGCCGCAAAGGCCTTTGATCGGGTCCACTGGCCTTACCTAGAGCAAGCAATGATTTGCATTGGCCTAGGGAAAAAGATGCGGACACACATTCTCAACTGCTACTGATCTCCCACAGCTACAGTGAGGGTCAACGGGCACACATCCACCCCATTCTCTATCAGCAGAGGCACAAGGCAAGGATGCCCTCTGTCGCCTCTGCTCTTTGCCCTCTATATGGAGCCAATGGCGCAGAGTCAGGGACCACCCCCATATCACGGGCATCCGTTTTGGAGGGGACACGCACATGATAAGTCTATACGCTGATGACGTCCTGGTCACTCAGACGGATCCTGTGACCGCTTTGGGAGCCTTCTTGGAGGAGCTGGACTCGTTTGCGGGGGCTTCCGGTTTCAAGGTCAACATTACGAAATCCACGGCCCTGAATCTCTCGCTGCCGTCCCAGTTGCGGGCAACTCTTCAGGCCCGGCACCCTCTGCAATGGTCTGACGACACGGTCCCATACTTAGGCATACAGCTGGCCCCAACCCTACAGGCTATGAGAACGGTCAATAACTCCCAGCTACATACGCAAATCCGCAATGATCTGTGGAGCTAAAAACACTACCTGGTTTTGTGGTTAGGGCGTATTGCGGCTATTAAAATGACGATCCTACCTAAAATACTGTACTTCTTTTAGACATTTCCCTTGCAGCCTCCTACAGGCTGGCTGAATCGAGTACAGTCGGAACTCTCTATTTTCATCTGGAAAGGGCACAAGCCGAGGATGAAAAGGATAGTCAGCTTCCTGCCACCTAATGAAGGGGGACTCGGGATCCCAGATCTCATGCTCTATTACAAAGCCACACAGCTACAGCACTTGGTTGAATGGAGCCGTGCTGAATCAGAGAAACACTGGCTCTTTCAGGACTGTGCGGTTGCAGGTACATCCCTTATGAAGATTCCTTTTCTTAGGAAATCTCAGTGCCCGCCCAATCTGTACGCCTCACAAGTGATGGAAACATGCAATGATTGTACCCCTGCTAAAAAAGCCTAATGTAGACCCTAGTATCCCATCTAATTTTCGCCCAATCTCACTTCTTTCAGTTTTTTCCAAAATTATGGAAAAACACATCAACTCTCAATTGTCAACACATGTTGAGGCTAGTGGACTACTTCATCCATCTCAATCTGGGTTCAGACGTGGCTTCTCAACTGAATCCACCCTGTTAGGGGTTTCGGAAAACATCAGGGGCCGAGTTGATAAGGGTGAAACCGTGGCACTCAATTTACTTGATCTGAGTGCCGCATTTGATACGGTTTCCCATGCCATCCTTATCAATGCCCTCAGATCATCTGGTATCATCGGCACAGCTCTCAACTGGTTTATTAGCTTTCTTTCAGACCGCACCTTTCAAGTTTTCTCCTCGTCTTCTGCTTCTCAAACCTTTATATCGGCGTACGGTGTACCACAGGGTTCCATCTTGAGCCCCTTGCTGTTCAATTTGTATGTCAGACCATTGGCTGCTATTGCAGAGCAAGCTGGGCTCACTATTTACTCGTACGCCGATGATACTCAGATCATTTACTCCCTTTCCTCTGACTCTCATTCCTCATCATCCTCCCTCCGCACTGGTCTGAGTAACATCGCAGCCTGGATGTTGGACAACAAACTACAACTAAATGGGGGTAAAACTGAGGTTCTTCTGTTCGGTCAACACCACCTTATGGGGACCCCAGCATTGGCCTTCACAAATGGGCCCTTTACCCACCCCATCTATAACTGCTCGCAACCTTGGCGTCACCTTCGATAATCAACTGTCTATGAAGAACCATGTGGTTAAAACATCATCCACTTGCATCACTATCATTAAGTGGTTGCGAAAAATCATTTGGATGCTTCCCTTGGACACTCAGAAGACAGTGATCCAGGCTCTTATTACTTCAAGACTGGACTACGGGAACATCCTTCTTCTGGGAGCCAGTAAAGAGGTGACGCGTAAGCTGCAGACAGTTCAAAACATGGCTGCGCGACTTCTCTGCAAATTACCTAACACTTCTCCTACCTTCAATGCCCTTCGTTCCTTGCACTGGCTCCGAATTGAAAATCGGACAAAATTCAAGGCCCTCTGCATCATCTACAAAATAAACTCCGGCTTAGCCCCCTCTTATCTCAACCCCTTGGCATAATCATACCATCCCTCTCGTAATCTTCGATCTTCTAATCAAAACCTACTGTCGGTTCCTAGAATCAAGAAAGCCAGAATGGGTGGCCGCTCATTTGCTTGGCTGGCTCCCTCACTCTGGAATTCTCTCCCTCTTCAGATACGAACTGAACCTAACTATCTCAGGTTCCGTGGACAGATAAAAACCTGGCTATTTGACATCTAACAGTTCTCTTCTGACTCTTCCCTCTCACTTTTTGGTTTTAGCGCCGGGAAACCTACGGGTAGCTGAGCGCTTTAGAAATTTAATTATAATAATAATAATAATGCACACCACTCTTTTGGTCTGGGACCAGACCAGCAAATGCCATGGGTTGACGACTTTCCCCTCTCCGCTCACACCACTTTTTGATAACACGGATTTTAGCCCTGGGATGGGCATGATGTCCTTCCCGTTATGGAGAGCTGCCGGGTGTCGAGCCTTGGGCCTTTTATTCCACACAGGGGGTATCATTCCCTTTTCTCAGCTCAGAGGCGACTACGGCCTCCCAGAATCTGAATGGCTGCATTACCTACAAGTGTGGCACTAGGGCATGCACCCTGACAATCACTTACAGGTGGGTAGACGCCTCACTACATACGAACGATGGCTTATCACACGGTCCTCAGATTAGAAATTGACTTCGGACCTGTACAAAATGCTTCTATCCTGTTATACGCATACCTATCACGCAGGCCGTATCCGTTGGGAGAGGGACCTTGGCCGCAACCTCAGTAATAAAGAGTGGGAAGGAGCATTCTATAGGGCATGCCACACTACGAGTCATATAGGCCGTACCGAAACACTCACCAAACTAGCGTACTATTGGTACTACACTCCAGAGAGGCTCCACCAGGCCGACTCTACACAAAGTCCAGACTGCCGGAGGGGGTGTGGGAAGATGGGCACGCCAGTCCACCTTTTATGGGACTGCGAACATCTACAACCTTACTGGACGCAAATCCTTGACGACATTGACAAACATCTTGACACGGAGCTCCCCAGCTTCCTGCATATGTTCTCCTGGGGGTACCAAACCCGCTCACTTACCCTCTGGAATCCAGGAGAGGGAGGCAGAATGCAATAGTGCTTGGCACTGCCATCCAGAACATACTGATACACTGGAGATCCCCCCGAATTCTCGCACACACAGGGTGGCTTCAGCGGCTCTGGCATATACCTGGGCATGGAAAAGAGCTCACTTACAGTAGCCGTGAAGCGCTCAACCTTTAGCGAACTTTGGTAGCCATTGTTGACCCTTCTTGCTCAGGATTTCCAGGTGCTGACCTGCCCCAGATATCTACGCCTTTTGCGACTTAACTCACCGGATCCCCCCACATAGGCGGGACCAGTTTCAGGGATGACACCTAGCGCCAAGCTGCAACATATAGAGTGCAGTGGACAGGGGGGGGGGGGGCTCTTTTCTGTGTTTTCCTTCTTTTTCTCCGGGTGAGGAGTGGGACTGTTTCAGTTATATATTGTTTATTATCTGTATAAATGCCAATGCCGATACAAGCTGTAGGGCTCTACGTAGCCCGCCTTAATGCACTCTCGCCTCTTGCATTGCTTCAATAAAAAAGATTTAAACCATAATATATATGAGGAAATATGCCACCAATGATTACAAGATGTGAATCAAGCTCACCCGCAAAACAAAAACATGTGAAAAACACCAGTGAGACCAATCACCACAGCCAATAATAAAGAGGCATCACCTCTAGATGAACTAATGCTACTACTGCAACTACTCTCAATGAGCAACTCCAAAAAGTAGGCCAGGGATTGGAATCCTTCTATATACAAGACCACAATCTAATAGCAGACGTCAACAATCCAACACATGAAAATCACATTTTGAATGGTCCAAGAGTTACCTTGTTTCCTTAATTATTATTAAAACTTACATTACATTACAGTAGTATTATAGCTTGTAAAGTATTTTTCTAATTCACATGCTAAATTCGTTCTCCATTGTCAAGGTGGGAGACCCACTGTAACCTTGGAATATCCATATGAATTCACAGTATATTAACCACGGTCACTCAAGTAACACCCTCACCACACTGAAAAGAACCTGAACTCTAGCAAGTGATATGAACGTCCCCCCATTCCAGGCCTCCAAGAGGAAATCTCATTTTCGATTTCTAATACAAATATACACAAGGAATATAACCATAAGTGGCCTCTGTAGGTGAAGGAGAGAGTGCCACATGCAAATCTGTGAAAGATACCAAGGCTGGAGAACTATAGGTACTTGTTGGTAACTTTTTCCTTCTCCAGCATTAGATCTCTCATACTACGATTAGTAAGCAGTACCAAGCATACTCAACATGCAATTGTGGGCAGTGTCCACCAAAGAAAATATCCTCACATTATTGAAACAGTTTTGGAGGAACTGCTTGTTCCACTGCTGTTTCACCGTCTGATAGTGCCTCCGGACAGAAATGCCGGATAGCTGTGTTGCAATTTTTCCATGTCACAGCTCACCAAACGTATGACAGAGGCTCTTCTGTGTAGAGCGCTGCTACACTTCTCTAGAATGTATTGTGGCTGAGCTAGTCAGTGGTCTTTCTCCTTTAGTAAAGTCAGAATGTGATGACTGCTTCAACCCTTCTTGAAATTCTTCGCTTAGATAAAAGGTATCCTTTATGACGGTTTGAAAATTAAATGAACATCTGGTCTGATTTGCTGAAGTCTTTTGTTCTGTCTAGGTGAACAAGTTACTTACCTTCGGTAACGCTTTTTCTGGTGGATACAGTATGTGCCTGTGGATTCCTCACCTTGTCAATATCCCCTGCGCCAGCAACGTTCGGAAACTTTTGTAGCAGTCCATGCCGATGGGGTCGAAGACGACGTCACAGAGACACGGCTCCGCTCGCGACTCCGCTGACGTCACCGGCTCCATAAGAAGACCTCGTCCACCCCTTTTTTCCGTGCCTCCGAGGCACACGGACGGACTGACAGCAATATATACACAGTATACACAGTACATAATATGCAAAGCAACACACACAGTGTGGAGAATAAGTAGAAAGGCAAAAGAAACAACACACTGCCTTTGATAGTAACAAATACATGTTGAAATACCATCATTAGAATTGTAGATTGACACATCACTAATAGAATCTTAGGTATAGAAGGAAGGACAAAGGGGAGGCGGCTGGGTCAGTGAGGAATCCACAGGCAGATACTGTATCCACCAGAAAAAGCGTTACCGAAGGTAAGTAACTTGTTCTTCTGATGGATACATCTGCCAGTGGATTCCTCACCTTGTGAATAGATTCCACAGCAGTCCCCACTCCCGGAGGAGGGTGTCCACCCTTCTATACCAAAAAATCCTGAAGTACGGAACTAGCAAAGTGTCCGTCCCTCCTCACCTCGGTGTCTAAGCAATAATGTTTTGCGAAGGTGTGGAGGGAGGCCCAAGTTGCCGCCCTACAAATGTCCTCCACAGGAACACCCCTAGACAAAGCAGAAGTGGAAGACTTTGCTCTAGTGGAATGAGCTCTTAAACCCTCTGGAGGTTCCTTACCAGCCAAAGAGTAGCATATCTTGATGCACAAGACAATCCATCTGGAAAGGGTGCGCTTGTGCACCGTTCGACCTTTCCTGCAGCCAACAAAGCCCACGAAGAGCTGGTCATCAACTCTGAAGTCCTTTGTCCTGTCAAGGTAGAAGCTCACCGCCCTCTTAGGGTCCAAGCGGTGAAGTCTCTCCTCCTCCTTGGAAGGGTGAGGGGGAGGATAGAAGGAAGGAAGGGTAATGGATTGCCCCAGATGGAAGGGAGTTACCACCTTAGGCAAAAATGCCGGCCAGGTCCTGAGTACCATTCTTTCAGCATGAATGGTCAAAAACGGGGGTTTTGAACTAAGAGCTTGCAGCTCACTTACCCTCCTTGCCGAGGTAATTGCAATGAGGAAAACCGTTTTAAAAGATAACAGTCTCAAGGGACACTTGTGTAAGGGTTCGAAGGGAGAACCCATAAGATAAGTTAAGACAAGGTTTAAGTCCCATTGAGGCACAATGAAGGGAGTAGGAGGAAATCTGTTTGTGAGGCCCTTGAGAAAACTAAGCACAATAGGTGATTTGAACAATGATGGCTGGTCCGGCAAGCAAAGGAAAGCCGACAAAGCAGATAAGTATCCCTTAACAGTGGCCACAGCAAGGCCTTGCTGGGCAAGCGAAAGGGCAAACTGCAGAATGTTAGACAGACGAGCCTCCAAAGGATCAATTGATTTCTCTCCACACCAAAGTACAAATTTAGACCACCTATAGGAATATATAGACTTGGTGGAATGACGTCTGGCAGACAAAATTACATATACCACATCAGGTGGGAGAGAAAAAGAGTTCAGGTTGCCCCGTTCAATCTCCAGGCATGAAGGTGTAAGCTCTGGAGGTGGGGGTGTAGAACCTGCCCCTCCGACTGCGAGAGGAGGTCTGCCCTCAGAGGGAGACGGAGCGGAGGGCACGAGGAGAGGTGGAGAAGATCTGTATAACACACCCTTCTTGGCCAATCCGGGGCGATCAATATGACTTGGGCCCGGTCTTGGCGAATCTTCCTCAGAACCCGAGGAATCAAGGGTATGGGAGGAAACGCGTAAAGGAGTTGTGAGCTCCAACTCAACTGAAACGCGTCCCCCAACGCTCCCTGCATCGGATACTGGAGACTGCAGAATGACGGGCATTGAGCATTCTCGTGAGTGGCGAACAGGTCCACCCGAGGAGTCCCCCACATCCGAAAGACGTGACGAACCACCTCCGGATGAAGCCTTCACTCGTGATCGGCGGAGAACTGCCGACTGAGACTGTCCGCATGTACGTTCAGAACCCCGGGCAGATGATTTGCCATCAGACAAATCTGATGGTCCAGAGCCCAGGACCATAGACGCAGAGCCTCTCTGAAGAGACAAAGAGACCCCACTCCTCCCTGTTTGTTGATATACCACATCGCGGTAGTGTTGTCCGTCAGGACTTGAACCGACTGACCGCGAAGGGAAGGAAGGAAGGCCTTGAGTGCTAAACGAATCGCCCGCAATTCCAGAAGGTTGAAGTGAAGCAACCTTTCCTCTGGAGACCAAAGACCCTTGATCTCCAGATCCCCCAGATGAACACCCCACCCTAAAGTGTATCCATCCGTAATCACTGTGGCCACCGATGGAGGTAGATGGAAGGGCTTTCCTTGAGACAGATTGCCCTCCACGCTCCACCAAGACAGATCCGCAGCAGCTTCTCTGGAGAGCCTCACAGACTCCCTGAGATCTCCTTTGTGCTGATACCACTGCCTGCGGAGGCACCACTGGAGCGCCCTCATGTGCCAGCGTGCATGGTTGACCACCAGAATGCAAGAAGCAAACAGACCGAGCAGGCGAAGGACCTTCAGAACCGGAACGACCGCTCCATTGTAAAACAAAGGAATAATTTCCTGTATGTCGAGAATCCTTTGTGGAGGAGGGAATGCCCGACACACAGTAGTGTCCAGTACCGCACCTATGAACAGGTTGCGCTGAGAGAGCACCAGGTGAGATTTGGGCACGTTTATCGAGAAACCCAATTTGTACAACAGCTGAGTTGTATCCTGCAGATGATGTAGCACCTTCTCTGGCGACTCTGCCTTTATCAGCCAGTCATCCAGATAGGGGAAAACCGAGATCCCCGACCTTCTGAGATGGGCTGCCACCAATGCCATCACCTTCGTGAAGACTCGGGGTGCAGTAGTAAGACCAAACGGAAGGACCGCAAACTGATAATGTTGCGACCCTACCGTAAACCGGAGATACTTCCTGTGCGACTTCAGGATGGGGATGTGGAAATATGCATCCTGCAAGTCGATCGACACCATCCAGTCCTCCTGATTCAGCGCTTGAAGAACCTGCGCAAGGGTGAGCATCTTGAACTTCTCTTGCTTTAGAAAAAGATTCAAGATTCTGAGGTCCAATATCGGACGCAATCTGTCATCCTTTTTCGGAATCAGGAAATACCGGCAGTAGCATCCCTGACCCCTCTCCTGCTCTGGAACCACCTCTATCGCACCTTTTTGAAACAACTTCAGGACTTCCTCCTGCAGGAGAAGACGGTGGTCCTCCGAGCAAGCCCCTTGACAAGGAGGGTAATTTGGAGGGAATTCCCGAAAGGGAAGGGCGTACCCATTTTCTACAAGATCCAGAACCCAGAGATCTGTAGTTACAGATTCCCAATCTTGTAGAAAATGGGTAAGCCGGCCCCCCACAGGACCAGCATGATCCAGAATGTCGGATCTAGGGCTGCTTTGCGGTGGTGGGAGGGGCTGAGGAGGAGGAAGAGGAGGAGGAGAGTTGACGGCCACGTGAGCGACCCCGGATTCTACCTCTGTATCGTTTGGACAAAGAGCTTTGCTGCTGTTGCTGCTGGGTCTGTCTGTAGGAACGAAAGGTCGCCCTTCCGAAGCCTATTTATCTCTTAAAAGACCCCCTTGACTGGGATTGAAGGCCCAACGACCAAGCCGTAGCCTTGCTCTCCTTAAAGCGTTCAAGAGCAGCATCAGCCTTCTTACCGAACAAACCAGATCCATCAAATGGCAGGTCCAACTAAGTCGACTGAACATCCGGGGAGAATTCAGAAGACTTCAGCCACGCACCTCTCCTGGTGGCAACAGAAGACCCCATGACTCTCGCTACTGAGTCTGCCGTGTCCAGCCCACTTTGAATTACTTGGCGTGCTGCCGCCTGGGCATCAGTCAAAACTTAATTGAAGCCGACTCTATCCTCCTCAGATAGCTTTGGTGCCAATTTCTTCGCTGAGTCCATGAGCGCATGGATATAGCGTCCCAACAGGCAAGTTGCATTTGTCGACTTAAGGGCCATGCTGGCCGATGAAAAGACCTTTTTGGCCGACTGGTCTATCTTTTTAGCCTCTTTGTCCCCTGGAACCTGAGAGAAAGCACCCTTGTATTTACCCGAGCAAGCCGCCTGAACCACCAGGCTCTCAGTCGATGGGTGCGACGTTAAAAACTCAGGATCCCCTGGAGCCGCCCTATACCTCTTTGCGACCGTCTTAGAGACTGCGGGAGCAGAAAAAGGTTTACGCCATACCTCCAATACAGGGTCAATAATGGCATCATTAAGGGCAACAAAGGCTCCGAGACTGCAGTAGGCGAATGCAGCACCTCAGTCAGAATATTTGATCTGAATTCCGTGGTTGGCAACTGAAGATCTAGCAGCTCTGCAGCCTTCCTGATGACCGCATGATACGGAGCCGCATCTTTTGAGGGTTCATCTGAAGGTGGAGTGATTTCCCACTCAGGAGACAAATCCAGTCCACTAGCCTCCTTGAGCTCCTCAAACACCTCATCAGACTCAACCAGCTCTCCCTCTTCAGCTTCTTCCAAAAGGAACCTCCTTTCATCCACCACTCTCTGTGCTTCCCTTCTGGATCGAATCCGCACAAGCGGCGTCGGCGGCGCCGTGTTCGAATCCGACGGCGCCGGCACCGGCGTCGAACGTGGAGCAGCCGGCGTCGAACGAGGTCGAGCCGGCGCCGGTGAAGAGGGAAGCGCCGTCGACGTCCTCGGCGCCGGTAGATGCCAAGACGGCATCGCCGGAAAGAACGGCATGAATGGAGCTTGCGGATAGACCTGCGGCACTCCCAGGTTAAAAGCCATTGGACCCATCGGACCCGCAGGTGCACCAGTGGTATACATGGCCCTCGAAAAACACCCCATACATGGCATTTAGATAATGCGAGGGGTCCTGACCTGGTCCAGGGAATGCAGGGTACTGGTCAGGCATCACCGGACTCGGGCCAGCCGGCGCCGACGGTGGAATAAACGGCGTCGCAGGCTCACCCGGGACTTGAAGATCCTCAACCGGGGCCGGAGACGGAGCCGGAGATGAAGCCGGAGCCGGAGATGGAACCGGCGTCGGGGATGGCACCGGAACCGGAGATGTAGCCGGAGCCGGCGAAGTCACTGGAGAAGAAGGAACTGGAGGTGAATCCGGGACTGGAGAAGGAGACACGGATTCCCTTCGGGTCGAGCCGGCGACTTCGACTTCAGAGCCGAACTCTTATCGGAGTGATGATGAGAAGAATGCCTCCTCTTCTTCTTATGCTTCTTGGTTCGCGAAGCATGCCCCGAAGTCGACTTCGACGCCGACCTCGACCGTGACCTCGACTTCCTTCTTTCTCTCTTTTCTTTTTTCATCCTAGCGATGAAGAGCTTCGCCTCCCTTTCTTTTAGAGCTTTGGAGCTCATCTTGCGGCAACAAGAGCAACCATCCACATCGTGGTCGGATGAGAGACACCAAACACAGTCTTCATGTGGATCTGTGATCGACATGTGTTTGCCACATCCCGACAGGGCTTGAAAACCCGACTTCTTTGTCGACATCTTCCTCGAAGAGAAACAGGTGAAACTCAGAAGAAACACAAAGTATCAGTAAAGCTACTAACAGCGATTCCCGAAATCCGTTGGCGTCGACGGCGCGGAAAAAAGGGACCTGACGTCATCACGCCGACGAGGTCTTCTTATGGAGCCGGTGACGTCAGCGGAGTCGCGAGCGGAGCCGTGTCTCTGTGACGTCGTCTTCGACCCCATCGGCGTGGACTGCTACAAAAGTTTCCGAACGTTGCTGGCGCAGGAGATATTCACAAGGTGAGAAATCCACTGGCAGATGTATCCATCAGAAAAATATCTCCTAACATCAAGACAATGTAGAGCTCTATGGACTGCATCTGAAGGGTGTTGAAAGAAAGCCTTGAGTAAGACTGGCTCATTTAGATGGAAGTCATATGACACTTTTGGGTATAAGATGTAGGTTTATGCATAGTATAACCATGTCTTTATTGAGGTGAAGAAATGGGTCTTTAAAGCGAATGTTTCACCTAGCTGATGTTAATGTGAGTAGCACTTGTTTTCCAAGAAGGACATGAGACTTGCCCTAGGGATTGATCCAGATAAGCTCCTCATTAATAGTAATTAAACAGTAACAAGTCCCTATCTAGTAATTGATGGGGCAAGTGGGCAGGATGTTCCTGAAAAAACTCTTGATAAATTCTTTGCTGGCCCCAGTAGCCCTTAAAGACTGATAGGAACCCAGACAAATCTCGATACAACTGCGAGATGTACTTTAGTTGTCGTGTACTTATGTCCAGATCACCCTATTTCTAGTAAGTAAGGTGATAATGCAAAAGGTGTGGGCTGAAATGGATTTAGACTTCTCGATAAACACTAATGTCGAGTGGCTATTCTAATTTGCCTCATATATGCTGTTGTTGGAATCAGCCCTTGCCTGTGGAAGAAGCTCTCTACAGTTAGTAGATTTGTTTAGTCTTGAAACTTCAAGGTCTTCAGGAGGCACAGTAGTAGTTTCAATAACCCTCAGTTGCTGAGGTGAAACACTTGGACCTGAAGAACAAATTCCTTAGTGATACTATTAGGATGAAAGCTACCTCTGGGAGATGACGTTTGAAAGATGCCAACACTTGAGAAATAGAGTTACAGATAAGGTTCTGAAGGGCTCCAGCTTAGAGAGAGACAGAAATCATATAACAACTCATGACACACCTGGAGCAGAACCAGCTATTCGATGCCTCCCAATCCGGCATCTTCAGCAATTGCAGCACCTTAACTGCCCTGATCGTAGCCGATGACATACGAACCCTCCTCGACTGGTGAGAAATAGCAGCTTTATTCCTCCTCGACCTCTCGGCAGCCTTTGATACAATATCCCACTACACACTGATCGAAAGACTACACCACATCAGCATCCAAGGGGACGTGCTCAGATGGATCACCTCCTTCGTCACATGAAGAACCCAGAGGATCCACTGCTGAACCCAAGGAGATCACCTGCGGTGTCCCCCAGGGCTCTTCCCTCAGCCCCATGCTCTTCAATGCATATATGACCCTGCTGGCCAACATCGTCATATCGCATGGTCCCAACATAATTTCCTACGCAGGCGACACCCAACTCAACCTCTCACTCACCAACGACCCCACCACCACCAGAAACAACTTTCACAGGTTCATGACAAACATCTCCAACTGGATGAAGAACAACTACCTGCAGTTGAACACAGTCAAGATGGATGTACTGATCTTTGGCAACAGCAGCAATACGTGGAACGACTCCTGATGGCCATCAGACTTAGGACCCGCACCCACTCCCTTGGACCACACCAGAAACCACAGAATCTTCATTGACAACAAGCTCACCATGAAATCACTGATCAACATGGTCTCCTCCGCCTGCTTCCTCACTCTGCGCATGCTACGCAAGGTCTTTAAGCGGCTACCCCTACACACGAGACACACCATGACACATGCCCTCATCACTAGCCGACTGGACTATGGCAATGCCCTCTACATAGGAATTGCCACCCACCTTCTACAGAGACTGCAGACCATACTGAGCACCACAGCCAGACTCATCCTCAGTCTTCCCCAGAGAACCTACATCACAACCCACCTCAAGCAACTCCACTGGCTCCCGTACAGAGGAGATGCTAATACAAGCTTCTGACCTGGGCACACAAAGCTCTACACAACCAAGGACCTGCATATTTTAACCACCGCCTGAACTTCCGCCAAGAAGACTACGCTCAGCCTCCCTTTCACTTGCCCGTCTACTGAAGCAGAAGTACATACTTCTCCTACATTGCAGCAGAGACCTGGAACAGCCTCCCCACGCACCTGCGGACCATCAGCTCACTTCCGGAATTCTGAATGGCCCTCAAGACCTGGCTGTTCGAATAAGCCTCTGTGACCTGCAAGCAGCTAGACACCCTATCTGGTGGTTAGCTGCACTTTATAAACCCTGATTGATCGATAAAAAACGAAAAGATGAGAAAAAGAAGGGGAAAGGTAAAAGGATAACCACAGCAGGTGAGACTGAAGAAGGGGCAGAGAGTGGGCTGGAAGCAGGAAAGAGAAGAGAAGTAGAATAATTCAATTTTAAGACCTTATGGGAAAATGTGGTTCCAGCAGTAGGCGACATTATCCAAAGTTTACTTTTTAAGTTGTCAAACGCAAGTGAGGCCAATACAGACTGGGAATGGGCCTCAAAGCTCTTTCACTTTATGCAGTCCCTCAGAGAGCATGGAGTTCAATATGAGGCAAGACACCCCAACAGTTTCATATAAAGGTCAATTAACCCCTTGGCTGCGGCAGGAAGTCCGCCGCAGCGCTGGGGGGGGTTTGGGGGCAGCGCGGTGGCACTGTGCTCATGACGGAGCCACTCCGTCATGAGTCACGGTTGAGCTGTGCTCATGACGGAGTGGTTCCGTCACGACTCCGCCCACTGCGCTAATCGCCCGCAAAGGCGGGGAATTAGCGCCGCGTGGGCGGAGCGGCGGCCAACGGCCGCAGCATGACGGAACCACTCCGTCATGAGCACACGGCACCCGTGGCTCATGACGGAGTGGTTCCGTCATGAGCGGGGAAGGGGTTAAGAAGGTGATCTACAATGGGGAGACATCATCTGCTGCAGGGAGTTCAAGAGACCACAAGTTTCAAGTTCACTCTAAGGCAGGTTTTTTTCCCGGATGGGTCTACATTAAGCCTGGTGGGGCATCCTCAACTGGATATCCCTAAATTCAAATTCACAGTGATGCAGAATGAACTCTTATCTTTTTCTCTATTATCTTGTAGGTGCCATAGAAAAAATTAACAGGGCTGCCTTCCAATACAATCTTCCCTCTACTTGTTGCTGCTTTTAAAATGTGATCATTACTTCGGTTTGCAAGATCAGCTCCTCTGTTGAAGGATTGGCAGTATTGCGGCTGAAGCTTCACTTTTTTGTAGATACAGGTATCCAAAATTCCTCTGCCATCCAAGCGGACAGAGAGTCACATTGGTCTGAGTCTTCGCACCCTTGAGAAATCCCCAAAATTGAGCCGGGGCCATACTTTCTAAGACCTCTTGCAGCTCCTTAATGTAGTTTTGAAGCCTTTTCCATTTGTCAGGAGGGGCCTGGCTGGTCTTCTCTAGCTACTGTACTTTGTTTTCCAGTGCCTGGACAAAGCTCTGTAGCACATCAAAATTAGAAATGAAAGAGGAGGTGTTTGGTCTATTTTAAGGCGTGTTTCATCAACTGAAGTGTCAGAACCATATAGATAGTACCCTGCATTGATTCCAGAGTCAAATGTATACACCTCCTTTCACCAAAATGTGTTCGCTACGGTGCCAAATGAATGGCGGGTGATGGGGGGGGGGCAGTTTATCCCCTACTTTGGTGCCTTTTTTAAGAATTTGGCATTCTCGCGATGGGCACCTCTTGGTACAGTCCAAATATTTTTTTTTTTAAATCACACCACTTCATTATGGCAGACTGTTTAACAATCTTGAGCAGGCGGGCCGCAGCACTTCTATGGGTCACAGACTTGTTCTGCCATTCTCCGACCTCCAATTGTCGTTCCACCATCTGCACCCTATCACCAGAAGCTCTTGGGTTGAGAAATAAAGCTCAAGTGTGGTAGGGGTGGGTGAAGAACTCGCCCACAAGTTTCCCACCCCCAAACAAATTCTATCGAGAAACCTGTGTAAGGCAGTTGTTACCCAGCTGTTATTTTGGCGACTCTCCCTCAGCATGCTAATGTGTTATCCTATTTGAGTGTCTTTATTTGCTTATTGATATAGCCAGTCCCATTTTCCCACAAACGCAAATATGAAAAAACACTTTTGCTATGTACTGAAAGCTATTGTAGGGGCAATTTTACATTAGTAAAAGTGGACTGCCTAAAAGTGCTAGCCCTGAGGAAACAGTTTTTACGCCCCATCTTTTTCAAAATATGGTAACGTTTTGCGTGCACAAGCTATCTAACTTCTTACAGATATGCCAAACCTTAAAATTGCAATAGCCATTGCGAAGTACATGGAGGCCGTAAAAAAGGTTCTTCGTGGAAAAGGAAATGGACGGTTAAAAGTTATGATGGAAGTTATGATGTGTTAGACAAAAGCCGTATAGCGGAATGGATGTCCTTAGGGATTTTAACATTGAAATCTCCGCCTAGGCATATACCCTTAGTTTGGGTACCACAATTGGCTAATTGTAATTTAAGAATAAAATTAAACAACAAAGAAAAGTTCACATTGGGGACTGATTTAATACAATCTTGAGGCTACCAAAGCCGAAAAACATAGGGGTAGTTCCATCTATCATTAAAATTTACAGATTACAATGTGCACCAACTGCTACATACGGTGCAGAGGTTTGGGGGAATTCCGTCTGCACACCAATTCAGTGTGAAGAGAATAGATTTTGTTGCAAAACTCTAGGAGCTCCTTTCTTCTCTTCCACATATGCAAGCCATAGCGAATTACATTTGCCGTATATAGAATATTTTATAAAGGCTCGCCCGACATTGTTCTGGTTAAGAATTTGGAAGAATAAGGCTGCACAATTGACCAGAGAGATAATTATGGACTGTTTGAATTGTGACAGAGGGATGGATATACCATGGCTGGCAGGTGTCCATAAAAGTTTGTTAAACTTAAACATGGAATATCTGTTCTTAAATCCTTTAGATCATAGCCCCGTTAACATCAAATTCATAGAAAGATCACTCTATGCATCTTTTAAAAAAATTAGACTAGCAACTGAAAATAACAAAACTTCGGTTGCTAGATATATGCAAATCGAGTATGTAACCCCAGACATGCCTAAATATCTATTAAATCCTGTTGGTCGCTGGGAAAGGGGCTTATTCTTCAGACTCAGAACAGATACAATGAAATATTTGTTATCATTCCCTACTGGCTACACAGCCAACCTTGAATCCTCCCTTTGCCCATGTAATAATAGTTCTAACCAATCAATGTTACATTTTTTATTTTTCTGTTCCTTTTATTCCTCACTCACAAAAAAATTTTTGATCCCATATTTTAAGTCACAATGTGTTTCGGACTATAAGATTGCTTATGACATGGTGCTTGCTATCAACAATGATGATCTGTGTTTTAGAGTTGGATCCTTTTTAAAATCAGCGGTATATTCTCGAAATACTATGTATTTGACATAATTCCGCTATTTGATGTGTTTGTATTAATTGTATTAACTGTATTTTTTATATTGTGTCAATCTGTTATTTTTAACTGTACTTTTATGGATATAATGTTTATCCGAATAAAGTTCACATTCATTCATTCATTGATGGAAGTTATGATAGTTTTTAGATAAGTTTTATTCGATATACAACTTTTTAGGAACATCCTGTATAATACGAATATTTGTTTAAAAAAAATATTTATGTTCATATATAGGCGTGTAGATATAGATTGAATATTGTGTCAATTCGGATGCAAGCAGATGGAAATTGGATTTTTGTAACGGAAGGTGTGATGAATTGAGTACGATTTTAGGATAATTATATAGGGCAATATGTTTTTTATGTTGCTTAAAGAACAATAGTCTAAATAAACGTTACTTTTGACTTGACTTGACACCAGAGAAAGATCAGGTGTTCTACCTGCTTTAGTCTTTGGCAGCAGAGCAAATGTATACAAATGTGAAGAAAGACAAGCAGCTGATTACACCCCCTATCCTTCACACACCCTTGGGATAAATAAAATGTTTACTCCTTGGGTAAATGAGCCTAAAAAAAAATGTCATGCTTATTATGTACCAATTATTAAAGATATGGGATTAAAGATGATTTATATCAGAAGGGAAACGTTTATATGGTGAATTTATTATATTTTCATCCATATCCTCCCCTTCGCCCTATATTGCAATCAAAGTTGTTTGAGTTATTTTAGACATCAGGATAGACACTACTGAACTCGGTTTGGTTACCGATTAACAGAGCTTCGCAAAATGTGCTTTATAGATGCAACTTGATACCAAAGGGAGATTGTGCCACATGATAGCTGTGGTGACACAACATGAAGTAAACACCCACTCTGCTGTACAATGGCTCATCATCTAATGTGCATTCCTTTTTTTGCTGTACAGAGGCATAATATATACTAAACACACACTTGCTGTTGGGTGGCCTTTCATTTACCCAACAGCGCTCCTAGCACAAGCTGTGACAGTAAAACGGGGCAAGTGAAAATAAGACACAAAATCCTCCACCAAACTAATTTCTAAGCAGGCATGAGCACAGATAATGATGTGTTGACAACCCAGAAGACGTCAAAATAGGAGTTGGGTGGTGGGGGATTGTTAAGATCTTTCTTCTGCCTTTAAAATGATCAACATCCCCTGCTTCTCCAGACTTTTCCTAAGGCTGATATCCAACATATGTCACTGACCTGAATTAAATCCTTTCATTTCTGATACATGAAAGATGAAGTTTGTGGAGGACGGAGTCCCCTAAGACCAATCACTTGGAAGCTGTTTCTATCTTGAGCAGTTTTGACCTTCTGTTCTTCACTGCTTTTGCATGATACTTATATCCACCGGTCAGTGGAGCCGAAAGGTTCTCCAGTGTAGAGTGCTGGATTGCAGCCAACAGGAGCATATTCCAACCCATCTGCTGTGGTTACTAATGTAGAAATCGTGGTGGACTATGAACTTTCCTTCACTCTGAAGACATTATTTTTGTACTTGTAGGTTCTGCTTCATGTTCCACCCATAATTCATTGCCTCACTATATAGCAAAATTGAATGCCCAAGTCTAGTCTTCCAGATTAGATTTCGCAAGATTTTTGGACCTCCACCCACAGACTTCACCATGGTCAAAATGCTGCTGTTACAATTTGAGTAAGAGAAAATGTGAGCATGTGATTTCTCTTCATTTGTCAATTTTACAGGCAACACACTCATTTCAAAGCACTCCATGGGGCTGAAAACCTTTTACCATCAGTGCCCTTTTTTAGGAGGAACCATCTGCAAAAATATCTCCCTAATTTGTTCATTGCACTGAGAATCATCACTGCATCTTAAAATGATCGTCTTTCTAGCTGAACTAAATGAAAGAATAACTTACCTTCGGTAACACCTTCTCCAGGAGAGACTCTCTAGCTGCAGATTCCTTACCTTAGAATAATCCCCAGGCATCAGACTATATCTGGAACTTTTTCATGAGCTGTACCTCTGTGTGCTGGTAAGTAGCATAATTTGCCTCCGCGTGGCGTGGTCTGTGCCGTAACTGATGTGCATGGTGCTTATGTAGGCACCACCCGAGCAAGCTGAAATCAATTTCTTTTCACTACTTTCCACACCAGGAGCATTGAGCCATGAAGAACACAGACCACTGGTGTGTGAAACTGGAGCCTGGAAAGGGAACAGCCCTGTACCTAAAAATCTATTTGCAGAGAAGGGAGGATGGGTGGGTCAGTATGGATTCTGCGGCTAGATAGAGTCTCTATCAGCTAAGGCGTTACCAAAGGTAAGTAACTTGTTCATCTGATAGACACTTCTAGCCACAGAGTCCTTGCCTTAGAATCGATACCGAAACAATACCCCCCAGCAGTGGGTCAGCAAACTCTATTTAGACTAGAAAGTCCCGCAGGACTGAACGGGCAAAGTGCCCATCCTGACCCACTTGACTGTCCTGGCAGTAGTGCTCGGTGAACATGTGCAATGAAGCCCTAGTTGTAGTCTGACAGATGTCTAGGACCGGAACTCCACATGCTAACGGTGTGGTTGTAGCTTTTGCTCTGGCGGAATGAGGGGTTGCTTCTTGGCCAGTGCATCGCAGATCCTAATGCCGAGTACAATCCATCAGGAGATAGTTAGTTTCTGTACAACCTTCCCTTTCCTGGCTCCGACACTCCCCATGAAGAGTTGATCATCCACCCGGACCAGTCGTGTGCGATCAAAGTAGAACAACAACGCTCTTTGTTGGGTACAGCTGGTGAATTCTTCCTTAGAGGGATGAGGCGGAGCGGAAAAGGTAGGCAAGATGATGGACTAACCTACATGTGATGGGGTGCCTACCTATGGCAACAAGGCCGCTTGAGTCAGAAGCACCAGTTTGTCTAGATAAAAAGAAATGTACGGAGGCTGAGTATACTGACCTGCCAGGCAGATGTAATTGCCACCAGAAAGGCAGTCTTGTTGGTGAGGAGCCCAAGAGGGCATTTATAAAGCAGCTCAAAGGGAACACACATCAGAAAAGTAAGAACCTAATTGAGGTCCCCTTTGAGGCATCAAAAAGGGAGCTGTGGAAATATGTGCTGAAGACCTTTAAGGAACCTATTTACAATAAGGGACTGGAAAAGGGAAGGCTGGTCTGGCAGCTGCAAAAAAGGGGCGATAGCATACAAATAATCCTTCAAAGTGCCTAATGCAGAGCCCTGCTGGATCGAGGTAAGAATAAACAAAATAACTTGGGGAAAGGGGTGCAGATAGAGGCTGAACCTGCTTGTCTGTACACCATGCCACAAACTTTGTCCAATGGCCGGTGAATACCGTATTGGTTGAGGGACGCCATGCTGGCAAAATAACATTTGGGCAGAAGCTAAAAATCTGTCAATTGTCACCGTTCAATCTCCATGCATGAAGACAGAGAGTTGACAGGATTGGGTGTAGAACTGCTGCTGGGACATGAGATCTTCTCAAAGAGCCAGCCTAATGAAGGACCGATGGACATGCTCAACAGCTCGGGATGCCAGACGCTCCGAGTCCAGCCTGGCGCCAGAAGGACTTGGGCCTAATTGTTCCTGATCTTCTTGAGAACTATATGCAGGAGTAGTATTGGCTGAACAGCGTACAGGAGGTCAGAGCTCCACTCGAGACAAAAAGTGCCTCCATACGAGAGCTGCCTTGGAAACTCCAGGTTGCAGATCTGCTGACGCTGCGCATTCTCAGCGGTGGCGAACATTTCTAACCAAGGGTCTCCCACTGCTGAAAGAGATCTTGCACCACCTCCGATTGGAGACACTATTTGTGATCCGCTAGGCATCTTCAGTTGAGTTCCACTGCTCTGGCATCCAGAGATCCCTGTCCTGATGATCCAGCCATGTCCAGGAGAGCAGGGCCTCTTAACAGAGGGTCCACAACCCCACTCAGTTTGTTGCAGTAGGACATGGCAGTAGTGATGTCCGTGAACACCTACACTAGCCTTCCCTTGATGGAGGGTAGAAAGGCTTTCAGTGTCAACTGGACTGCTCCGAACACCAACAAGTTGATGCGGAGTCTGGATTTCACCGGAGAGCAGAGCCCTCTGATCTCCACCTCTCTCAGATGAGTACCCCAGCACAGGACTTGACACATCGGTCACTACCGTCAGATCTGAATGGGGAATGGAGAGGGGTCTGCTGCTGATGCAATCACGATTCGTCAGCCACCTCTGCAGATCTTTTGCAGTGCCTTCCGAAATCTGGACCATGTCGGAGAGACTCCCCTAATGCTGCATCCATTGAAACATACCCATTGTAACTTCAGGTGCCACTACATAGCCCGCATAAGCCAAGGAGCATGTGTCACAAGCAGGATGCAGGAGGCCATGAGGCCCAGCAGCCTCAGATTCAGTCTAAGTTACCAGGTTCGCTGCTTAGGAGGATAAGCCTGAAACTGCAGTGTCCAGAACAGCTCCAGTAAAAACAAACACGTGAAAAGGGACCAGGTGTGACTTCGGCACGTTGATCGTGAACCCCAGTGAGTGCAGGAGGTTCACCGTAGGCTGGAGGTGGGAGACAACCGCCTATGGCGAGCCCGCTTTCAATAGCCAGTCGTTGAGATAGGGGGAAGACTAGAACTCCTGATCTCCGCAGGTGAGCAGCAACCACCACCATTCCCTTATTGAACACCCGAGGAGCGCTTGTAAGGCAAAAAGTGAACATGGTAAACTAAAAGTGCTCGTGGCTCACAGTGAACCGCAGGTAACAACTGTGGACAAGAAAAGACATGAATGTGGAAGTATGCATCCTGCAAGTCCAACAAGACCATCCAGTCTCCCGGGTCCATGGCAGACAGGATTTGAGCGAGCGTGAGCATTTAGAATTTCTCCTTTTTCAGAAAGAAATTGAGACGGCACAAGCATAGGATAGGACCGAGGCTTCTGTACTCTTTGGGTACCAGAAATTAGCAGGAATAACAACCACAACCTACTTCTGATGCCAGCATCCCCTCTATGGCTCCCTTGGCCAAGCAGGCCTGCACTTCCTGGCGGAGTAGTGAGATGTGGTCCTCTGTCAGCCTGCTACAAGTAGATAGCCTGGGTGGAAGGGTAATCACAAAGTGGAGGGAATAGCCCCTTTGAACAATATGAAGAACCCAGTGGCCGGATGTAATCGACCTCCAGTGTTGTAGGTGATGGCGTATCCTGCCTCCCACTGGTGCCTATGAAAGTTGGAGGACAAACTAAATGGGCTTGGAGGCAGCGGCTGCTGGGGGTGGACTGGCTCGACCCCTGGCTTCCCACCAATGAGGTCTGTGGGTACTGCATCCTTGGCCACTCAAAGACTAGGAAGTTTGCTGGCTGTGGTGGCTGGGCAGTTGGAGATACATCTGGAAGCTCCTTCGGTGGTCACGAAAGGAGCAGAAGACGGACAGTGAATTGTGAGGGGCCATTGAAAAGCCCAAGGATCTGGCCATAGTGCTGCTGTCCTTGAAGCGCTGCATCGCGGAGTACGCCTTGTCTCTGAAGAGACAGGAGCTATCAAACGCATCACGAGTAAGGCTTGGACATCCCCAGAAAATCCAGTTGTCCTCAGCCAGGCCTAGCACCATAGGGCCACAGACGATGAAACCGTTCTAACTAGCAAGTCTGTCCTATCCAGTCCACATACTAAAGTGAACTTAGCTACGTCTCTCCTGTCAGTAATAGCTTGAGAGAGTGTGGCTTGAGTCTCCTCCAAGACCATATGAAGTACCTGTGCAACCAGAGCGAGTTGGATTATCAGCTCAAAAGGGACACCGTGTTCACCGATTGCACTGCCAGTCTGGCGGAGGATAACATCTTCCCCAAGGTATCCAGCCTCTTGGATTCTATGTCTGGGGGAGTAGAAGAAAATGCACCAGGATTTAAATTGGAAGTGGATGTTTGGTGCACCAAGCTTTCCGGGGTGGAGTGTGATTCAAGGAAACGGGGGGGGGGGCCTGGGACGGGGCAATGGCAGCAGGCAATCGACCCATTCACAGGTCTCCAGTGCAGGGATTGGACTAGGCCCAGAGTAAGATGTACATGAGGGCTTCATTACATGGGAGAAACAGTTCGGATGTGACTCCTGGCTGAAGCACCACAGTCAAGGCATTTGGCTTGACAGCCACAGTGTGCAGCAGAAGGTCTAGGATCTCAGCCACACTCCTCACCACCATAGCAAATAAGGCTCCTTTCTCTGTAGCCACAGTAGGAGGAGAAACCAGGCCACTATCTGGGGAGATATCCAGTCCACTGGCATCCGCCAGAACCTCACACCAGGTGTCCTCGGTGACATCTGGGGGCGGTATTAATCAGGGTCCAATCGCCCATCCTAATCATCTGCAAGTCCTAGCCCCAAAGGAATAGGGCACAGGGTCTGGCCTGGGTGGTCTGCCCCCAGTAAGTTCTAGAGTCTGCGTCACATGACACCCATCTGATTCCGTATCGGAGTTGGAGATGGGTATGGAAACTGCACGACAGAGGGCAGCGCCAGGGGCGTTGTCAGAGGAGCTGGTGCCAGGGAAGGTTGAGGTGGCTCAACCAGCGCCACTTTGAATCCATCCATGGATCCAAGAGGCCCAACTTGCGCCGGGGGCAAACCTACAGGCGGAAGACCAGTAGGAGCCCCTCCTGAGCCCACGGGGCCCAAAGGAGCACCAGCAGGGATGGGCTGCCCAAATGTGAGGTGCATTACCTCATAAGGTTAGGCAGGGGTCACTCCAGCTCCTGGAAATTCAGGGAGGCGCAGAGACGGTCCAGGGGCAGACTCAACCGCGGAGCCAAGCCTCAAATGCTGACGCTCCCTTGTCTTGTCAGATGACTGACAGGGCAAAGTTGAAGACCTCTACGATTTGTTGCTCTTCTGCCATTTGTGGGAATTACCCGAATGCCTGGGCGACTTCAACTGTGACGATGAGCGCTTGGAGTGGCTCTGCAACCCATCCCAGGACCTTCCTTCCGGTACCTTCCGCTCTGGACCTTACTCTTGACTGAAATAGAGACTGTCGCTACATCACACATCGAGTAGCAAGGAGCTTGAGGGACTGTTCCTCCAAGGACTCAGAGTGCAGGGCACAACAATCTATGGAGGTCTTTGCTTCATGGTCGCAATTGAGGCACCAGAGACAGACAAGGTGTGGATCCGTCACTGACATTTAGAGGTGGCAGGCGCCACAGGGCTTAAACCCAGCTTTCCTTGTGGACCTCCCTAGCACACCAGAAGACACAGTTTCAAAAATCTTCGATAAAAGGGTCAAAAACGGTCATTCCAAAACCGAGTGGGGGCAACTCTTCTCAGATCTGTGCTGGCAGGTGCAGAAAGGAAAGAACTGACGTCAGTTCATTGGGGTGGCCCCAGTCACAGACACGTCCCTTCCAATGCAGACAACGGCACGCAGAGCTGACATCACCTACCGACGTGCAGAGGTACTGCTCAAGAAAAAGGTCTGGATACAGTCTGACGCCTGGGGATTATCCAAAGGTAAGGAATCTGTGGCTAGAAGTCTCTATCAGAAAGGCGGTAGCTCTTTGTGAGTCAGTGGTGCAAAAGTATGGCACTCTTCCAGAATCCTTGAGGAAGGAAAGCGGTTAATTTAAATTCTGTTAAAATTTCATATGCCCCCCCCCCCCTCATTAATTTACCCTGATCTATTCAGTAGTCTTTGAACTGATGTGAGGACTCTCACAATTGTGTGAAAATAATTCAACATAATATTCACAGATGAGATTGTGCTGTGGAGGATAGCTGCCTTCAGAATGTAAATAGCCAGGTCATCCAGACTCAAGAGACATTAATGTCATGTGTTTGCAATGAGAAGCACCCACAACAGGAGTTCACCCTTGCAGGAACTGTTTAACAGGTATAGAATGGCACAGAAGAGGAAATAGGGAATGTTAACTGCTCTTACAAAACAATTATGCAGCTAGGCAACGCAGACAATAAAAAGCAGTGGTGGCCAGGTCCGGTATGCAGGAGGCTCAACTGGAAGAAAAGTATTAGAAAACAATGTATATATATGGAAGGACCACGGAGTACAGCCATAGGAAGATCAGATAGAAGGAAGACAGACAAACTGTTAGCAGCAAGTCAAGAACATAAAACAGAACGTAGACCAAATGGTAGGTAGGATGCCAGGGATGTTGACATGGTCAACTAGAAAGGCGACCCGTAGAGCAGAAATGAGGGTGGAAACAAGCCATGCAGAGGCCTTGTAAAGCAATGTTGTGCTGGCCTCTATTGTATGAATAAGTCAATGTTTTTAGCTAGGCACTGACACTAGGACATCAAAGCTACACATTCAAAGAGAAATGAGCTGGTGTTAACACAGCTGAGTAGATAGGACTGTTAAGGTCTTGGGAGTCTCAGACTACATTTTGAGAGCGAAGAGGGGGTAAGGTAGCTATAGAGGCGAAAGGTGACATGATTAACTACTAAAAAGAAGCAAGTGAGTGAGATCAGCATTTGAGGGGGTAGAGGGCTGTGAATGCAAGATTGCAAGAAAGAGACAGACGATGAGATTGAAAATGAGAGGGAGGGCGTGAGGAGCAGTGACACCCCCGCCCCCTGAGATTGCAGCATGGGAAGCAGAACTAGATTGGTGCTAAAGGGTGGAACAAGTGATCCACAAAGTCCAAAATTGTCGTAAAAAGTGGGAGAAATTGTGGTGGGCATGGTAAGAGTACAGGGGTTACGGATGAATGAGGGACTAAGGGACAGCCACCAAGGGGGGAAGGGGAGGGAGCAAGGAGGCCAATGCGTGTACTCTAAATGTTATTGGACCATAAAAGTGCCACTCTTGAATTGCTGATAAACGCCTGCTCGTATATGCAATGAAAGAAAGATCTATAACTATGTTATGAATGTCGACTTTCTCTCTACTGTATACTGTATAAAGCTTACGTTTTACAATAAAAAGAGTTTTTAAAAAAGAGAATGAGGGGGAGGTACGGTGGTAAGTGTGTCTGTGAAGGTTAATAGGATTGAATCTGAATTCAAGAGGTAGGTGGTGATATTTTGTCTACAGAGGAGTCATAAATTGAGTTCAGGGAGAGTGCAGATTATGAGAATGGATGAGCGGTGGAACTCAAATGGTGATACTGCGTATGAGGGGGAATTTTAATGCAAGCTTTGGTCTGTGAAGAAGGCTACTCATGCGAGTGGAGACAGAGACAGACCTAAAACGTATGGTAAATGAGGGATGAGTACATGGGGGGGGACATTGTGTACGTTTCTTAATATTGTGTGTTTTATTGCAGATGTCATACGTTTCGACAACACCTATAGCTACCTACACTCTAAGAAGATAAGCTACACCGTAGAGGTGCTTTTACCCGACCCAGACTACGAGGAAAAGATCCGGAACCTAGGCACCCAGATGGAAAATGCTCTTGGCCTTACTGATTAACCCAGATTTACCCTCGTCTCACAAGCGGGCCTCCAAGAGTCTGACCCTCTGGTCTTGTAGGTTTCTCAATCCTTGAAGTTCAAGTGTCTTGCTCATTTCGGTCACTCAACTCTGCTGAGTGTCTTTTGTACCTATCCCGATGTGCTTCTAATCTGCTTTCATTACTCTCCTTGACATTTGTTTACGCTCTCATTCTCACCCAGGCTTCTCTCATTTCCATCACTAAGCACCCCAAGGCGTTTTGTAATTCCTACTGCTCACCTGTATAAGTCCTTTCAATTCCCACCACTCTCCCTTACCAGACCTCTGCCATTCTCACCGCTCAGTACTTCTGGGCCTCCATTGTTTTTACCTTTCAGCACTCTTAGGCCTCTGCCATTACTACTGCTAATATCTCCGAGGCTTGTTCCAGAAATGTCCTGCAGCCCTCACAGGTCTCTTGCGTTACAATGTATCAGCTCAACCAAGGTTCTCTTATTCTCTCAATTCAGTTCTCCAAAGGGCCGCTCTGCTATCCCTGATCACGCTCGTTCCCAGGTCAGCCTCGCCAAGCTGCTCAGCTCTCCTAAGTCTCTTGTGTTCCCACCTCCCAGGTCTCTCTCATTCCCACTAGCACATGCAAGCATCTCTTACTATTACCTTTCAATCCTTCAAAGCTCCTCACATTCACATCTTTAATCTTTCCGCAGCCAGATTCCAGACTGGGTGGAATTTGGGGGTTCGTAATGATGTTTCTAATTGATTATCTATCCAACGCTGTTAAGTAGCTCTTTCAAACAAATTTGTTAATGTGTATGTTGAGTTTGATTACAGTAGTAGCAGTTGTGATGCCTACAAGGGCAAATGTTGACAGCACTTCTAACAGCAGAACCACACAAGGGACTTTCCCAAAGTGTAAGTAGGATGGCAGGTGGGTGTACCCAGTGCATGGTGTGGGATTTATTCTCCAGCGGCAGGTTGGCACAAGCAGAAGGGTTATTGTGTGAATATTTGCAGGTCCCGAGGCTGCAGCTACTATCCACAGATACCACTAAGCTCCAATTGCCACATCTCATAAACGCCCTCCCTCGATCACTCAGCTTTCTCTGCTCAGAGTAGTCTAGGTAAGATAAGAAGTGTGATGTGAAACTCTAGATTTATAACAAGATTTCTTATTCTTCTGTTCAATAATAAAAAATAAATATTTGAAACTCGTCCTGTTTTTACTCTCTTGCTTGAAGTTCAACTTGGTATCTTTTACCCTTTTCCACATATGAACCCTTATTCCTTAGAACCAATGAATTTTGGAGGTACGTTTCTCCCACACTCCAAACAGTGCACCCGATGATATGAACTTTGTATTTATGAACATGACAATATCTCTTTATATATGTGGGACAACCTTTTCCTTTTTTGAAAATAATCTCATGAGGTAAGCATGCCTAAAAATGTAATACTCAGTTTAAATATACATTAAATAAAATTAAATTGCTACACCATTATACATTAATTCCCCTTTACAAAATAGAAAACAGGCCGTCTGCCAGACGGCCTGCTAGTCACTTGAAGAGTTTTATTTTTCTGCTAGCTGAATAAATATTTTCATTTTCGGTTTACTTTTCTCTTGGAAAATCTCACACAAAGTAGATTGCTTGCTTCATTGATTATCGTAGCATATCTGCTATGTGTCGGACTCCTTTTTTTAGGTCGAGCCTAGCAGCGTGCATGCACTGCTCTGCGAGGCCTCATGTATCTCTTAAGTGGGCATTAATCACACCCCTCGCTCCCCAATAGTATTTTTTGTTTACTTGTCAAAAATCCCTTTCGTTCAGTGGCTCTTTTTAGCATTTGTCCTGCCTTTTGGTGGGTGGTTCCTGTCCCTGGCGCCTTGCCCTGCTACATGTAAAATTGCTCCTCTGTCTCTTTCGTTTCATTCATGCACTTCTTTTTAGGTCTCGCCTGGTGTTGCAGTGCAAAGCGTTGCTCGCACGGCGAGAGAGTTGTGGATGAGGGGTTTTCAGAAAAGGACTCGAAGCCCAGCCCCTCATTTCCATTGGCTTGCGTCACCGTTTATGCTAAACGGTGGCCTGCCATTGGAAATTAGGGTTTTTTGTTGACGCCCTTTTGCCTCCGATCCGTACTGGGTCGCCTGCTTTTTTGCTGTCACAAAGCACTTTCTAATCTTTATGGGGCCATGTGTTTCTAATTAGCGTGGAGGAGCGCACTGCCCCCGACCTCTCAAAGGAAAAAAAATCTTGGTTTCGTCAAGATTTTTTTCTTTTGAGAGGTCGGGGGCAGTGCACGCCGCCACGCTAATTAGAAACACATGGCCCCATAAAGATAAGAGATCGATGCTTGTTGTTTACTGTGTGGAGGCCTGCGGTGGATGTGTCCTTATAAACGTTACTCCTGTGATCTGCAGGCCTCCCATTTCGTCACCAGAGAAAGATCCCAGGGTGTGCTTTGTATGTGGTATATTTAACATTTGCAGAGCGCTAAGGTGTAAGAGCTCCTCAGCGCTATAGAGGACTCCGCAATACCCTGTTTGAATTTTGTAAATTGCAAAAAAAAATAAAAAATAAAGAATGGACAAACTACAAACACCAGCATTATAAATACCACAGGCTGATGAACTTACAACCGTCAATGGACAATTTATTGTCCATTCAAAGCCAACAATATGCCTGATCCTGTCACTGTGGTTTTTGCTTTGCTAAGGCTGCCCGCCTCGCCTCATCCCTAATAAAACCCTATCAAAGCGGAGTTGTTTTGCTCTCCTCTATGGTTCCCGTCACTCGATGCCCACCGCTCTTGCTTCGTCACCAATAACCGCATACCCGTGGTACTTCCGGCCTCTGAGGTGAATGTCACGGAGGGGGAAAGCGGGCTCAGTGAGACACACAGAGGAAGTTGATAAAAATGCCGTTGACACCCATCTACGGTCAGAATTATAAAAAAGAAGGGAAGTGAAGAGGGTGGAGGGAGCTCGTGCAGTAGCAGCACCAGCGCAGGCTGAGAAGCCTTGGAACCCTGAGGGAGGTGAACGCACGGGGTCAGAGGCAGTGTTGCTTACATCAGCTGCCACGCGGCGGCTTGGCAGACCTGCACATCATAACAGAGCGTTCTGAGAGACTTAGGACGCAGAGGTTGTGCTTTCACGCCATGGCACACAGCGTGGCGAGATGCGGGTGCACCGGCCCAGTGTGCTGAGCATCAGGCACACTAGGCCGGAGAGTGCATTTCTCCCCTCCATGCTGGGTCTTGGAAGCGCTGAACCAGTGCCCTCTGGGTCCGGATTCCAATTGGAGTGCCCTTAAAGATGAAATAGAAGGTAAGCCCTGTTCAGCCATTATTTATACTAAGCTTTCCCCTTGAATGACAGACAGGCCAGGAGCAGGTGTCATAAGAAATAGTTCATCCTCCTGCAAAGCCACGCAGAAGCTTTCTCTCACACCACACACACAAATTGGGTCTGTGTGGCACGGTGGGGAAGCAGACGGGGACAACGTTAGAGGGTTTAAGGGGTCTATTGGTAGCAGCAAGCCAGTCTAATAGGACTAGTGCAAAGTACAGAGAAAAACAGGATCCCCGGGGTCTTGGCGTGACTTTTGTCTTTGGTTCTCTCCTTCTTCCGCCAAGGGGAGTCTTCGAATGTTCGGTGTCACATTCAGGCTGACATGGCTCCCTGAGGTGGATCAGTGGCCAGAACATAAAGGGAAGAAAAAAGAAAAGAAACACACTATAACGAGGAGGTCCTGTTTGCTTATTAAGTGGCAGGGATTGGGGAGTGCAAGGAGTATTCACCCAGGACCGACACCAGTGAGCGTGCGCTGCTTACACACCAGCAACAGCGGCCCCTTAGGCAGCTAATTCCCTCCACCCACGCCGGGTTTTGTAACCCTGACGTCGCTTCCCCATGCAGTCCCGAAGCGGGTCCGAACCTTGTGAAGCCACGTCCCTCCTGGAACCCGGCCGGCTTCTTCGTGGTACCTGATAGGGTCCGGCTCCCTCACAGGCTCGTGGCAGGCAGAGGTGACCTCTTTTCCTGGTCCCGGCACAGTCTCGGCTGTATCTTCTGTGCTTGGCAGCAAAGTCGAGCCCGGGGGTAGAAAAAAATGTCTCTGTTCGTCTCCTCTTCTCTTCCTGCTCCGTTCTCTTTTTCCTGCTGCTTCCTGTCGGGAACACTTCCTGAAATGTCTCTTCCAGCTTTATCCAAGTCGGATCTTGTGATGTGGTCACGTGACCGGAGAAAGGATGCGTTGGAGGTGCAGCCTTAAAGGGTTAGAACCAGCCGTCCTCGGAGTTAGGAGCCTGGAAGCAAAAGAGGGGACAGGGAGAGAGGTAAGGTGAGTCTGGTTCAAGCTCTGAGGACGGAGTGTCAGTCCAAGGAAGCAGCGCCTCCTCACAGTCTGGTAACAATGTTATTCTCCCAAGGGCAAGGTGGGTGGAGGGGGAGGGGTGTCCCATTTTGGGATGCATTCTGTGGTTTCTCTCACAGCAGCTTGTGTGGTCCCCCGGCCTGACAGTAGGCATGCACGATATGCCGTTTAGCTCCTCGCAACAGGCTCTCTCTCTGTGGTTACATATCTTGGAAGAACTTTGCTCACCCCCCAGACCAAGTCGAATTGTGCAGTTGTGGTTATGGGGAGTGCTGTTGTTTTGCTGCAAGGAGGTCACAGGCTGCTTCTAAGCTCTCATCACTACCTAGGAACTTCGGACTGTATGCCCAATTTAAGAGAACCAAGAAAAACATTTCACTTCACTGGGCGCATATGTGCCAACCCTACTGATTTAGGAAGTAAGCGTACCACTTTTTATCAAATCTACAGCCTACCATTTCTTGGGAGTCAACTTGCTGGTTTTAGGGAAGCTGTAGATTGAACCTTCCAAGAAAGCTGAAAACTGAGTCATTTTCTGAAATGGATTACTCAAAGCTGCTACTCAAGTTACTAACTGACATCACTGCTCAGCACAGGTGGAACTGCTTTGAAGAGATGGGGAGGTTAGAACTGGCCACAGTGCATGAAAGTTAGTCGCATATTACATAGCTTTTCATCCGCATGTTGCCACCTGAATCAAAAGCCATGTGGTGCTTGCCTCTGAACCCAGATTACTAGTAATGTGGATTTAGGTGCAGGGCTACTGTGAGGCCGTAAATAACTTTTCTGCATGGTATACCGGCTCATAACTACCGATGTTAGAAGTTTATCTACAATGCAATAGGTCTCACATTTGCAAGAGTTTGAGCTGTTGGCATTGTAAATGACAATGCCTTTTATTTACGTGTTGGTTTTTAAAACATAAATAAAAGGCATTGCCATTTACAATGCCAATAGCTTAAACTCTCGCAAATGCGAGACCTATTGCATTGCAAATGCTTGTTCTGTTTCCCTTTGGTTTGTTTATCTTGCTTGTTTTGGTGGGCACTAGGAAAACCGACTCTGGGTGCTTTATGGAATATTTTCGTGCAAGTTTCGTTTTTTTTTAGGTCGAGCCTAGACCTAAAGTAAACAGTATTTGGAATGTAATCCCGCCCGGCGCTTGGCATTGGCTCACTCCTCCCTTGCTCAGCTTTCCTCGGTCATTATTGGCTCAAGCTCCCCAGACGTCACTTCTGTTTATTGCAGGCAGCACCGACCAAGTGCAGTTTCGTTTAGCTGCAGGGGCGTATGTTTTCATTTAGGGATTACTTCATTTTTTTTTTTTTTTTTAAACGTGTTTTTATTGCAGAATTAAGAATATGAACTCCATAATAGCGACCTGTGCTCACAAGGTATCTCAGAGCCCCCCCATCTTTGTAGTGCTGTACACAGCCATTCAGCCCACATCCCGGAGGCCGGGCGGCACATCGTTACAATCCTCTGAGTATCCTAGCTATCCTGTCACAGAAGAGCTGGTCGACCTCCCAGGTTAATATCTGCTTTTTACCCAACCGCCTCAGTCCCCAGCCATCCGTCCTTATACTGCTACAACACCCCAATAACTCCCCCCCACCCTACCCACCCCCCCATTACTGCTGGCGTGGGCCCCGATCGTGTGGTCTAGCATACTGTTTCTACTGCTATCGGTTGTTCGCCTGTAGCTTCGCGGCCTCGTGGAACCCCGCCCTCCCGGTCTTCCTGCTCTGTGCTCTCCAGCCGGTAGTCCTTCAGAGCCTGCACTATCAGCTCCCATGCCCTCACCCATTCCAATCCCTTCTCATCCCCCGCCCTGGCCGCCTGTCGCCTCCTATGCAAAAATAACAATTGATGGACAGAATGCAGAACAATGTCATACATTCACCCCAGTACAGAGATCTGGGCCTAAATCCATCGTTTTTTTGCTCACCATGCCATTCCAGTTTGAACCCAGCCATATGCAAATCAGTCTTGACCCTGTGCTCCATGGGAACAGTCCAGCCCGAACTGCCAAGCCAGGTCCTCCCTGGACTGGAAACAAGCATCCTAGGACCGGTTTCGGGCTTTCAGCCCTCATCAGCCAGGATAGCCTGATTCCAGTGGCATGGAGAGCAAGGGACTCACGTCTGAGCATACCCTTCCCACTCGGGGTGACAAATGCAAAAATAACAATTGATGGACAGAATGCAGAACAATGTCATACATTCACCCCAGTAAAGAGATCTGGGCCTAAATCCATCGTTTTTTTGCTCACCATGCCATTCCAGTTTGAACCCAGCCATATGCAAATCAGTCTTGACCCTGTGCCCCATGGGAACAGTCCAGCCCGAACTGCCAAGCCAGGTGCTCCCTGGACTGGAAACAAGCATCCTAGGACCGGTTTCGGGCTTTCAGCCCTCATCAGCCAGGATAGCCTGATTCCAGTGGCATGGAGAGCAAGGGACTCACGTCTGAGCATACCCTTCCCACTCGGGGTGACAAATGCAAAAATAACAATTGATGGACAGAATGCAGAACAATGTCATACATTCACCCCAGTACAGAGATCTGGGCCTAAATCCATTGTTTTTTTGCTCACCATGCCATTCCAGTTTGAACCCAGCCATATGCACATCAGTCTTGACCCTGTGCCCCATGGGAACAGTCCAGCCCGAACTGCCAAGCCAGGTCCTCCCTGGACTGGAAACAAGCATCCTAGGACCGGTTTTGGGTTTTCAGCCCTCATCAGCCACGATAGCCTGATTCCAGTGGCATGGAGAGCAAGGGACTCACGTCTGAGCATACCCTTCCCACTCGGGGTGACAAATGCAAAAATAACAATTGATGGACAGAATGCAGAACAATGTCATACATTCACCCCAGTACAGAGATCTGGGCCTAAATCCATCGTTTTTTTTGCTCACCATGCCATTCCAGTTTGAACCCAGCCATATGCAAATCAGTCTTGACCCTGTGCCCCATGGGAACAGTCCAGCCCGAACTGCCAAGCCAGGTCCTCCCTGGACTGGAAACAAGCATCCTAGGACCGGTTTCGGGCTTTCAGCCCTCATCAGCCAGGATAGCCTGATTCCAGTGGCATGGAGAGCAAGGGACTCACGTCTGAGCATACCCTTCCCACTCGGGGTGACAAATGCAAAAATAACAATTGATGGACAGAATGCAGAACAATGTCATACATTCACCCCAGTACAGAGATCTGGGCCTAAATCCTAAATGTTGTAACACTTTTCGCCCTAAGTGGGATGGGTATGCCCAGACGTGGGTCCCGTGCTCACTACGCCACTGGAGTCAAGCTATCCTGGCTGATGACGGCTGATAGCCAGAAACCGGTCCTAGGATGCTTGATTCCGGTCCAGGGAAGACATGGCTTGGCAGTTCGGGCTGGACTGTTCCCATGAGGCACAGGGTCAAGACTGATTTGCATATGGCCATGTCTGAACTGGGGTGGCGTAGTGGGCAAAAGAACGATGGATTTAACCCAGATCTCTTGACTGGGGGAGAATGTCTGCATTGTCAGCATTCCGTCCATCATTTGTTTGTTGTAACGCTTTTCGCCCTAAGTGGGATGGGTATGCCCAGACGTGGGTCCCGTGCTCACTACGCCACTGGAGTCAAGCTATCCTGGCTGATGACGGCTGATAGCCAGAAACCGGTCCTAGGATGCTTGATTCCGGTCCAGGGAAGACATGGCTTGGCAGTTTGGGCTGGACTGTTCCCATGAGGCACAGGGTCAAGACTGATTTGCATATGGCCATGTCTGAACTGGGGTGGCGTAGTGGGCAAAAGAACGATGGATCTAACCCAGATCTCTTGACTGGGGGAGAATGTCTGCATTGTCAGCATTCCGTCCATCATTTGTTTGTTGTAACGCTTTTCCCCCTAAGTGGGATGGGTATGCCCAGACGTGGGTCCCGTGCTCACTACGCCACTGGAGTCAAGCTATCCTGGCTGATGACGCCTGATAGCCAGAAACCGGTCCTAGGATGCTTGATTCCGGTCCAGGGAAGACATGGCTTGGCAGTTCGGGCTGGACTGTTCCCATGAGGCACAGGGTCAAGACTGATTTGCATATGGCCATGTCTGAACTGTGGTGGCGTAGTGGGCAAAAGAACGATGGATTTAACCCAGATCTCTTGACTGGGGGAGAATGTCTGCATTGTCAGCATTCCGTCCATCATTTGTTTGTTGTAACGCTTTTCGCCCTAAGTGGGATGGGTATGCCCAGACGTGGGTCCCGTGCTCACTACGCCACTGGAGTCAAGCTATCCTGGCTGATGACGGCTGATAGCCAGAAACCGGTCCTAGGATGCTTGATTCCGGTCCAGGGAAGACATGGCTTGGCAGTTCGGGCTGGACTGTTCCCATGAGGCACAGGGTCAAGACTGATTTGCATATGGCCATGTCTGAACTGGGGTGGCGTAGTGGGCAAAAGAACGATGGATTTAACCCAGATCTCTTGACTGGGGGAGAATGTCTGCATTGTCAGCATTCCGTCCATCATTTGTTTGTTGTAACGCCTGTCGCCTCCTAAGCACACTCTCACAGCTAGCCCACTTCAGCAACTCAGCCATCCATCTCCCATACGACGGACCCTCCCGGGATTTCCAATGCCATGTGATTTCTCTCTGGGCCAGCATAAGGCCCAAGTCAATGAATTTACTCGTCACTTTCGTCTTCACTGTGTGAGGGAACCAGAGCAATAAACAGGCCGCCATGCCGAACTCCACTTCACGGTCCGTGACCGCGTTCAAGAGCTCCCCCACCTCAGCCCAATACGTCCCCAGCCGGGGACACCCCCACAAGAGGTGGTCGAGCTCCGCTCCAAGCTCCTGACATCTCGGGCACGCCGCATCCTGCACCCGAAAATACCGTTTAATCCTTCCCGGGGTCAGATAGGCCCTATGCAATACGAAGAAGTGTACCTGCTGGAAGCGGGCATTCCTACTCCCCTTCCATGTCCTCCGCATAATATGACTCCACACGGTATCCGGGATGGGTTTGCCTATACTGCCCTCCCACTTCTCCTTCAGTGACGTAAGCGGCTCCAAACCCTCCCGCAGCAGTCGGGAGTGGATGCAGGTGACCGCCTTGACTCTCCCCGCCGCCATCACCACATACTGGCATGTCTGAACCATGGCGGGCTCCACTAGTCCCTCCCTCCAGTGCCTTTGTACCGCCGCGCACACCGCCGCGTGCAGCAGGTAACTCCCATCCGGGAGGCCGAACTGTTCCTGCAGCACCCTAAAGGGCGCGAGCGCCCCGTCCACATACAGGTCTCCCACCATCTGCAGCCCTAGCTCCTCCCACTCCGCCAACGGTGACCAGTCACCGCCATGTGGCAATGCTGTCAGCATCCCCAGCGGGATCTCCGGTGCATACGGGCGTGCCGCCTTCGCTCTCCTCATGCTCCTGTGCCAGCACTGCCGGAGGGTTCTCTCCTCTATAGAGAGGTCTCTCAAGTCCAACTTCTGTTGCAAGACTATGTAGGATAAAACGTGTCTCTGGATACCGGACTCCCTCTCATGCTCCGGGACTCTAAATACTTTAGCGACATTTTGCGTTAAAACCTGTAGCTGTGCCGCCAGGTAGTACAATTCAAGATCAGGGACCGCCAATCCTCCCTCGAGTTTGGGTCGCACCAAAGTAGCCAGGGCCACCTTCCGCCGTCCCCTCCCCCACAGGAAGCCTACAACCAGCGTCCTCAGCTCTGCAAAAACCCGCTGGGGGACCCAGACCGGCAGGGTGCGGAAATAATAAAGCAGCCGTGGTAGGGCCACCATCTTCAACAGCGCCACCCGGCCCAGCACCGACAGCAGTAGGGAGGCCCAAAAGGTCATGCATCCCCTCAGGGCCCGCACACTACGCCCTATGTTACCATCCATCAAGTCCCCGACGTTGCGGTAGATCCGGACCCCCAAGTAGGTGAAGCACGTGGCCTCCCACACCACTTCCACAGTGAGTGGGGGGTACGGCACATCCGCCCGCAGCGGGAAGACACAAGTTTTAGTCCAATTTATCTTGAGGCCCGACAGCCCCCCAAAGCCCGACAGCAACTTCATAGCCCCCCCCCCCCCCCCCCAGGGCTTCCTCTGAATTCTCGAGCTACAGCAAGAGATCGTCAGCGTATAACGAAATATAGTGCGTCGTCTCCCCACACCGGACCCCACCGTACCGTGACCCCGTCCTCGCCTGCGTTGCCAACGGCTCCATCGCCAGGGCAAACAACAGGAGAGACAACGAACAGCCCTGTCTCGTGCCCCTGCGCACCGGATATTCCGAGGAAACCACCGATCCCAGGCGTACTCGGGCCGAAGCAGAGGAATAAAGGACCCTCGTCCACCGCCCAAAACCATCCCCCAGACCCATTCGCTCCAGTACCGCATCAAGGTAGCCCCACTCTAAGCAGTCGAAGGCCTTTTCAATATCCACAGATAACACTGCCGGCTTCTGGGTAGGGTCCCAAACACTGTCCATTATGCGGACCAGGCGCCGAATATTCATGGCTGTGCTCCTAGTGGGGATAAATACAGCTTGGTCCTCATGAACCAACCGGGTCATGTGTGGGAGCAATCTAGTAGCCAGGATGCGACTCAATATTTTATAGTCGACCGTCAGCATGGACAATGGCCTATACGAAGTCACATCAGAAGCGTCCCTGCCCGGTTTCAGCAGCGGTACCACTAGTGCTTCCCTCATCGACTGGGGCAATCTCCCTAGCGTCAAGGCCTCGGCATAGACCAGCAGGAGCCTGGGCGCCAGTACATCTACATATTGCGCATAAAATTCAATCGGCAGGCCATCTACCCCAGGCGTTTTGTTTCTAGCCATGTGCTTGATAGCCACCCTGATTTCCGAGAGCGTGACAGGTCCCCCCAGTTCTTTCGCAGTCTCGGCGTCCAGCCTCGGGAGATGAGTAGCCTCCAGTAAGTCGTCCAGTGGACGGCCCTCCGCCCCCCGCTGGTTCTCATAGAGGCCCGTGTAATACGACCGGAAGCGCTCCAGTACTGCCGATTGCGTGTAGACTACCTCCCCTGCCTCCGTGCGAATGCTCATTACCGGGCAACCTCTAGGTTCCGGGTTAGCCAGCCGGGCCAGAAGCGTTCCCACCTTATCCCTCTCCGCATGCACTCTGGCCGCATACAGCTTGTAATCAAAGCACCTCAGCCGCTCCGTCTCAGTCGCAACCAGCTCCTTCGCCTCTAGCAGCCTATCCTGTAGCTCCGGTCGCTCAGGCCTGTGCCGCTCCAAGTCCCGCAGCAACCCCTCCGCCTTCGCCAGGTCAGCCAGGACTGTCGTCCGCACATTCGAAAACCGGCCCATACAAACGCCTCTGGTCACCACCTTCATTGCATCCCATTCAATCGCTCTTGTGGTAGTTGACCCCTCATTCTCCCTAAAGTAGAGCTCAATGCCCAGCAGGACAGCATCACTAAACACCGGATCTTCTAATGTCTCTAGCCGTAGCCTCCACGTCGGAATTGCCGACCTCGGCCTCTGCCACTGCAGCGTCAGCAACAGCGGATTATGATCGGAGACAGTCCTAGTTAAATACTCCGTGTGCGCCATTTTGGGAGCCAGGGAGCCACTACACAGAATGGAGTCTATCCTAACGTGCAGCGCATGTAAAGCGGAAAAAAAGGAATAGTCCCTATCGCCAGGATGTTGCTCCCGCCACACATCAACCAATCCCCACCTCTCCTGCCAGTCCGCCCTGTGCGCCGCTAACCGGCGCACCGGGGAGTCGGCCAGGGGCGGATGCGACCTATCCAATGCTACATCCGTTATCAAATTAAAGTCCCCTCCTATCAGAATGGGGCCCGCCAGGAAGTGCGCTAGCGATCCTGTCAGGCCAGCAAAGAAGCGCGCCTGATCCACATTAGGAGCATAGAGACTGCACAGAACCACATCCTGGCCATACAACCGCCCCTCCACCACCACATATCTACCCTCAGGGTCTACCAACTGATTCGTGGCCTGGAATGGGACCCCCGCTCTCACCCACACCAATACTCCCCTGGCAAACGCCGAGTACGTGGTGCCATCTCCTCTGCAGCGCAGTATGTTCCTGCTTGGTTAAATGAGTCTCTTGTAGGAAAGCAATTTGGATGCCTCGCCTCACTAGCTGGGCATGCACCTTATACCTCCCCGTCATGGTGCGGAGTCCGCGGACATTCCACGTGAGGCATTTCAAATTAGGTAATGTCCCCATTGTAGCCAGTCCTCAACCAATGACCCAGTGCCCAGTGACCACCCCCAGCCATGCAGTATTGCCCCTTAACCAAAACACCCCAACAAACTCCCCCCACCCCTCTCCCCAGAACAGGACCCAATAACGCTATATCAGCCCCCATCCAAACCTGCAACCCTCCAAACATTCCCTACTCTGTGGTCGTCACCACAGAAAGCCTTAAGGGCCACAAGGGGGTGCTTCAGAGCCGACCCGGGGCAGGCCCAGCCCCCGCCCCCAGCCCACGATCCCACAGGTCTCTCAACACAGTACCTTCCAAACCGCAGAGCACCAGGGCGCCCCTCCGGACTCGGGGCTGCGATTAAAACCCCCCACTCCCAGTGTTAGTCGTTGAAGAGGCCATCCGCCGTCTGTGGGGTGACTGCCGGCCTCCCTGAGCTCTCAGCCTCCGAGACTTCACCACCGGACTGCTCGCCATCGTCACCGGATTCTGTACCCACCGATGTCCTTTCTTACGAGGAGCCCGTTATGGTCGCCGTCGCCGCCAGCGCTCCCCGCCTGTCATCCGCCATCTGGTCGTCCCGCACCCCTCTCCTGAGGATATCTCGTTTGCGGATGCGTTGGGATTTCCGCACCCGCACCGGCTGGCTCCTCACCCTCGCGCCTTTCCCCGTGCGGTCCGTACCAGCGCGATGCAACTCAAGCCATGCCCACGCCTCGTCAGGAGTCTGGAAGAAGTGAGTCGTTCCGTCCACAATCACTCTTAGTTTCGCCGGGAAAAGCAAGGAATATTGTAAACCCTCGGTCCTCAGTTCCTTTTTCACCGCCAAAAAAGAGGCCCTATTTTTCTGGACCTCCTGCGTATAGTCAGGAAACACCGTTACCGGGCTGTTTGCCACCTGAAATGGGCCCTCCGATCGTGCCCTCTGGATCAGCAAATCTCTGTCCTTGTAATGCAAGAGTCTGACCAACATCGGCCTGGGTGGGCGGCCCGGCAGCGGCGGGCGGGCCGGAACCCTATGTGCTCGCTCCAAGGAGAAGAAGGGGGAGAGCCCCTCCGGGGCCACCACCGTTTTAAACCAGTTCTCCATGTATGCCACCGCATCCCCCCCTTCACTGTTTTCCGGAAGGCCCACCACCCTTACGTTGTTCCTTCGATTGCGGCCTTCGGCATCCTCTGCCCGTCTCTCCAGCGTCGCCAAATGGCTCAGGATATCAGCGAGTTTGTGCTCCGCGGCCACCACCGCTGGCCTGAGCTCCTGTAGCTGCACCTCATTGTCCTTAACTCGGTCCGACAATTTGGCATGGTCCGCCCGCAAGAGACCCAGCCCAGTGGCGACCTGCGCTATATCGTTGTGCAATGCCTCCTTGGTTGCCGTAATCGCCTCCAGGATGCCATCCAGCCGTTTGTTCAGGCGCCGTTCCTGCGCAGAGCGCTCCGGGTCAGCCCGGGCCCCGCCATCCGCGGCCGGCGCCGCCCCCCGGCCGTGCCCCACCGGCATCTGCGGCGCGGAACCCTTAGTCGTCATCTACTCGATGGGAACCCCCGATCAGGGTGAGCGCGAGGGTCCCCCGCTCAACTGTGCCAAAGTCCGCCGCCCGGCGCGGCCGCCACCCACGAGGGCCACCGCAATCGCAGCCCGTGTGTTTCCCTCAGTCAGCCAGAGGGCCATTCCTTGGTCGATGCCTCCACCCTCCGGCAGCACTCGCCACTCTCCAGCCGCCGATGAGGGCCACGCAGTTCAGGGCCTTCCTCCGCTCCCCACAGCGTCGTCAGCCGCTCCGGACCTCCTTGTCATTAAGCCCCCATCGAATCAGCCCAGGGCTATCCGCCCAGCGGGGTCAGCACTGTGTCCCGGGGGGGGGGGGGCGCCCCTCCGTGCCCGCCTGCAGCACTCCTCAGTCCCCGCACTGCCAGCCACGGCCCAGCGCCGGGACCCACACCACTCCGGAGCCGCCAGCGGGGACCGTCAGCCCGCCCCGATGTCGGGCGCGCGGTCCAGCAACGCCTGGTCAGGCGTGGTCTCTCCCGGGCAACACCGTTCACGCTCCGGCTGCCTCGGCCGTCCCGGGTCCCAGCCAGGCTCCTCTCCAGCCCAGGCAGTCGTCTCTCTCCACATGGGGGGAGGGGCGGCTCCGGCGCTCCGCGCCTCACGCAGCAAGAGGAGCCCCGATCCCCAGCCCGTGATACCAGGGGCACCGGAAAGCCGTCCTCCTTCAGCCCAGCTGGGGTAGTCCCCGTCTCCCTCCGGCCCCGGTCCTCCGTCCTCCGCCCTCAAGGCTCCGAGGTCGCGGCCGCCGCCATCTTGCCTGCTGGTCTTCGCGCTCCGCCGCCCCGGTGTCGGGCTCCAGCACCGCTCCTGGCCCTCCTCAGTCTCTCTGCCAGCAGCCCCTGCAGCCCTGGTGCTCCGCACCGGCAGTCCGTCCTACTAGCAGCCCCTTACGGCAGGTAAACCAGGAGCAATGACGGGATCAGGCTCGGAGCTACAGGCTCACGCCGCCATCCCGATCGGCGTCCAAGCCACGCCCCTCCATTTAGGGATTACTTCATTGTTTTTTTTTTTTTATAAGCACCATGGCACCTGGTTTACCCATAGCGGCCAGCGCCTTTCTTTTGTTTACTCAATTTTTTTAAACAGTGCGTTTTTTTTTTTTCTGACAACGCGGCACGACGATAATGGCACCTGTGCATCTTCTTTTTTAAATGTGTGGCTCGCAATGGTGCATGTGTGTTTATCTTTTATTTTAAATGCAGGTTAGGTTAACAAAATGTATATATATTTATTTTTGCAGCGCGGGACGCTTTAATAATTGCGTCCACGCGCCTTACTGTTTTTCGGCTTTTAATACGGGCACACTAGGATCCTGCTCTATCTAGTCAGCCAACACTGCCTTACAGCCCCCTCCATGCCGATTCCACAACAACAAGAGGGCGTGAAGCACAGGATGTAGCGCGCGTTGCCCCCCCCAGCTCTGTCTGGCTCATTCCCTCCCTGCGATCTCACCTCCCCTCCCTCTCCCCTCATAGCACGCAGTCAGCCCAAGTCTTTTCCGGAATTCCTTCTGAAGGGAGAGCAGACACCGCTTGATGGGAACTGTGCAAATGTGGTTTTTAGGTCTCGTCTGAGACAGCGCTTTAGCGCTGCTCTGGCGAGACTTATAGTAAGCGAGTTTTGGAAGTGCAAACAGTGGCTTTTCAGGCCTCCAAATACAGTGCATGTGCGCCGCCCGGGCGCGCGCACCATTTGGAGGCCTGAAAGCACTCGTTTGCTTTCACTTTCACGGCCCCTTTGATGTCCTCAGTGAGCCGCACGGCCACTGAGGACATCAAAGTGCACACCATTTGCCACCCCCTTCCTGCTTGTTATTGTTTCCTTTGATCCCTATCTTTCCCTTTCTCAATCTCACCCTCTCCCTGCCTTTTACAACTGCGGCCGCACCACTGTGCCCGCCCCCACTCCCCCCTCCCACTCCCTCCTCGTCAACTTCAGTGCGCGCTTGTTTACTTTTTAGGTCTCGCCTGAGACAGCGCTTTAGCGCTGCTCTGGCGAGACTTATAGTAAGCGAGTTTTGGCAGTGCAAACAGTGGCTTTTCAGGCCTCCAAATACAGTGCATGTGCGCCGTCCGGGCGCGCGCACCATTTGGAGGCCTGAAAGCACTCGTTTGCTTTCACTTTCGCGGCCCCTTTGATGTCCCGCACCACTGTGCCCGCCCCACTCCCCCCTCCCACTCCCTCCTCGTCAACTTCAGTGCGCGCTTGTTTATACAATGCAGCCCTGCTCTCCGCTCCCCCGCCTGGAATGCGCTCCCCCCGCCCGTTTCCTCTTCCCATATATTTGTTTCTGTCTCTGCCCACCCCTCACTCTTAATCTCTGCCTAACTCTTTCTCTTTCACACTCGTGTGCTTTGCATGGATGCGGGCAGAGAACAGTGGTGCCAGTTTAAAAAATAGCGTTGGGGTTGGGGCTGTTTTTTTTGTTGTTGTTAACAGCCCTTGTAAATAACATAATTACACGCAGCGGCTTATTAAATTATTTACCTCGCCTCGTGCATCTTCCCCCAAAGATAAGCAGGCGACACCGAGACAGCCTCATCACAGCTAACTCCCCACCGCGGTGCATAATTCTTTATTGAGGCATATTCAAATGTTTGTGTGCCGTTTAAGCAAAAAAGGTCTCTCCCAGACGTTCTGAGCTAAACATGCAATTTAACGCTTCAGGTAGAAGCGTTCAGCGCCGTGCATCCTTTGCCAACAACAAAACAAAGCGCACATGAGTTTTACAGATGTATTCTCCGAACTCTTCTCGTGTCACATTAATTTTGACAAAGCGTGCTGCTTCCTCTGGGCTCAGTGTAGCGCGCGGTGCGAGTGTCAGTCTCCCCCTCCTTGTATTTATAAACAAAGTTTTACTTACCTTGATCAAAAAATGGGGTTAGGTTTAAACGCCTTCTGTGGTGGAACAATGTGCGTCTCTTTCAGAGCAGCCTAAATGTTTTCGGAAATCGCTTTCGCCTAATTAAGGGGCTTATATAGACTGCTATAAGTTTCAGGACCGCGAATGAAGTAGCAGTACGAGAGAGGGGGGTATACATTTATTAAGTACACTTTTATTGTGCGTTTAGCTCGGTGCCTTGCTGCAGACACAGCTCTGGAAATAAAGGTGTTTAATCTCCCCTCACTGACGGAAGAAAAAATAGCCTGTAACTGATCAAACAGTCAATGGCGTTGAACCAACAGTTTATGGATTGCTGTTTGTGCTACAAAATAAACAAGCATTTGCAATGCAATAGGTCTCGCATTTTCAAGAGTTTGAGCTATTAGCATTGTAAATGACAATGCCTTTTATTTGTTTTGAAAACCTGCAAGTGGTGCGTTAACGCGCACTTTGGGCTTATAGTCCTTGCTTACGAGAAGCAAGGCTGGCAGTAAAAGAGGTGCAGTTACTGCCACCCTTGCTTCTCATAAACAATGACTAGAAGTACAAAGTGTGTGCTTACGCTACGCTTGCAGGTTTTCAAAACACATTAATAAAAGGCATTGTCATTTATAATGCCAATAGCTCAAACTCTAGCAAATGCGAGACCTATTGCATTGCAAATGCTTGTTTTAAGTGCATTCCGTACTTGTCCCTTCTTCTATTCAAACCTGACTTTGCCCCTCACCTCGAGGTAACATTGCGAGTTGAACACTTTTTGGTCTGGAACAAATGTTTTCTGACCTGTCACGGGTGAGGTGGGAAATGTTTCCATCACATTATAATGAACGAGTGTAGACCCTCACGTGAAATACCTGAGTCCTGGATATTCGAGGCCCGTCACAGTCACAGCATGCCGCGGGCTCTGGGAGCGGCGGGCACAACATGGCACGGAACCACTCTCCAAATCAAATGTATTTCTTTTTTTCTTTAACGCTTTGCATGCAGCCTCTAAAGTTGACATGTTATTTTTTTTGTGGGGGAGGGGGGGATTGATCTAACTTTAAGGCCATTCATCAAAGTGTCAAGCGCTCTGAAGTAACTGATAAAAGATTTGTTGCGCTATTAAATAACTTTAAAATAAATAAATAAACTCCGCAACCCCCGCCCTCCCCCCCACCCCCCCCACCCCGCACAAGTGATCGTGAAAGGTTTTCCTGGTAACACAAAAAATACTTTTATATGTTGGGGTTAACATCTCCTCGCTCATAAATATTTGCATGAGCAGCAGCGTCGGCCGGGTGGCGCTTCCCATTGATCGGGGCGCTGTGTGATTTCCCCAGCCGGTAATTTAGTTCAGAATCTGCCATTATTTGTATAAGCACAGCTGACTTTATGTTATAAATGTGATTGGCGTGAAAAGTATTTTTTTGCTCCGAACGCAGAGCTCAATGGAACATGCCGACAGAACCGTTTTAATGCATTTTGTTGGAAATGTGAGAACCAACCGAATAGCTTTTCTTCCTTCATAATTGTCTGTAAAAGTAGATGGAAACATCGCCATTACATATAGAAATGCGCGACCAGAAAGGGACATTCAATTTGGGCTGCATACATTACGATTTGCATCTCCCTGGCAGTAATGCAGGCACTCGGGATGGGTTCAATGATAAAAAAAAAAAGAGAACTGTTAAGTTGGAGCTATCTGACATGATATTTCAGTTGTATGTTGGCAAAAGCATCAGCTAAACAAACTTCAATACTCCTTATTAAATATACAAAACTATTTGTGCTCTGGTTCCCTCCTCCCCCACTCTAACCTTCCCTCCCACCCCATTGTAAATCACAGCAATTCCCCATCTGTGGAAGAATCGTATTGTAATGTACTCGTCTCAAATTAGATTTATTAGCCAACCAACCTAAACCGAAATCATATTTATTTTATTCCAACCGCACTTTTTATCTTGTAATTTACATTTATATTTTGCAATACAGCTGTGGTGTGTACTTACTAGATTAAGCCAAGATAGATGCTAAAATCGCAGTTAGAAGAATAGACTCATACTTTGATGTGTTTTTGGGGCTCTGTGTCTCAAAGTAAAGTCATAAAGATTAAAATACCCCCCTATACAGGAAACATTTTGCCATTAAGCCTGCTCGCCTACTTTGGCTATTTATTGCCAATTTACAATATATATCAATAAAATGCAGACCGATGGAGACATTTGGTGCTAAACGTAATCCCGTGTAATTGTCTCCGAACCTCTTAATATTTGCCCGCGCACTCATTGGAGGTTTCACTGGGATTCTATTGGGACGTCATGGAAACTCCTATTATCTGATTTGCTCCTGCCGGGGAGTGATCCCTGAATGAAGCAGTTTTCTCCCCACTGTCTCCTAAATTGACCACACACCATCCGTGCAACAGGAGTCGGTGTCTGCACGCTATGCAAACAAAGGGGAGCCTCCCCCGCCCCTAAATAGGATCAGCTAGTTGGGAGTCAGATATTTGGATTTTTAATTTGCAAATGGATGCGGGCGATAAGAAATGCGAGCTGCCCGTGAAAACAAAGAATACAAGCATTTGCAATGTAATAGGTCTCGCAGCTACCCGAGTTTAAGCTATTGGCATTGTAAATGACAATGCCTTTTATTTATGTTTTTAAAACGAAAACAGAAATAAAAGGCATTGTTAGTTGCAATGTCAATAGCTCAAACTTGCATAAATGCGAGACCTATTGCATTGCAAATGCTTGTTTCCTGTTTCTTTTGTGCCTGTCACAAGATGGGGGCCCCTGTGCAGAGTCTGCGCCTTATTCTGTGTAGGAAGGCATCTTTGCGTTTGTACACCATATGCATGTATGCGCGCAAACATTGTTTGAATGGTGATTTCATAATACTTATTTATAAGCAGGATATGTTTACTAAATAGGGAGGCGTCTCCTGTTATAAATGCGCACCGTACGCAGTATATGCAGTTTATGCACGGGCATCCGTATAACAAGTGTGCACAGAGCCTGTGTGTCGAGTGTGCAAGCGGATGTGTGTGTTAAATGTAAGGCTGATGTGTATACTGTGTGTTTGGCTGTATATCTATGTAGAGTACACAGGCGAATGTGTATACTACATGTGAGACTGTACACGGAGTACTCACACGGTCCAAAAACTAAATTAAATATGTGTCTGTATACTGGCTTATATTGAATGTACACAGGGGTATTGTACTAGGGACAGTGTATTAGGGGGTCTGCTCGGCGTGACCAGCGTGAGGGGAAGTCGGTATTTTAAGTGTGCATGCGGCTCTGTATTTCTAAGTGTTTCCAGATGTCTGCTGAGCGTGATCACGTCTGTATTCTAATATACCGATTGTGACTCCGTTTGTATATTGATTTCCACGACGTTCAGTATACTTACTGGATAAACACTCTACACTACCCTTACTGTGTGACGGCGGTTATGTTCAATCAAATGCCTTTTCGCAGACAGGTATGTGCCAAATCCAATATATTGGCATCTTTAGCGCAGATAACAAGGGCCAAGCGCAGCTAAGCACATGTATTTGCATCAAGCAAATTATAATGGGCAAGTCATTCCCCATAAAACTCACAATTTCAAAAACGTTCTCCGTGTACGGTAAAGGTCTACTATCTTAAATGTAAATCGAATCAGATGTTGTTGTTCCATCTGAAATGGTTGTAACCAGTGATGGAAGAATACAAGAATACAAAAAGAGATTTTATAGAGAGGCACATTTGCAGATGATAGTGATGGTGATTGAGACAACAGTGTTTGCCAGCTGGGGATTCTCCCACTCAATTCCGATTTTGGTGCATATCAAAGCCCACTGTAGGCCCCTGCCCCGCCAGGCCATCTGTTCACTGTGTGGCTTAACAGTGTTAAAGTGCGGGGGGCGTGGCCTGCAGCCAAAGAAAATGGCCGCACACTAAGTAAGCTGCGCTAGCAGACCGCAGCATATCGCCCCAAATCCGTCATAATCCGCATATCACTGGACACCCACCTGCAGGCAAGGCGAAGGGGCAGTGGCGAGCAGTGATCGTCCGGTCCAAGGCTGCCCGAGTACGTCCGACTGCGGAGGAGTGGAAACCGCACGGACGCTGACCGGGACGAGAAAATGGCGCCCGCCGCCCTGAGGTGATCGGGGACTGCGGAGTGAACGGCTCTGCTGCGCTGCTGTGCCGGGTGGTGCGCGGCGGCTAGGCCAGAGGACGGCGAGGCGTGGGCGCTCCCCATTGGAGATTGTGCAGGTTGGAGTGCTTGGGCCCCTTGGGCGACGGGGGCGCCCAATGCCAGATTGCGCCTGAAGTACAGCGGATGCGGTCCGCTGCCTGCGGCCCGGCCTGGTGAGTCGCGGGAAGGTGCCTGCGGGGGAACCCGTGTGCGGTGCTGGGACCGGCCTGCTGAGGACTGCAGCGGCGTGCATGGAGAAGCACCCGTGTGCCCTAAGTGGTGGCGGACCTGGCGGTGGTGGCCTGTGAGAAGACGGGGGATGCTCGGGGCCTGTCGGGCCCCGCTGGAATGGAGGTTTGAGGCCTGTGGGTATCCTGAGCGCGGCGGAGCCCGGAGCTGGCGGGGGCGGTGTGCTGGCCGTCCACGGATTGCCAAGAGGGAGCGGAGGCGGCTGATTGCAGGAACAGAACCCGGCACGGTGGGCTCGTGCTGGGCCCCTGCATCCTTACACCGGGCATCCGCGGATCTGGTTTCTTCGCCCACTGCCTGGGGCGGGTACAGTGCTGCAGACTTTGTGGTGATCCCGCGCCGAGGGCCCTGGCGCTTCGCTGTCTTGGAGGTGGCCTGGCTGTTGGGCGTTCCTGGGTCCCTGTGGGGTTTCTTCAGCTTGGATAGCCACTGCACCAGGAGGGGCAGCGCAGGCCTGGACTGTCATCGGCGGTGGAATTGAGAGGTGGTGCTCAGGGGACGGCATGTACTGAGGTGGCGGTGGGCCCGGGAGTGACAGGTCGGTACAGGCCGGCAGACCTGTTGATTGTGTAGTGGGGCCGCTGGCTCCGCCGCGGTTGGTCGGGGTCTGACCTGGGCCTCTGACAAAGTGGTCCTGGGAGCCTGATACACTGATTGGTCTACTTCACCGGGACTCCTGCCATGGGTCGGAATAAGCTATCGGCGCAGGCCCAAGCCAATCAAATTGATAAGTACACGGTGGCTATAGGCAGGGACGAGGGCCAGCAAGGCGCGAGCCAGCGCATTGGAGTGGAGGATGACTCTCCGGAACCCTCGCTCCGGGACATCATACTAGCGATTAAAGATATGCGTGGCACGATGGAGCCAAAGTTGGATTCAGTCACAGAGGAGGTCAACCTGCTTTGAGCGGATTTTCGCAAGATGTCTGAGAAGGTGGCGGCAGAGGAGAGTGGTATTGGGGGATTGCAGGCTAGAATGAAGAGAATGGAGGAACAGGTCGCTTCTCTCACCAGAAACCAAACAAGCATGATGGCTCGCCTGGAGGACCAGGAAGGGCGTGCCCGACGCAATAACCTGGACCTGCTACTAAACCACCTTAAGCCGAAACGCCTCTCTAACTTCTTTTCAGTTGAAAGCGCTCACCGCGCGCTGGGGGGTGGGGGGTTGGGGAGGCCTAAGCCTGGGGCAACTCCGCGTACCATAATAGCCCGTATCCTGAATTACAGGGCCATCCTGCAGGCATCGCGAGTGTCTGGGGACTTGCGGCTAGAGAATGCCACCATTCGCTTTTTCCCCGACTTCACGTTGCACGTCCAGCGCCTCCGCAGATCCTTCGATGGGGGTCAAAAAAGTCCTTCGCGAACTTGGGCTGAAGTACATGATGCTATTCCCGGCGCGCCTCAAGATTATGGACGGTGATAAGGCATACTTCTTTGACTCTCCGGCAGAGGCAAGCGACTGGATGGAAGGGTGGCGCGCAGTGGGCCGTCAGGGTGGTCCACGGAGATCGGTCCACGGAGATCGGTCTCTGGCCGCACCGGGCGGGAGGTCCAGGCACAACATACACCGCCACGAGAGCACGGAGAGGACACACAGACTCCTTTAAAGTGACCAATGTGCTTTGGGGTGGCACGGGGTACGGATAGGAAGGAGAATGGGGGTGTGGGGTGTTGTCTGTGACTTGGTTCCATCTCTGGGCACTGGGGGGGGCGACTATGAGGCGGGATGCCAGGTGTGGGGCTGCAACCATAGGCTGGCGGTTTAATTGCTGTGTCTGGGCCGGTGGATGGTCTTGTCATCTAGGGGTGGGAGGGGGGGGGCTTGTGGGGGTGCGGTGGAGTCCATTTTGTTGTGTTGTCATTGGGGTGTGAACTCCGTCAATGCAGTATGACGTTTTCTGCGGACTGTAGGCTCATGTTCCCTTGTTTTGTGGACACCGGGGTGATGGGGCGACAGGCACTCTGCGAGTTTTCAGGATGGGTGGTTGGGGGCCCACTTAGCAGGGAGGCAGGGAGGGGGGGTTGGGTGGGGACGATTGGGGTTGAGGGGTTGTTTCTGGTTAGCTCATGGTTGCTCACACTTAAATGCATGGCTGAGTCGTCGGCGGGGCAGATGTGGTGGGCGGACGATTTTGTTAACTCATGGGGCCTGGTACGGGACGGGGTGATCAATCACAACTGCGAATCTGGACGTGGAATGTAATTGGATTGGGCAACAAGATTAAGAGAACACTGGTACTACAACATGTGAAGCGCCACTCCCCGGATGTGGTGCTCCTTCAGGAGACGCACCTTCGGGGCAATAGGTTCAAGGCCCTAGACCGCTTCGGCTATAAGTTGGTGGCTCATTCGGGGTTCACGTCGGGTTCCAGGGGGGTGGAGATCCTTGTTCGAGCCGCACTGCCCCTGATCATTAATAGGGTATGAACGGAGGACTCGGGGTGTATGGTGTCGGTTGCAGGTAAATGGGAAGGTAGGCTCCTAGTTCTCTGTTCTTGTTATGTTCCGCCCGGCCTTCAGGCCCCGACGTTTCAGAAGCTGGGGGCTCACCTGTTGGGCCTCCCTCAGGGCTTCCTCGTGCTCGGCAGTGACACCAACGCAGTCATGGACGCTGACTGTGATGGTTCAAAGGTGAGGGGGGGCAATAGAGGGGAAATGGGTTTGCGGGGCTTTACGGCAGCGATGGGCCTTGGAGACGTTTGGCGCTCGCTTCATCCCTCCCTACGGCAATACACGTTCTACTCAGCCAGACATGGGTCTGTCTGTAGACTAGATCATATTTTTGCTAGGGAGGACCACTTGAGTGAATTTGTGGACTCTTGCATTCTGGCCCGGGGAATCTCGGACCACTCCCCTGTGGAGGTGGTCCTCATAGGGGCAACAACCGTTAGGGAGACCTTTCCCAGGCTTGACCCATGGCGCCTTCGGGATTACCCCACGAGGGATAAGCTGCGGGAATGCTCTCGGCAGTACTTTGCTGACAATCAGGGTTCGGTAGATTCCCAGCTTACCGTGTGGGAAGCGTACAAAACGGTCCTTAGGGGCCAGGCCCAGGCGCTGACTGGAGTCCAAAAGAAGGAGGAATCGTGGCAGATTCAGCAACTGGAATGGGAAATAGAGGAATTGGAGCGCAGGGCAGGCGGGGCCCCTTCGACAGACATGGCCCACGCCCTGGCACTCAAGCAGCAGGAACATAGGTCACTAGCCGAGGGCGAGGCACAGGCCTACTCCCTGGCCACGCAGCGCAGGATCTACGATGCAGGGGACAAGAGTATGAAATTGCTGGCATGGCTCGAGCGCCGAGATCGCGAGAGATCTTGGGTGGCGAGGGTGAGGGATGCTTCCGGGTCTTTGGTGGACACGGGTGTGGACATAGCGGAAGCATTTGCGTCCTACTATGAGGGGGTTTACTCACCGGTCTGCACCAGGTCGGAACGGGACTGTGAAGAGTTCTTGAGAGATTTTGCACTCCCGACTCTCTCACAGGATCAAAAGCCGCCTGGATTCCGTCCTAACGGGGGCGGAACTCGGGGAAGCCCTTAACTCCCTGCAGGCAGGGAAGGCACCGGGGCCTAATGGGATCCCGGTGGAAATATACAGGAACCACGCTAGTGTGATTATTGACCCGCTGCGGAACATGCTCCTTGAGGCACGAGAGGTGGGTAGGCTCCCGCCGGATCAGCGAGAAGCCACGATAGTAGTCATACACAAGGCTGGGAAACCGGCAGACCTATGTTCATCATACCGGCCCATCTCGCTGTTAAACATGGAGGCCAAAGTATTGGCTAAGGTCTTGGCGCCGAGATTATTGTCGGTTTTGCCGTACCTTATCCATGTAGACCAGTCAGGTTTCATGCCCCATAGGAGCACCGGGCATAATCTGAGAAGGATGTATGGAGTCCTGTACATGATGGAGGCGGTTGGTGATACTCAAACGGCCCTGATGTCCCTAGATGCATCATTGGCCTTTGATAGTATCGAGTGGCCCTACTAATTTATGGTCCTCCATAAGGTGGGCTTTGGCCCGACTTTTTGTAGCTGGGTGAGGCTACTGTATGAGCAGCCGGTAGCGAGGGTGAGGGTGATCGGTGCGATGTCCCGAACGTTTCATCTGCGGAGGGGGACCAGACAGGGGTGTCCTTTGTCCCCGCTGCTTTTTGCCCTCGCTCTCGAGCCGTTGGCGCATTGGATCAGGCGGGACAGGTCTTTTTGGGGCTTGGCGCTCAATGACGATTGGGAAGAGCGTATATCCTTATACACGGACGATATCGTCCTCTATATGGCCCGCCCATACCACTCGATCGCACAAGCGCTACACCTTTTCGAGTTGTTCGGGAGCTACTCTGGCTTCTCCATCAATTGGTCCAAGTCTCTCATTTATCCCCTCTCTGGCCCGCCACCGAGAATCCCGACGGGATGCTCTGCATCGATAGAAACGAAAGGCTTCAGGTATTTGGGGATTTATGTCACCAGAGAGAGCGCGGAATTCCTAGCTAAAAACATTGAACCGCATTTGGTGAGGCTTGCCTCTGATGTGGCCTACTGGCGGTCTCTGCCTCTCACCATTGCTGGGCAGGCTGCACTGTTCAAAATGCTGGCTTTGCCGCGGCTCCTATACGTCCTGCAGAACACGCCGTACCCAATCCCGAGTGGAGTGTTCAGGCGCATATCTCGATCGATCCGCACGCTACTGTGGGAGGTTTGCAGCCCGAGGATAGCGATGCGTAAACTCACACGAGGAGTGTACAATGGGGGGTTGGCCCTCCCGGATGTCCAATTATACTATTGGGCTTCCCAACTGCAGGTGGTAAATGATTGGGTGTATGCGCCGAGTTCAGAACCTGCCTATCGGGTTGACAGGTATGTTATGCCGGGAGGCTCCTGCGAGCCACTCCTATACTCGCGCCGTTGGCGTGCAGCCCTGCCTTCGCATACGGGGGTGGTACTGCAGTGCTGGCAGGTGGGGAATCGTTTCCTGGGGTGGCCTGGTGCCCTGACCGGGAGGACCCCTCTGTGGGTGGGGGATTACTTGCTAGAGGTTAAGGGACTCGTGGGCTTTAAGGGCTGGAGGTTGATTGGAATAGAGTATCTAGGGGATGTCTGGAAAGGAGAGGCCCCCAGATCCTTTGAGTACCTTCAATGAGAATTCCGTATGCACGAGTCCCAGCGGTTTCATTATCTTCGCCTTATGCATGCCCTGCGGTCCCATGTGAGCCCGGACGCCTCTATCCCAGAGTATACTCCCATGGAAGACAGGTTTTTGTTAGATCCCATCTTAGGCAGGCCTCAGGCTACTATTTGTCGTAAACTCAAACAATATGCCTGATCCGTTGGAGTCCCTGCGGGAGAGGTGGGAGGTAGACATAGGTCGCCTCGAGAATGATGACTGGCAGGATGCTTTGCAAAGCCCGCACGAGGTGGCCATTCGGGTAAGATTCCGCCTCGTGCAGCTTAAAATCCTACATCGGGTGTACTACCCACGTAATCACCTTTTCGCATGGGGTAGGAGCTTGTCCCCTTTATGCGTGAGGGGATGCCAGGAGGAGGGGTCATTCTATCATATCCTCTGGAAATGCCCGAACATAGTACCCTTTTAGACGAAGGTAGCTCGGACGATGTCGGACGTGGTGGGTTCGCAGGTCCCGGTGGAGCCCAAATGGCTTCTTCTCATGATTAAAGGCCCCACAGACTGGTCCAGATACCACGAAATTTGGCTTGAGTTGGCGGCCGGAGTAGCGAAACGTAACATTGCCAGTTGTTGGGGGGCGCAGGAGCCGCCGCAGTGGGATCAATGGCTCAGGGACTTGGATTGGTGTCAGAGGGCGGGAGAAACCATATATAAGGCCAGGGGCTGTGCAAAAAAGTGGCAAAGGGTGTGGGGTCCATGGAAGAGGTTTCGGGGTGTTCGGGGGGGGGGCAGAAGGGGGTCCATTATGAGCATGTCCTTGGTTTATTATGTAGACTTGTATGGGTACCATGCACGGAAATTAGTTACTATGCATTGTAACGCTGGCTGTTTTCTGTTGGTGACCGTGAGCAAAGTTAATAAAAAGAGTTATAAAAAAAAAACAGTGTTTAAGTGCTCCACCATTCAGGGGTTCAACTCCACCCCTGAGTGAGTATTTGTGAGAAGTTGGCCTGGTATATGATGTTCACTAGTTAAAGTGACCACCTTGTACCATGCCAAGCAACCCTTATGGTGTGGTTGTAAGTCAACCTTTTCGGACTAGCTGCCCTAGTGGTAGCGTAGGCTAAGCAGTCTTTGAGGCTAAACTCGTTAAAGCGTGTTAAGCAGGCTGTTTTACCAAATGTAACCCCCCTTTATACCAATGAAAGGACACCACACAGATATATATTGAAAATATATATGTATTTATTTCTCAAAGTATCCCCTAGACTCTTTATGAGCACGGGAGCACAAATCGTTAAACAAGAAAATGTGATAATATACAGAAGTTGCACTTTATATGGATGGGCCCTGGTGGCCACTCAAACCATATACTAAAATAGTGGTATAAGTACCACGACCAGGAAAGTGAAAAGGCCTAGGGCCTCTAGAATCGCTGGGCCTACAAGGAGCTAACTTCAGTTAGTGACCAGGAGGTCCACGGGTTGCGTGTGCAGTGAGGAAAGTTACACGCGGGCTCCCATAGGTTTTCAATGGGTGCGTAAAAGTTACAAAGTTACTGCAGAAAGAGTCTTCTGAATGGACTACGATCTTAAGATTTGAAACACAGACACTAGAGATGATTCTCTACACTTGGGCACCGGAGTGCCAGCTTTACCTCACCCACAGGAAGCGGGTGCATAGGTCTCGAAGTGCGTCGGGTTTCTTCTATCGATACAATGGAGCCTGATGACAAGGATGCTGCAGGCGGTCGGTCCAGAAGAGATGCGTTGGATCCAAGGGTGGATCGGAGTTGTAGAAGACCTGAAAGCAGAGGGGACAGTGTTCACAGTCACTAGCCAGTGACCGGCGTGGCACCAGGTAGGTACCAGGCGATGTCGGGTGCAAACAGGTGGTGAAGGGTAGCTTGTCTCCGCAGCCACGTGGTCCCTGAAGGTCGACGACGTCCAGGAGTCGGTTCACGAGCTGTCCCACGCAGGCTCTCGCTGTCGGCGGTGTCGGCGACTCAAAAGAACAAGCCTTGGCAAAGGCAGGAGTCGTGGAAAGAGAGGAAAGCTGATTGTTCTGACCAGCAAGGTCAGAGGGGCTACTCTTTTGGGGAGCAGCTAGGGCCAGTCTGGAGCAACCAGACCAGCGCCGTTGATTTTAGGTTTCGTCGCCAAAATGGCCACTAGCCAACGGGCCAGGGACCGGGCAGGCGCGTCGAGATGCAAAGTGCAGAGGGGCCCCACGCATATCGTGGAGATGCTGGAGGGCTCACCTTTGGTGCAGATGCTGCTCGATGGTTGGGCTTCTCAGGACCCAAACTCGGAGGGAGCCTCTGTCGTTGCGCTTGCAGCTTGTCGTCGGTCTTCCAAGATGGCTGGTTCCACGTGTCTCGGTGCCTCCACGGGTTCCTTCTTTGTAGGGACTGTGGATCGGGCTGTGAGAGGTCTGGAGGTCCAGGTCTTGTCGGGCTCTGGGCTCGGGCTCCGGCAGGAGGCGGCGGCAAAGCAGACGTTCAATAGCTGGTTGGTGCTTGCGTTAGCAAGATGGTCACTCCCTGACCATAGGGGAGATTTCCTTCAGTCCTCTGTGCAGCAGAGCGTCGAAGTTCCCGTCTTCTTGTTGTTGTTAAGTTGATTCCAGGATGTCTGAAGTCTTAGGACACAGCTCCTACCTTTAAGCGGATTCTAGGGGCCGGACTACCTGCTAGGTCCCTCCCTAAGGGTGGGACCAGGAAGGGGGGTGGTTACACCACCGATCCTTTGTCCAGCTCGTCCCAGGTCCGGGCTGGTGTGCCCCAGGACCGGTTTGAACTGGCATATGCACCGAGGCTCCTTGTGAGCCTCAGGCATGTCTGGTTTCTTTCAAGCCCTACCTGACCAATACACAAAATCCTGTCTGGGGTGGTGCTCACACCTCCCCTGGCAGGAAACCCTTTGTCCACACCTCCCAAGCTGGAAGGACTCCCAGCAGCAGGAGGGCAGACTTGTGTCTTGTGGTGGCAGCATCCATTTTGTGGAGCTGAGGCTATGTCTGATTTTACCCGGGTTTCAGGTACTGTACATGTCGTGTCCCTCTAGAAGGGTGGAATGCTAACCCCGTCGCCAGAATTGGCGAGGGGTTAGTATTCCAATTCGTATGACACCTTACTCGACATGTTTTGATAAAGACAAACCAAAGATAGCATTTAACCGCGAGGTTCATAATGCACTTAAGAGTATATGGTATGACGATACCTGGAAACAGTAGAAGGAAGTTGTTCCGACCCCTGCAGACAGGCTCAGCTCATGCCAGAGCACCATCTCACATGGAACCAAGCACTCTGCCTTCAGGATTGTCAAGGCCTGCCATAGGAGTGACTTATAGGTTAACATGTGTCCCATTTAAGGTTAGGTATAGGTACACTACACCTAAGTAAGAGGTGGTTACACCAACTTACCCCAGCTGAGTGATCAGCCAGTTGTGTCAAATTTGTTAGGCCAGGCCAGGGGTGGCACAATACAAGCTTGATCTCGGAGCCCTGTTAATTATCGCTAGCCTAACCTTTGGAGGGGAAGCCGCTGGTGTCCTGTCCTGCTCACCTGGAGCCCTGCTGTTGCCTCGTCTCGCTGCGAGTATCCCTGCTGCTGCCGCCATAACACGCCGCGGCTCTGGTGCGGGGAGACTACAGCTCCCAGGCGCCCTAGCGCCCCCTGACGTCATCGAAGCGCCCGGAGGCGCTCAAAAGACCGCCGCCCCTTCCGCGCCGCGGGACGCGCGCGGGCGGCGCCGGGCTAAGCCCGGGCAAAGGGCGGGCCGTCTGTGGCCGTCAGGGGCAGGAGGAGGCAGGGCAGGGCCATGGACTTTCGTTGTGGTCAATTGATGTAGAGAAACCAGGACCAGGACTCTTGGCTGTTAGCAAGGTACACAGCTAAAACCTGTCTCTTACTCTGTATACTATATCTGTATGCTGTGTATTATTGTGGGGGCTTCCTGCCTATTTGGTAACCGGCTAACGTATTGAGGTATTATTGTTGTTGCACCTTCCACCATGTCCAAACCAAGGGCCGCCAAAACGGTCACAAATAATGACTCAAGGACTCTGGATAACTATCTTGTTAAAGTAGTTAGTAAAATTAACAAAGATAGGAGATTATCATTAACTAGGGCTAGCCCAGAAACATCTCCCTTAGGGCAGTGTTTATCTCCTTCACCAATGCCTCATAGTGCCCCGACCATTTCTAATAATGAGAATGATCTAAATACTGATGGATCTATGGCTGAGCAGGATTATTGCTCCGATCCTATCCTAGTACAGGATCGGACACCACCACTAAGGTCTCCCATAATTCAGTCTCCCACTATGAGAGCGGTGCGTGCTTGCAGGAAGGGGCCTGTTAAGAAAGTAGGGGGTCGGAAGCCTAAAAAAACTGGCCCAATTACTACTAACAGGGGAAATATTCCTGAGTCCATTAATAGCATAGAGGGGACTAAGCTGCTCCCACGTCAAATTGATCTCTTGGTAACAATCCTTGAGTCTAAATTGGAAGCATTGATTAGTCCCATAGTGGCTTAAGGTAGAATCTGTGCTTCTTAGGGTTACTAGAATGGAAGGCCTTGTAGAATCTTGTCTGACTCGGTCTACTGTTTTATCGAGTGCCCAATCAGACTCATCAGGCTCCATGGATAATCACCTGGTGGGTTCAGCTACACACTCTACAATCGGTAATAGGGGGGAGGCCTTGGGGGCTACTGTTCAGGCTCCACTAACTGTATTTGTATCAAATGCCCCATCCTCGTCGTTATTGTCAGTAGGTACTGCCAGTGCTCACAATATACCTAGTCAACCACAAACACTACAAAGGTGCACTCAGGACACTATAAGAGGGGCAGCCACTGCTGGAAGAAGTAAATCTAGAAGCGACGATTTTATTAACCTCCCGCCAGAGTGTGTACCATATACTGTGGTTCTAACAAATGTCCCAGAGGTTGACTCCTGTTTGAAAGGTCCTGGGTTAGAAACGTATCCTGCTCTCAAAAACAAGACGCTTGCTTGGTTGAATAAGAATTGTGGATTTCCATGTGCCCTTGCTAATGACATTTTATTTACCCGTAGAGTTAGCTGGATTGGCAATGGCCCTAAGAATACAGGAGGAGACTGTATTATTATAAATTTTAAATATCCGCAACATGTGGCAACAGTTCTCCTCAGAGCGGCCAACTTACCAGCCCTAGAAAATGCGGTCTGTGTTAGACCTCTTGGTTATTTTTATAATCACGTGGTAAATACCCAATGTCGCTCGTTACATGTGCAAGGGTACCCTCTAAATGAGAATGGTAGAGGGATGGTTGCTCGTGCTCCGAATGTATTTGAGTATATGTCCCTGTCTCAAATCAGTGGGGAGTCAAATCGCGCTGACTTGATTAACAGGCAGACCATTAATGCCCTACCTCTTCACAATCGGTATGCTGCTTTATCCTCCTTGGAGGAAAATGATTGAGTGCCAAATACCATGGGGTGTTCTTCTCAGTCTCCAGCATCGCCTCTTAAGATTGCCACATGGAACATCGCTGGCTTAAAGAACAAGACCGGGCTAGCCGAATGGGAGAGGACTTTAAAATCCTTTGATGTCATCGCTTTACAAGAGACTTGGGGCCAATCGAACAGCTTTGCCCTGGATGGCTATTGCCATTTTTGTATTCCAGCCACAAATAGCGTGGCAGGAAGATCTAAGGGGGCCTATTAAGTCTCTTCAAATTGGACATTAAAGGAACCTTAACTCAGTGTCAGTCGGGCTCAGTAAACTGTCTAATTGTTGAGCTTTCTACTCAGAATAAGGCCAAGATCCTTTTTATAAATTTTTATAATTCGCATGCTAATGAATCCACAAGTCAAAATTTGGATGACTTGGATACATTTCTGTCAGTCTATAGTATAAATGTAAATACTTTTGAGTTAATGTTATTAGGGGACTTTAATATACATCCATGTACCTTACCATGTATTAGGAGGGATGAGGAAGGCCCTCCCTTTTCCTCAACTGCTCACCCAGAACATACTAGGCAGGGTGACTACCTTGAGCTTTTTCTTGCTAAATGGAATTTATATGAGTCTGGATGTGGAGATGGAAACATTAGGTACCCTACGTTCAAGGGCAAAGAAAACTATTATAGATTATATTTTTTTGTCTTCTTTTTTGTTAAATAGTGTGTTAAATTATTGTACTGAGGTGTCAGCTTTTAGTGATCATAATCCTGTCGTACTCGTTTTTAAGAATTCTGAGTTAATTTCTCTCAAATCAGTAAAAGTGAGTGGGGGCCTGAATCTTAAAGCCAAAGACCAGAATCGTAGGCTCAAGTGGACAAAGATAGTCCCTGAAACTTTCCACAAAGAGGTTTTACTTAAAGCGGAAGCTGAAGTCTCTACATGTTTAGCGGAAAACCCAGATCCCAAGGAGGTTATATTAGCATTTGATCAGATTTGTACTGAAATTAATCGTAGCCTCCAGGTTAAATCTAGCCAGAAGGCGTTAGATGGAAATAGATGGTTTGACAAGAATTGCTCTAAAGCACATGGTGTATTACTAAAGGCATTAAAAACTATCCCTAAAAATAGAGCAGTTATAGCAAATGCCAGGAAAGTGTACAAAAAAACCATTCTAGAAAGGAAAAGGAATCTGAAAGATGATGCCTTGGCTCAACTTGTAGATCCAGAAACCCTAAAAAATAGTGGTTTATTCTGGAAAATAATTAATCAGCCCCTTTTTTCTGATGAAACTAATACTCCCCTAGAGGCAATCATTCCAGATGAGGACTGGATTAAACATTTTAGTCAGATATATTCTAACATTGGCCCTCCTGCTGGATCCGTAGAAGATGAAGGCGGGGAAACCTGCTCTGACAAGGATGTAGTTATTTTTACAGCTGCAGATGTAGAAAGGGCTATAGATCTAACCGCAAAAAACAAAGCCCCGGGCCCAGATGGGGTACCTGGGGACGTTTTTAAAAGCTTTCCAAAATTCTGGTCCAAGGTACTATGCAAGGTTTTTAATACTCTTACATACGATAAAATCCCGCCTTCCTGGAAGAAATCTATAATTATTCCAGTGTTTAAAAAGGGTAATAGGCAAGACCCATCCTGTTATAGGCCGATCTCCCTGATTGACTCATCAGTGAAAATTTTGGGCCGAGTTATTTTATCTACATTGAACGATTGGCTAACAGAGAAAGGGGTTTTAGCAGATGTGCAGTATGGTTTTAGACCGAAAAGGAGTACCATAGATCAAGGCTTGAATTTGTATTTATTAATAGAGAAATACACGAAGGCGAAGGAGGGGTCCATGTATCTGGGGTTCATGGACCTCTCGTCAGCCTTTGACCTTGTAAATAGATCCAAACTATGGAAAATCCTACTTGACCTAGGACTGGATAAGGCTCTTGTTAACCTCCTAGCAGACCTACATACTGACCTAATAGCCTCAGTTAGAGTTACTACTGCGGGGCAATGCACTAGCCATTTTAACTCAGAAAGGGGAGTTAGGCAGGGGTGCATTTTGGCTCCCCTCCTTTTTACTATTTATATAAATGCTTTGGAGGCCACATTAAAAGATGCCACTCAGGACATCCCACGCATAGGAGAACTCGGTATACCGGTTCTCCTATACGCGGATGATGCTGTCCTGCTTTCTCGTACTGGCGTTGCCCTCCAACGACTATTGGACGCCTTTGAGGTATTTATGACTTCCCTGGATTTAAAGATTAATGCTAAAAGAACAAGTTACTTACCTTCGGTAACGATGTATCTGTAAGAAACATTAGTTAGTTAGATTCCTCACCTTAGAATATCCCCAGGCGTCAGACTGGATCCGGAAGATTTTTCGTCAGCAATACCCCTTGCGCGTCGCTAGGCGTCGTCTGCGGCTCCGGGTCCGTCGTCGGCGTCGTGCGCCGGGATGACGTCGTCGGAGTACTTAGACGCCGCCCTCGCGCGCTGACGTCAGTTCTTGTACATAGCCTTCCGCGCCAGGAACGCAGAGCCATGCAAAGACCGACACTGGTGCCAAAAATAAAATCTAGGGGCCTGAAAGGACAACCTTAACCCTAGATGTCAGTTCGCAGAACGGGGAGGATGGGAGGGTCGGTGAGGAATCTAACTAACTAATGTTTCTTACAGATACATCGTTACCGAAGGTAAGTAACTTGTTCATCTGAAAGAAACACGTTAGTTAGATTCCTCACCTTAGAATAGATACCCAAGCAATACCATCCCCGGTGGTGGGTCTGCGAACCAAGATCACACCAGAATGTCCTGGAGGACAGAACGGCCAAAGAAGCCATCCCTCCGGACTTGGCTGTCAAGGCAATAATGCCTGGCAAACGTGTGTAGCGAAGCCCACGTCGCCGCCTGACAGATGTCCTGCAAAGGGACTCCCCGTCCCAAGGCAGTAGTAGCCGCCGTGGCCCGAGTAGAATGGGCGCGCAGCCCAACAGGAGGGTCCTTTTTAGCCAAGGAATAGCAAATTTTTATACACAAAACGACCCACCGAGAGATGGTCCGTTTGTGCACAGCTTTCCCCTTCTTAGCGCCCACGTACCCAACAAAAAGCTGGTCGTCCACCCGGAACTGTTTTGTGCGGTCCAGATAAAAGGAGAGCGCACGTTTTGGGTCCAGACGGTGGAGCCTCTCTTCCTCTTTGGAAGGATGCGGAGGCGGAAAGAAGGTGGGCAAGGTGACAGACTGCCCAAGGTGAAATGGAGTCACCACTTTAGGAAGAAAGGAGGGACGAGGCCGAAGGACAACCTTGTCCGGATGAACAGATAGAAAAGGAGGCTTTGAAGATAAAGCCTGGAGCTCACTCACCCGTCTAGCCGAGGTGATGGCTACCAGAAAAGCAGTCTTAAGAGTCAGAAGACGAAGAGGACAATTGTGAAGAGGCTCGAAGGGAGCGCACATCAGGAATGTCAATACCAGATTCAAGTCCCACTGAGGCATTACAAAAGGGACAGGAGGGAACGTGTGTGTAATGCCTTTGAGAAAGCGTGTAACCACAGGGGACTTGAAAAGAGAAGGCTGATCAGGAAGCCGCAAGAAGGCGGAGATGGCAGCAAGATAACCTTTCAGGGTGCCCAGGGCAGAGCCCTGCCGGGCCAGAGAAAGAAGGAAGAGGAGAACCTCAGAAAGAGGGGCGGAAAGGGGATCCACAGCCTTTGCTGTGCACCATGCCACAAATTTGTTCCACCGGCAGGCGTATACCGACTTTGTGGAGGGACGCCTGGCTGCCAGAATGATATCACAGACTTCAGGAGGCAAGTCAAATGGCATCAACTGCCGCCGCTCAATCTCCACGCATGGAGGTGGAGGCTGGACAGGTTCGGGTGGAGGACCGTCCCCTGCTGCTGCGACAGAAGATCCTCCCGAAGGGGCAGACGTATCGGGGGATCGGTCAACAGACTGAGTAGCTCGGGATACCAGTATCTTCGTGCCCAATCCGGAGCCACCAAGATGACTTGGGCCCGGTCGTGCCTGATCTTCTTCAGCACTCTGGGCAGAAGTGGTATAGGCGGAAAGGCGTACAACAGACCGCAACTCCACTCGTGACGAAAAGCGTCGCCGAGCGAGTGCCGCCTTGGAAATTCCAACGCGCAGAACTGCTGACATTGCGCGTTCTCTGCGGTGGCGAATAGATCTAACCAAGGCTCTCCCCACTGCTGAAAGAGACCTTGCGCCACTTCGGAGTTCAGACGCCATTCGTGATCCATCATGCACCGGCGGCTGAGTTTGTCTGCTCTGGCGTTCAGAGAGCCCGCCAGATGTTGAACCACTAGGGTGACGCCCTGGTGTTCCAGCCACGTCCAGAGGCGCAGAGCCTCCTGACAAAGGGTCCACGACCCCACCCCGCCCTGTTTGTTGCAATACCACATGGCGGTGGTGTTGTCCGTGAACACCTGCACGACACTTCCCCTGACAGAGGGAAGGAAGGCTTTCAGTGCAAGCCGGATCGCTCTCAACTCCAACAGGTTGATGTGGAGACGAGACTCCGCCGGAGACCAGAGGCCTCTGATCTCCGCCTCTCCCATATGGCCACCCCAACCCAGGAGGGACGCATCCGTCACTACGACATGCTCCGGTTGGGGAAGGGAGAGGCTCTTGCCCTTGACCCACTCGCGGTCCGTGAGCCACCACTGCAACTGCTGTGCAGTGCCCTCCGAGATCAAGACATGGTCGGACAGGTTGCCGTGATGCTGGGCCCACTGAAACTTCAGGTCCCACTGCAGAGCCCGCATGCGCCGCCTGGCGTGATGCACTAGTAGGATGCAGGAGGCCATCAGCCCCAGAAGCCGCAACACTAGCCTGACCGAAACCCGGGATAGAGGCCGAAAGATGGGAATCAGGGCCTGTATATCCCGGACCCGCTGTTCCGGTGGATGGACACGGAACTGCGCCGAATCGAGAACCGCTCCGATGAAGAGGAGCTTCTGAAAGGGACTCAGGTGTGACTTCGGCACGTTGATGGAAAACCCCAGCAAATGCAGGAGATCCGCCGTAGTCTGGAGGTGGGAGACGACTGCCTGGGGCGAGCCCGCCTTCAACAACCAGTCGTCGAGATAGGGGAAGACTGAAACCCCTGATCTGCGCAGATGAGCTGCGACCACCGCCAACACTTTCGTGAACACCCGAGGGGCACTGGTGAGGCCGAAGGGGAGCACGGTAAACTGAAAGTGCTCTTGGCCCACCGTGAACCGCAGGTAACGCCGGTGGGCCGGCAGGACGGGGATATGAAAATATGCGTCCTGCAAGTCCAACGCTACCATCCAGTCTCCAGGGTCTAGGGCAGCTAAAACCTGAGCCAACGTTAGCATCTTGAACCTGTCCTTTCGGAGGAAGGCATTGACGTTCCGGAGGTCCAAGATAGGGCGTAGGCCCCCCTTGCCCTTCTTGGGAACCAGAAAGTAGTGGGAATAACAACCACGACCTACTTCTGGACTCGGAACGCGCTCGACGGCCCCCTTGGCCAAGAGAGCCGAAACTTCCTCGCGGAGAAGATGCAAATGATCCCCCGAGATACGGTGGTGCTGCGGTGGCATGGCTGGAGGGGTCGTCTCGAAGGGGAGGGAGTAGCCCCTTCGGACGATTTGCAGCACCCACCTGTCCAATGTTATGGACCGCCAGTGGAGCAGGTGATGGCGAACTCTGCCGCCCACTGGCGTGGTATGGGCCTGAAAGCTCGGACTAGGAGGGCTTTGAGGCGGATGCTGCCGGGGTGGAAGTGGGCTGACCACGTCGGCCTCCATTTCCGCCACGGCGGAAGCCACGTCCGCGACCGCGCGCAGGTTGGTTCTGCGGCTGGTGGCTTTGCGGACGTGAGGAGGCGCCCCTTCCTTGGCCACGAAAGGGGCGAAAAGCGGAGGTGTGCGCCCGCGGAGCCGAGAGGCCCAAGGACTTGGCCGTAGCCCGGGAGTCCTTAAAGCGGTTCAGCGCACTGTCCGCCTTCTCACCAAACAGGCGAGTGCCATCAAAGGGCATGTCCATGAGGGTGTTCTGGACATCCCCGGAAAATGACGTGGACCGCATCCAGGCGTGGCGGCGGAGCGCCACCGTGGTTGAAATCGCCCGACCCAGCGAGTCCGTGGTGTCAAGCCCACATCGTATGGCGTGCCGTGCTGCATCCCTCCCATCGGCCAAAGCCTGGGTAAGACGCGTCCGGACCTCCTCCGGACACAGGGGCAGCACGTCCTCCACCGTATCCCACAGGGAATGGGAATAACGGTCCAAGAGACAGGCGGTATTTAAGGACCGCAGGCCCAAACTAAGGGACGAGAACAGTTTCTTGCCAAACTGCTCGAGTCTCTTGGAATCCCGGTCCGGCGGAGCGGTCGGGAAGGAGGATTGGGAGGTAGAGGCCTGGATAACCAGACTCTCGGGGGTGGGGTGTAGGGACAGGAAACTGGGGTCGCCCGGAGCAGGGCGGTGGCGCCTGGCAACGTTCCTATCCACAGGAGGAACTGTGGAGGGCTTGGACCAGGTGCCCTGCAGAACGTCAGTGAGGGCCTCGTTGAACGGCAGCAGAGGCTCAGTGGAGCTTGCTGAGGTTTGAAGACCTCAGTGAGGATGTTAGTCCTCACAGCCACGGCAGGCAACTCGAGCCCAAGGGCCTCTGCCGCCTTGTGCAGCACCACAGAAAATGCTGCACCCTCCTCCGAAGCCACGGTCGGAGGAGAAGTGAATCCAGTGTCTGGCGAGGTGTCCAGCCCACTGGCCTCCCCCAGTTCATCTGCCCAGTCCTGAGAAAGCTGTGACTGAACAGCCATAGGGTCCTCGAACCCCTCCCAGTCGCCCCCTTCTTCCGATTCCTGATAAACAGGAGGAATGATCGGAACCGGACTGTAGAGATGGTAGGACTCAAGCGGCGTCGGATGCGGCGTCGGTCGACGCCGCTGCGGCGCCGGGTCCGGATGAGGGCTAAACTGGGGCGGTGTCGGCGCCAAAAGCGTCGGCGGCGCCGGAGGTGTAGGCGTGTGCGCCGGCGGCGCCGGTGACGGCGTCGGTGGTTCAGGCGTCGGCGCCGGTGGAGGAGTGACTAGGTCAACCGGCGTCGACTGGGGCCCAGGCATGGGCCCCGTGGGGACCTGCGGCGTCGAGACCGGAATCGTCGACGGCGCCGGGGCCGGAGCCGCCGGCAGGCAAGATCGCCCAGTCGAGTCCGCGGGGCCCGAAGGCGCGCCAGCGGGCGTCGACAGCGGGGCCAGGCTCCTCATGGCCGAGAGGAAGGCACTGATCTCCGCCGGCGCCGCGTCAGTCCCAGGGACCAGAAGGTATGGGGGCGGACGCGGCACCTGCGGCTCCGCCGGAGCCGCGGGGGTGGAACCACCCTGACCCTCGGCCGAGTCGCGCGACCGGCGAGGGGAGTCCGAAGAGCGGTGTCGCCTCTTGGACTTCTTTGAGCGTTTGGACTTACCCGACGACTTGGAGCCGGACGATCGATGGCGTCGGCTAGGGCTCCGCGAGCGATCCTTGGACCTCCTCCTGGACCGGGATCGCGCATGACGCGGAGCCGAGTGGCGAAGCTCGAGAAGCTTGCGGGACCGCTCCCGCCTAGCCTTCGAAGTCAGGGCCTGGCAGTCGTTGCACGACTCCGCGTCGTGGTCGGGGCCTAAGCAGTAGAGGCACCGGCGGTGGTGATTGGTCACCGACATCAGTCGATGGCAATCCTCGCAAGCCTTGAACCCAGGCATCCTACCGGCACCAGATGTCGACAGACAAGGATCAAAAATGATCAAAAAAGATTTAGTCAAAAAAGACTAAAAGGGGTAGCTCTCCCGGATCTGCGCTTACTGGCGCGGAAAAAAGAAGAACTGACGTCAGCGCGCGAGGGCGGCGTCTAAGTACTCCGACGACGTCATCCCGGCGCACGACGCCGACGACGGACGCGGAGCCGCAGACAACGCCTAGCGACGCGCAAGGGGTATTGCTGACGAAAAATCTTCCGGATCCAGTCTGACGCCTGGGGATATTCTAAAGTGAGGAATCTAACTAACGTGTTTCTTTCAGATAGTCCCAGATTATGATCATGGGTAAGGGTAACAAAAATAAACCCTCTAAAACTTTTACCTGTGGGAAGCAAGAATTGTGTAGAGTAGCAACATTCCCATATCTAGGGATTACTTTTGATGAGAAAGGCTCCTGGGGCCCCCAGATAAAAAATAGAAACGTTGCCCTTGTAAAGTCATCTTCTGCACTTAGGGGTTTTATGATTAAACTTGGCGCTAGGCCAATTGTTACTTTGCTAAAAATTTATGAAGCAAAATGCCTTGCAGTTGCAACATATGGAAGTGCCATTTGGGCTCATTGCTCTATGGAAAGTATACAGATCACGGAAAATAAATTTCTAAGATCGGTTCTTTCTCTCCCTCAGTCTACCCCCACACATATTGTTCACACTGAACTCGGTATGGGTTACATCTCAGATCTGATTAAACTGGCCCCCGTTCTAGCCTGGCTAAAGACTTGGTTGAATCAAGAAATTCCGCTCAACCATATCATTCTAAAAGATTGTTTGCAGCTGGATAAAGTAAATAAAATAACGTGGTTAGTCTATATCAAAAACTATTTTGATAGATTAGGGAGACCGGATCTTTTTCATTCCCCGGATCTAATAACTGTTAAAGATATTGGATTGATTAAAAGTATGATGAAAGATCTGTTATGTCTAGAAAGAGAACAAGTAGAATATGAGAAACCTTCGGTGCGGGCCAGTATTATTTTGAGTACTCATGTGGGCCCTGAATTATACCTGTCTATTGTTAATCAACCGTTCCACCGGTTTCTACTTACACGCTTTCGGCTGAACCTAATTCATTTTACTCTTGGTCATTTTCAAACTTGGTGTCCTCCTGAAAAAGGAACGCCGTGTAATTGTGATGATTTCTCGATCCAGAACACAATGCACTTCTTGATGTTCTGTGACCATTACGCGGCTTTAAGAAAGAAATATTTGTTCCCAATTCTAAAGGAGGCGGGGTTTATACAGGTCAAACCTGCCCTCCTGTATCTACAGTTATTGCAGACCCCCAGGATCATGTTCCATGTTGCAAGTGTTTTAGTGGGTGCTGTTAGGGCCAAGAAAAGGAAGCCTGCTATCAATCCGATTAATTTTTAATGTAACGAATTGGCTGATTATTTAACTTTTTATATAAACTATAACATCTGCGAATTTGGGAGAATATTAATGTTTTATGCTAAATGATGTTTTTTATGATGTTTTATTACTGACACCCCTTTTAAACATCTTAGATAATATGAATTGTTGATTTTTTGTAAAATTGATTGTACTGTTTCTATGCCTTTTTATGATATTTATTTATCGAAATAAAGTACTTTGACTGACTGACTTATAGGTTAACATGTGTCCCATTTAAGGTTAGGTATAGGTACACTACACTTAAGTAAGAGGTGGTTACACCAACTTACCCCAGCTGAGTGATCAGCCAGTTGTGTCAAATTTGTTAGGCCAGGCCAGGGGTGGCACAATACATGCTTCAGCCCCTGGTAGGCCTTAGATACACCAATGCCCTGGGTACCTAGTGTACACTGGTACAGGGGCTCACAGGGTGATCTAATTCCAATGGGTTATGCACCTAGGGTGCATGGAGTCCATTTTAAAGAGAGAGCAGACAGGCTGAGACCCTGAATGGCAGGATCTCAGGCCTACTAAGTCGAAAAACCAGCTAGACACTAGGCAAAAAATTGGGGGTAACCATAGTCAGATATCCACCTTCCTACAGTATTGCCCTTCATTTACACGACAATTGGGTTTCTTGGGGTGACTGGCCTTGAGATGTCTCTACACCGTTATTGTCCTAGCGAAACCCTTTTACAGGTTCGAATTGTTGTTCATTATTGAACAACAAGCAAACTTCTTTTGATCCGTTGCAACAGTATAATCTGCTCAATTTGTGTGTTGTAAAGAAACGCACAAAGATTCATGACATTGCACCTATTTGTTTTCACTGTGGGTTCGTTGTGGTTGTTTTGCATTTGGCACACATTGCACATACACGTTTTTGGACAACGTGAGTTGCTTGGTGGATAATTTAAAGTTTAAAAGATTTATTCAGATTTATTCTGGGCAGCTGTATTGCTGGTGTGTTGCAGGATCTTTGATTTGCGTGAGTTTGAACTATTGGCATTGTAAAGGGCAATGCCTTTTATTTATGTGTTGGTTTTTAAAACATAAAAAGTATTGTCATTTACAATGCTAATAGCTTTAAATCTCCCAAATGCGAGACCTATTGCATTGCAAATGCTTGTTTATTAAACCTTTTTAACACTGTGTTGCTGCATTGGTGCACTGAAACTAAAGATGAACGCCGCTGGCATTGGAACTTTATTTTAAATATGCCTTTTTCGTTTTTCTTTGTTAAAACTTAGCTGCATTGGTACACTGAAACTATGCACGCACACTGAAGGCATCCACACTGCATTCAAACAAGGCCCATATGTTGTGTGGAAGAGCGACAGCAAACTTTATAGCTATGCCTCTGCTTTCAGTTCTTAACCAGAGCCCTTTCAGCTCTCCTCAGTTACCCTCCCTCCTTGCCACACCCTTTTCACTGCATAGACAATAAGGTGTCGGCGCTTACCAAACAGCTTGCATGCTGGCAGCCTGTCTCTTTTCACCGAATTAAACAATTACAATATAAATACACAGCAACAAAGTCACAAGCACGCTCTCCTTAATATGCCGCATAAGAAGCATAACATACAAAACGTGCACTTTTTCAAGCGCACACCATCCTATACCAAACTCAAAGTTACAATAAAAAGATACAGATACTGTCTCGTTAACAGCACGTCGAACAAGTGCTGCATCTGAGATAGGCTACATATCAGGTCAGGTGCATATTTTAAGGTCTACTTCTCTGTTTACAGTTGGGGGATGTTCCGAAAGCAAGGTAGGTATTTAATAACATAACCCCATGAAAACTCTACACCTTATAAATGCATAAATAATCGTTATTCCATCTTATTTTTAGTAATTAGTTCACAGTAAAGCTGCATTAAAACAGTCTGCCCTTACCCTCACTATTAGCACACTAACTGCATGCGCACCATTTTGTCACCCTAACCTGCCACTTGTTTTTTAGGTCTCGCCTAGGCAGCGCACGCGCTGTCTCGTTGAGACATGCAGTATATGCTTTACTAGGTGAGTCTCTGCCTCCTTTTTAGGTCTCGCTAGCGTAGGCTGAGCACATGCGCAGTCTCGTGGGCGAGATTTAACGTTTTGGGGATTTTTCAGTAAAGGGCTTTAAGCCCCGCCCCTCTTTCCCATTGGCCGGCGTCACCGTTTAAGCTGAACGGTGGCCAGCCATTGGGAAAAAGCTGTTGGTGACGTTTTCGCTCGGCTTTTTCTACCGTCCCACTTGGACGGCCTCGCCTGCTTTCCTTCTGAAGTAAAAGGTTTCTTGTCTTTATGGGGCCAAACACATGGCCCCCATAAAGATCAGAAGGAAAGCAGGCCGTTCAAGTGAGATGGCAGAAAAAGCGAAAAGTCGGCGTCAACCGCAGCTGCCTGGCGAGCGCTTACAGACTTGTTTACTTTTCTCGAAAAGGGCAGCTTCTCTTCGCAGAACGCAGCATGGCAACAGAAATCTCAAGGCACAATGCATGGTGTTTATACAAAGCAATCCATAGCGGCTTTTACGGTCTAAGCTAGATGAAAAAGTACGAACAGCTGCAGTCCATTTTGTAAGAGAACCTGCGAGCATTCGTGGCACATAGTAAAGGGCAGAAAAAAACAAGCCAAGCATGTGGCGCAATGGTCAGAGCTGCCGACCTTGCAGTTGGGGAACCAGGTTCGAATCTCAGCTTCACTCTTAACATGCTGTGATTTTGGGCAAATCGTTTAATCTCCGCGTGCGTACCAAAAATGAACGTGTCCTTGTGTAACGTAACTGGTGCTCATCTAAAGCGCTCCAATACCTCTGGGACGAGTTCGCGCCATATTAAATTAAGGTGCAAAAAAAAAAAATGCTGCAATTAGTCCTGGCGGGTACGTGGGGGGCGCTTACTCGTGGCAATGCACATGGTTGTGCACAATGTTTTGCAACCACACCTACTGCCACAAAGCATGGTATGGAGTCACACTGTGGAGGCAGGGGGTAACTGCGGAGCTCGCTCTCTCCCTGCCTGTAACGGCTTGGAAGGAGCTGACAGCGGTCCTACTGACTGATTTATGCTGCCTCCCACCTCCCATTCATAATGTGTAATTCTTTGTTGTGGCGGTTTACTATAAGGGGCATTATCTGCTCTGTTTCTTTAAGGAACAGGGATCTCAGTGCTGACACACTGCAAATTCAGATGCTGAGAGGAACGTCTGCTGTCGCAGGCAGGTCACTGTCCCGTCATTGACTTTAGTGCGCCATTACTGCCCCATTCATAGCATGGGGGGTGGGCGGTACGTCACTGCTCACAGCCCCACTCCGCTGTGAAGGATTAGTGAATCTTTTGCTACACAAATGCAGCTCGCAGCAGAACGGAAAGTTCTGCACAGCAAGCTCCCATGATCCCTCCTGCTGACATCAATCATCTGAACAATGCATGTGTATAAATCTTTATTTATATTCTTCAGATATTTGAATATCTCTATCAAGGGGTGTTACGGAAGTTCTCCACAAGGGAAAACAAGCATTAAAAATGCAATAGGTCTCGCCTTTCATTAAGTTAAAGCCATTTGCTTAGCTATAAAATACCATTAGCAAAGCAAATGGCTTTAACTTAATCAAAGGCGAGACCTATTGCATTTTCAATGCTTGTGTAATTTAGGAGTGATATAAGGGGCTTTTACAATTTTAATACCATTTTTGAAATCCACCAGAGGGCAGCACAACAACCGTCACAATCTGCATCGATTAAAAAAAAGTAGAGACCTTTCCCCCGGAAATACATGCATCTATTGACAAGCCAAGGGCTCCCCTTTAGGAGAGTCTCCTTTGAACTTTAGTGATGTTAGCAAGGTCTTCAAACAGCCCTGTAATGATTTATGAACTTACAAGCCTTCTTTAATATTTGGTTCATTATTCTCATTACCTATCACCTAGAGTGTTGAAAGCCTCATTAATAACATGACATCATGAAGGAAAGCAGCTGCGCCTTGGAATTGTGCTAGATGAACGAACTTGCTGTCAGAGAATTGCACAGCTATTCTCAGATGATTAAACCATCCATACCTTTAAATGGTAGGGCTGGAGACTGGAAGGCAATTAATGCATGAGGATAATGGGTTATTTTTCCCCAGATTTCATTCAGAATAACGTTCCGCACAATAAAGTGCTATTATACTGGGTGTAAAGAAAGTGCAATAAGCTTCATAAAGTGCTAGAAATAAGACGCTCTAACCTCATGAGTGCTATCAGTAACAGAGTGCAGGAGGAGATATTTCTCGTATAGCATCTTCCTAACAAGTACATTGCGAAGGCTAACAGTTGATGCTATAAAATTAACCATTCTGTACACATCCTCAGCGCTCTTTAAAAACCAACCGGCCATCCCTGAGTTTTGGAGTCCTTCCCTCATAAAAAAGTAGTTTGACAAAGTTTGTCTTATTTGCTTTAATGTGGAGCAATTTAGGAAACAAGCATTAAAAATACAATAGGTCTCGGCTTTCATTAAGTTAAAGCCATTTGCTTTGCTATACAATACCATTAGCAAAGCAAATGGCTTTATCTTAATCGAAGGCGTGACCTAGTGCATTTTCAATGCTTGTTTCTATTTGTTATTGAGTATGTCTTCCAAAATGTACTACTTGCTGTTGGCTAATAGTGTTCCAAGTCCCTCCTTTTTTCCTGTTGTGCACGCCTATGGCTATTGGCCCCTTTACTTGTATTAGTCCACTTTTTTTTGGTCTGTTGTTTTGGGGAGATCTCTTTTTTTTAATGTGCCTTGCTTTTTGACAGAGCTGAAATGTTACAGCCCGTGCCCAGTGTGTTTCCCGGCATGTATATATTTTTTTTACTTCGAGGCCAATCGCGTGATATTAACAGACTTTGAACGTATAATCTTGTGCCGAGTGCGTTTCCCGTTGCTGTCTTCGGCATTGCGTGCATTTTACAGTGCCCCTGGGACACAAGCAGGGACCTACTAGCGTGCTTCTTTATCAGAACACACTCTGCGGTCCCACCGGGGCACAAGCAGGCATCCACTTTAGCGTGCCTTTCTTGCTGGGAAACCCGTGTGCCGAGGGGTTTCCCAGAGACCGGAGTGTTCCCCAATTTAGGACTCGCACTGCACGGATGGTGCGCGCTGAGTCCTCCAAGCCACCTGCTGACATTACTGGCGCATTGAGGTAAAGGTATTTTATGTTTTGTTTTATGTGCTTTCAGATTGTGCTGCTCGTTTACAACTGCCGGTGACCCGGCTCACCTAAAGCCCTGGTAACTTCCTTTGTTTTTATTTAATGTATTTATTTTATTTAATGGGATTTTATATAGCGCGAACATTATCCGAAAGTGCCAGAGCGCTTTATAAAAGAACCATATGCTTTACATAAGGACTTTGGATTACATGAGTTGCATGAGAGATACAAACAGAAAAAAAAATTGAAAATGTACAAGGTGTAAAGTCACTCAAGGAAGAGATAAAAACAGGAAAAAATTGCACATGTACTTTAAGAGATGGTAACTGTAGACAGTAGTGCTTCATTCAAATAAGCACACACACTACTATCGAAGTAACAAATTTTGTATGTACATGTCCTCCTTTTGCTCTCATGATTACAAAAAGTTATTTTTCATGAATTGATTCGAATAGGTCAGAAGCGGCCCATGGTCATGCGTTGAGGTCGTCAGACACCCCAAACTGAGAATGAAGAGAAATGGAAACACAACTTCTCTAATGCACCACTGGTGTGAATGTGTCAGGGCCGCCCATGGTAAATTGAAGACCAGAGCTGTAAATACTGGTGGGAACCGGGAGATTGTATCAAAAGAAGCACATTACGAATGTCGGCTTCTAATCCTGGTTACAGAATCAGAACTGGTGGAATGTTATGTTCGTAAAGTGCACTTACACACCCGGAAACTCTGCCTCCAAGGCAGAACGGCGGCATTCACACATTCAAGGTCAGGGGTGGGGTTCTAGGCGTTCTTGTGTGTGGCAGCCTGAAAAAGAATTTTACACCCACAAACTTACTCCTGTCAAAGGCAGGGAAAAGTTTATTTTCATAGTGCGGCAGCCCGATTTACACCCACAAACCTACTCCTGTCAAAGGCAGGTACACCTTCATTTCCACAGTGGGAGTTGGGAGGGGGCACCCAGATATTTAATAGAGGAATTAGCCCCTGGCCTCATATGTCTCATCTCCAGATGCAAAGCACACACCAGAATCAGCCGGCCCGAACTGTACTGACTGAGCCCTTCCTGCACAGTGTGTCAGTCACTGACAGTAATGTATAGGCCCATGTTGTCCTAATGGAGTAGTGTGAAGTGTGTAACGTACAGACACTAGCTTGACCTCTTTTGTAGATGAAATGAACCTACCTACTACACTGTAACTGGGGGTACTGGCAGGTGCAATAGGTGTGCGCTGGTATGACCGTAACTCCATGACAGTGGAGGGGGGAGCCTGGAGATGGCGTAAGCGGAGTTGTTATTTTGGAATCTGAGAAGTTGTGGTGTCGGGGATCAAGGATGCTCCCTATGTACCAATGTCTAGATGCTGGAGGTCACGCATGGGCCATCAGATGGCGTAAGTGGAGATAATGGTGAGTGCTCTGAACACACAGCATTGAAGCTATGTGTCACTTGCGAACGGTAGACTTCCGTTGAGCCACTAGTCATTGTGGGTTGTCTGAGAAGGTGCTGTTTCCACAAGGAAGATGTGAAATGAGTACCTAGGTATCCAATGGGGGGTTGAGGCCCAGCCGCACTGTGCATGCGGCCGGTGTGGGAGTGTATGTGGTTTTACCTATTTCCAAAGCTGGTCACATGGGGGTTTTGGAAAGAGGAGTCCTGACGCGTTGCAGTGGGAGCCTCTTACATCTTCTGCCCTACAAAGGAGATGGGGCTGGGTCTAGGATTTGTCTGGGCTCGCTATGTTACACAAATAAAAATGTAGTGGGTTAAGCTGGAGTTAACCACAGACCCACGGTGAGATCCTACCCAGAGCGTGCCAGCAGCATGCCACTCTTGCCCTAACGGGAGACTCGTTCGCTTTTTTGGGTTGTGAAGATTTTATTTTGCAACCTTTACAAAACTTTTTGGGAAAAAATTAACTTTGCAAAAATTGTTGAGTTTCTGGCAAAGCAAGAGGATATTTCGACCAAAGTTTTGTATAGCAATGATAGAAGTTCATAGGGAATGAATGTGTGGCTGGTTACATGATAGGGGAGCACATGTATGTTTCATATATCCACATTTAATACTAGTGAAATGGCTCTGAATAGGAAACACCTCAGAGAATACAGAAGGACCTCGATTATCAGCCCTTCATTATTGCTGCTCTATTGATTAAACCGGAGACATATGACACTTTGAGGACTGGTATTTATCGGATGCAATAAACATCAATTACGAGCTGTACAGTGAAAAAAGGGCATAACATGGAATTTAGTGCAGATTGCATCAAATCTGCATGTCCCAGAATTTACATTTTCACCCCCTTCAGCGCTGACAGGTTTGACCTGCTGAAATTTATTCGGAGAAAAAAAATCGTACTGTTGGATTTTACCCGTGCAAATCTGACACCCATGCAAACCAAGGCTTGCACATGTGCAGGAATTGAATTAGGAACTTATTTTGTAAAATGCTTGCATATAGCTACCAATAACTGCCATGCTTTTCTGCTCATGCTAACTCAGCTCACCACACCACACGTACCAGTCTCCGAAGTAAGACATGAATGAAGCGCATTGGTGGAAAGTATTTTTTTTAAATCAGGTTGTCCAGCCAGAACTGTTTACAATGTCCTTACTAATCCAAAGCTGTATTGAGTTTTCGCTCATGACCATATCTTTTCACCTGCTTGTATCTTAGAGAGAATTTAGTCACGTGATCAATACTAGAAACTTCATTAACAAGCATTTGCAATGCAATGGGTCTCGCATTTACGTGAATTTAAGTTATTGGAATTGTAAATAACAATGCCTTTTATTTATGTTTTAAAAAACGGAAACAAAACTAAAAGGCATTGTCATTTGTAATGTCAATAGCTCAAACTCACTTAAATGCGAGACCTATTGCATTGCAAATGCTTGTTTAAACAAGTCCTGCAAAAAACACCCCACTTGTCTGGGTTTTGAAGACAGACTCCCTTACTGGATGCTGATTACAATTCGTTTGAAATGATTTGTTGCACCTACCAACTAATAAGAGAAAAGGTTACCCAATACATCATAAGACGGAAAGGCATTATTTAGTCATACTGCATTATAATCGGCTGCTGTCAGATGTTGCAGTCATATTCATGCAAAGATTGATCAAATAAAAATATGTAATTGCTTGAACAATGCCCTATTTCTAAATTATGCTCTTACGTCTCGTCAGTTGCCCAACTGCACTACTTTTTGGTTTGCTAAAGATCAAGTGAGACTGATGTTCACACGGTTAAAGCGGCTGTATCGTGCCATGTGTGATTGTGCTAAATTATCTAAAAAGCTTTTTAAAACACAGTTCAACATTGAAACTAGTTTGCGTTGAGCCATTGATCTTACGTTGACAAACAAGTGTTACAAAAAACGGTTTCACTTAAAGCAAAGGGAAATAAATCTAGGTGCGAGTGCGCCCGCGCGCGCCACAGCGAGCCATGTGGTTTCAATTATCGCTTTGTCTGGGCATAATTATTGAAACCACATGGCGGCCGTGCGGGTAACCGCAACCAATAGGCCATGGGCAGAGCAATGCACCCGCCTTTGGCCAATTGCGTGCTGTCTTTGTTAAAAAGACACACGTAAAGGCCAATAGCGTAGGAAAAAACAACAAGCATTTACAATGCAATGGTCTCGGCAATATTATAGGTAGAGCTATTGGTATTGCTCATTATTTTTTTATCATTTTTGTATCCCTAAATAAATGGCATTGTCATTTCTATTGGCATTAGCTTTTTTTTGCATATGTGATACCTATTGCATTAGCAGAGAGAGAGTGAGGTAGTGAGAGAGAGAGTGAGGTATTGAAATAGAGAGTGCGGTAGTGAGAGAGAGTGAGGTAGATAGAGAGTGAGGTAGTGAGATAGAGAGTGAGGTAGTGAGATAGTGAGATAGAGAGAGTGCGGTAGTGAGAGAGTGCGGTAGTGAGAGAGTGAGGTAGTGAAAGAGTGAGGTAGTGAAAGAGTGAGGTAGTGAGGGAGAGGGATGTTGTGAGGTAGTGATATATAAGCATAGAGTGATGTTGTGATGTAGTGAGATAGAGAGAGAGGTAGTGAAAGAGAGAGTGAAAGTGAGTTAGTGAGATAGAAAGAGTGAGGTAGTGAGATAGAGAGTGATTGAGGTAGTGAGTGAGAAAGAGTGAAGTTGTGAGCTAGAGAGTGAGGTAGTGATGTTTTGAGAGAGAGAAGTTGTGAGATAGTGAGGTAGTGAGATAGAGTGGAGTAGTGAGGTAGAGAGAGTTATGTAAAACACAAATTATCTAAGGTGAAGATAAATATAAACGGGACCTGCAGCGTGGACTTAGATGGCCATAAGGATTTTTAACGTAGTTGTTGATGACTTAATCAGTATTGTAGAGCACGTCATCTGAGTTCACGTATCTGCATGTATAGCGCCAAAGAATATTCTTGAAGTGTTCGCAGAGAACAGCGCTTCTTCGTTCAAGATCTCTTCAGTTTAAAGTTATTTATGTGGCAGCCGGGAACAGAGGGCCACAGTTCCACAAGCTCCCAACGAAAAGCGCGCGCAAGACACAAACGACTTCAAGATAACAAATACAATACATTGTGCGGGATTACCATAGCTCCTATGACCAGAGACTGCAACTCCTAAGCGCTGTACATAAAAGGCGTCACCTAGTACACCAATGTAATGGAGCTCAACTAACGACTTCGGGAGAATGAAGAGCTGCGTCGGCCCTGCTGGGACTCTACCTTGTGACCGAGGTCGCTTCACACGCCTGAGCCATCCCATAGGCTCAACCATTAAACACGATGACGACATTCCAGCTGTAACCAGACACGCGTGAGGGGGTAACGTTGCGAAACATAACAGCAAAACACAAGCTTTAAAGTACCATGGAAGGTACTGCTCGTCACAAAATGCACTTTATTGCCAAAAACAATAAACCATATACGCTGGAAACACTTACAGAATTAGGACAATGCAATCGATTTCGCCTTGAAGTAACTTTCAGCACTACAGGATGTGCGTTGTGTTGGAAACGCATTGCGTTTCACCGATGGGATCACGTTTCATGTTGTGGGTCAGCGGCAATTAGGCCAGCGAGTGACACTGAAGTGGAGGTAGTGTATAATATTGAGTCACAGTCACAACATAAAAGTTGCTTGAACATTTAACCTAAAATTTACAATGAAGTGACTCCCAGTTTTTACGCTGATAGTCTCGACTTCGGGAGAATGAAGAGCTGCGTCGGCCCTGCTGGGACTCTACCTTGTGACCGAGGTCGCTTCACACGCCTGAGTCATCCCATAGGCTCACCCATTAAACACGATGACGACATTTCAGTTGTAACCAGACACGCGTGAGGGGGTAACGTTGCAAAACATAACAGTAAAACACAAGCTTTAAAGTACCATGGAAGGTACTGCTCGTCACAAAATGCACTTTATCGCCAAAAACAATAAACCATATACGCTGGAAACACTTACGGAATTAGGACAATGCAATCGATCTCGCCTTGAAGTAACTTTCAGCACTACAGGATGTGCGTTGTGTTGGAAACGCATTGCGTTACACCGACGGGATCACGTTTCATGTTGTGGGTCAGCGGCAATTAGGCCAGCGAGTGACACTGAAGTGGAGGTAGTGTATAACATTGAGTCACAGTCACAACATAAAAGTTGCTTGAACATTTAACCTAAAATTTACAATGAAGTGACTCCCAGATTTACGCTGATAGTCTCGACTTCGGGAGAATGAAGAGCTGCGTCGGCCCTGTTGGGACTCTACCTTGTGACCGAGGTCGCTTCACACGCCTGAGCCATCCCATAGGCTCACCCATTAAACACGATGACGACATTTCAGCTGTAACCAGACACGCGTGAGGGGGTAACGTTGCGAAACATAACAGCAAAACACAAGCTTTAAAGTTCCATGGAAGGTACTGCTCGTCACAAAATGCACTTTATCGCCAAAAACAATAAACCATATACGCTGGAAACACTTACGGAATTAGGACAATGCAATCGATCTCGCCTTGAAGTAACTTTCAGCACTACAGGATGTGCGTTGTGTTGGAAACGCATTGCGTTTCACCGACGGGATCACGTTTCATGTTGTGGGTCAGCGGCAATTAGGCCAGCGAGTGAGGCAGCGGCGGTTTTCAGATTCGGGGGCGTGGCTAAAAAGTGGAAAGAACACCAAAAAACACGCCCCCGAATCTGAAAAAGACGGAGCCTATTTGGAGGGACGGCTCTCTCCTCCAATAGCTGGCCTCCGTTTAGGAAGCCAGCCAATGGAGGAGAAGCTAAAAGAGAGGCGGGCTAAATAGCCACTCTAGAAAACATTAAATCTTCCGACTTCCGGTTCTGCCTTCGGCAGACCGGTAGTCCTCGACCTAAAAAGCACACGCACGAGCGTGTGCAAGTTGTGAGGGCGATTTTAAAAGCGCTTACATAAAGTCTTCACCAGAACAGCGCATGCGTGCTGTTACAGGCTCGACCTAAAAAGGGGAGAGTGAGTGCTTTGGCAAGGGGCGACCATACCATACCTAAACTGTGAGTGGCTCCCTTGGCGCTGTGGACTCTCTCAGAGGGATCACTGAGACTCCAGAGTATAAGCAATTGAATCTTTCCCCAACAAGGGGAGAAAGAGTGCTTAGTTAAAGGGCACACGGGACAGGGGGCTAGGTGGCGAAGCGGGCAAGGGGAGAGATTAAGGGGAGAGGGGATAGGAGCAGAGGAAGTAGACAAAAATGAAAGAGGGAAAGCGAGAAAGCAGTAGGGGAGGGTGAGAGAGAGAGAGAGAGAAAGAGAGAGAGAGAGAGAGAGAGAGAGAGAGAGAGAGAGCATGTAAGGGGGGGGGAGGGGGGAGGGGGCACAAACCGGTAAACGGGTAAAAACCTCGTCCAAGGTCCGGTAAGCTGTGATACTAGGGGAAGTGGTATCATTCCCACATCTCCACTGCGTGAAGCTCCCTTTACGCAGTTGACTCTCTCAGAGGGGTCTCTGAGACTCCAAGGCCTACCTACTGGATCCTTCCCCAACAAGGGAAGAGGGAGTGCTTTGGTAAGTGGCGCCATACCATGCCTCAGCTGTGTGTGGTTCCCTTGACAATGTGGACTCTCTCAGAGGGGTCCCTGAGACTTCAGAGTAAGAATATTGGATCTTTCCCCAACACGGGGAGAAGGAGTGCTTAGTCAAACGGCGACAGGGGGCTAGGAGGCGGGTCGGAACTGGCAGGTCATCAAATGGCAAAAGAAAATCGCATTAATTACTGAAAGATAACACATTCAATACCAGGGTAAATTAGCGATCCAGAAAAAGACAGGATCCACGAAAGGTAAGGGTCAGGGAGGACAAAGGGAGGGGGTCAGCGAATTGAAGAGTCCCACAAGGAAGAGATACAGATAGCAGAAAAGGAAATGTATACGTTGTAGAGTCACTCAGAAGAGAAATGCAGACGGGAAAGCTCAGAATCACAAAATAGTGATATTAAGTACAAAGAACTACTACATATACTAGTGGTTAGAGTTGCAACTATGCAAAATAGTAAATTCACTCAGGGTTCCATTTTCACAACGATAAGGCTAACAAGCATTGGCATAGCCAATAGGTCTCGCTTTTGGGACCTTATAAGTGTTTAGCCATGCAACAGTTGATGTTGTTGCATCAAGGATATTGTGCTGCATAACTAAATACTTATAAGGTCCCAAAAGCAAGACCTATTGGCTAGGAGGGGGTTTAGCCCGGCTAATGTAGAGAAATGACTGACAATTATACCAGATCACACTGCCTACTCACCGGTTCCTTCCTCCGCAACACTTGCTGTTTCACGGTTGTTGCGGTAGTGGCTCTGCACCTTACTGGCAACCTTGTCATCGTCGCTGGCCAGCGAATCTGCTCCAGCTGTGCCTCGGGCACCTAGGAAAATAAAGTGCTGTGGTAAGTATCAAAGATGGCACCCCATGGGTTGGGGCTCCTTCCATGTAAGCACCAAGTACAAAAATGGAAAGGCCATGCAGGTTGAAGGTTAGCCTTACATAAAGGAATGCTGGAAGGGTAGAATGGATTTAAGGCGATTTCTGAAATACATCTGTACAAAGCATTACGTATCTGCTGCAGCCATTTTAGTAGAGACAATAGAATTTTCCAGCCTCTCGACTCCTACTTCCACACCCTTCCTACCTATGGTACACAGGGCTACTCCACACAGACCAGTATGACACCTATCACACCTGCACACAAAGTATGAACATGAGACCCTGCAGACATTTGCAGTGTACCACAACTGCAACTAGCAGGAGAGTTTGAAACACCACCCTCTAGCACAATAATTCGGACAAACCCACTTAAAACGGAGCACCTTTACTACACAAAGGGGTCTACTGCCACATGGCATGACACGAGCCCTTTGACACCACAGGACTTCGTCCTTCTCAGGTGCTCTGCACTGCCAACACGCCACATGACGTTCATAAACACTATTAGTGGTTGTGTTCACCGTTGGAAAGAATGCCTAGTCACCATAAAAAGTGGGGGGAAAAGTCCTGCAAAACCATATAGGAACAATGAAGAGCACATGAATATATTACTAGCAACAAAGTTATGTACTGTTCCTACACCGAGGAAAGACTAAATACATGTTCATGAAAATAAGAGGATATCTGCGTGTACAACACCAAAGTAAGCTTCGGAGAAGGAAAAATATGTCCTTAGAGACCGGCATGAACACTCACAATTACACCACTGCTTAATGCGAGTGTTCTGGCTGAGTCATAACACTGAAACATTAGCATTTAGCTCAGCAGACAAACATCTAAACATTACAAACCGGAAGTAAACACGTCCAAGGGGCAGCTTGTGCAAACAATACCCAGGCCCTGCACATGCAGGGTAACATTACCCAATCTAAAGGTTTAAAAAAAAAAAGATCTAAACTGTAACAATAGGCAGCCCTAAACCTCAACAAATACCATAATGATGTCTTAATGGACTTCATACATAAAGAACCCCTCCAACCAAACAGCCCGTCCTTCCCATTGCAAAATTAACATAATATAAGGATGATCGCCTCACTCCGGGTCATTACAGACACAAACGATATCCAGTCCTGAACTTCCCATTTACAAATCACTGATTTCGTGGATGTTAATCTAATTGGGCATTTAAAAGCAAAACAAGCCTACGACATCCAGTACGTTCTATTGCGTCACGCAAAAGTCCAGGTAAACACTGGCGTAGTGAATTGGAGGAAGGTGGTCACCATACGTGCTATTTTGTAAGCTTATCAAATTTTAAAAAATAAGTAATCGGCATTAACAAGAGAAAATACTTATGCAAACGTTGGCAAATACTGAAGGACGGCTATCACCTAGTAGTTAAAGCAAGAAAAAAAGAAGGGTGGCTGGGGCCCCAAAGAGTCGGCAGCTATTTCTGTACAAGGATGCTAATCCAATGCAAGAATGGAGCCAGCAGGAGGCCCGCGCAGCGTCAGCACACGGAACGGGATCCAAGGCTTACGATGCCTGACCTGGCGAACACCAATAGGGCAGGCGGGGCCAAGGGGGGAGACTTTCATTGGCGCAGGGCCTATAATTACCAGGACTCGGCACTCTCTGAGGAAACTCCACGACCTGTGAGAATACGTCAAGATTACTATCGCCAGAAAGCAAACAAACGCAACAGCTGACACAGGCGGACGACGTCAATTCTTAAAAGCCAGAGAAGCCGGTGGAGGCACGAAACTAAAGGTAAGAGATGCACTGGAGTGGGGTGGAGAGACGACGTGGATGAAATGCAATGACGCGATTTAGCAATGGGCGTAAGCACTAACGTGGTAAAATGTCAGTTCAATAAGTGGTTCGAACAACAGATGCCTCAAACCAGACCTATGAAATTAGAGGCCGGAGTGTGCACTCCTGCGGGAATGGAGTAAAGCAACGGAAATTGCAACAAACCCTTAGCCAGCCTATTGCGGCGATGGGCGGGTTCATGATCTTGTGTGTTCAAAGCTCAAAAATAAAAGTGAATAACCACAAGTTTGAACAAGCGTTGGCTGCGCACGAGCGGCCGCGAGACGCGATATGTGGTGGGGGAGAAGCGGGAGTTGTGTGCGAGCGTGCGTCATCGCGATCGCTCTGAAAGCGAAAGTGATTGCGATCACGCAGGAGTTTTCAAAGTGCTGCTGAAGGCTAGCGGTTCGCACGTGCGCGTGAACGCAAGCACTAGGCCAGCCAGCAGCACTTTGAAAACTCACATACAAAATGTCTCTCCGAGCCAGCGCATGCGCTGGGCTCAGCGAGACCTAAAAAACGATTGTATGTTACTTTTCAACAGAGTGAACAGAGAAATAATACATCCAAGGGGGTAGAGAGAGGGAGGGGAGGGAGATGAGATAGGTGATAGGAGAGACGGGGGCCTAGGGGGGGAGAAAGAGATCAGGCCGCCCAGGCGAGGAGCAATGTCTGAGGGTCGGCAGGATGAAGTCCAACGGACCAAGGGAGAGGACAAGAAACAACAAAATGGTGGCTCCATTCGCGATCCGCCATTTTACGGCTTCAGTTCCCAGACACATCACTGGACCGTTACTATGAGGCATCTTCAACTATGCGGTGATAGGGCAAACTAAGCAGTCACATGTGTGGGATAAATGTGGAAGAACAGACTCCAAGGAGGCAATCTGTGTCTATAAGTCCTCAGAGGGAAGGCAGTTCAGGCAGGCCGGTTCATACAAGTTATATAGGAAATCTTCACCACCAACAAGGCGGAAATGGGGCAAGCAAAGCAGGCCATGAGTGTAATATATAGGAAGAACACACTCCAAGATGGCCACCAATGCTGGGAAGGAACATGTCCCTCTCTCTCTTTCAATGCCCAGCAGTACACAGCAAGCCCATTTCTGTTTCCATGACTGGCAGTACCTAGTGCTTATGGGGGCAGCCGCCGTCTTAAGGTCAGGCATTGTGAAATCTTAAGGTCAGGCATTCTAAAAACAGTGCCTCGCATCAGACCCCTTCGTTATCAGCATTGCTCAGTTCTTATGTGGAGCTGATTTTTAGAGCCTTCCATAACGCTCGCAGGCGGGAAGGACGTACCCCGCCTCCCTTTTCACCGGTCACGTTCCAGTGTTCATCCCGGGATCAATCGTAGCATCACTGACCGCTGAGTCTGGAGAGGCAGAGCCAGCTGTGTTGTCAGCAAATCACCAAACCTCTCTGCAGCCTAGTTCCAAGTGCCACGATGTCTTTCTAGGCTCTTCTTTAGTCCTTACGTGGAGGCGCTTCTCCTCCGATTATCACCTCCATCTTGTGGAGCTCTGTCGCGTCTTCCTCGCGGTCTCTCAGGCGATGAGTTCTATGCTTTCAGTCTATCTATGCAGATCCTTGTGGCACCGCCGGTAATACAACAGCTTGACCGTCTATTTGGTTGATGTAGTGGCGGGATAATACAGTGGGCAGATTGTCGTTGGTTATTGCATCTGTCTGTCCTCTACCCAGATGTCGGCGCAGCGCCTAGGAACCACTGTGTGGGGTCGAGGGCGAAGGACGATTCTTGTAAGGTAAGTGAAATCAAACTATTGCGGATTGCAAAGTGCTGGTCGATAGGCCAGATTTCCAGGGATTTACGCAGACGGCGATCTCTTACCCCAGGATCCTTCTGCAGGAGCTCCTGCCTCAGCGGCCATCTTTGATTAACCATTTTTGATTCCATCACTCAGGGACATAAATTTGATTTGGATCCCCAAGAGGTAGTTTTATCTTATATTTCCTTATTCTTGCATTCTGCACCAACATTCACACCTTTAAGCCCACATAAGGAGCACTCATCCAAAGAGCTCTTTCCCCCTTGGGAAAGTTGTAGCCCACACTGTATGATTTTCCTAGTAGCGTGAGGAGGAACCCCATGATGAAGCATGTCACCTCAAGGTGGGTGAGGTTTTCCGTCCTAAACAGACATGTGTTTAGAGTAACAGACATAGTATCAACACTCAGGTGGGCACTGCTGCGCCACCTTGGGTTATAGACCAGAAGTACCCTTTTAATATAATTACTGGAGCTTTTCATTGCAAGTTGATGCAGTAAAGAGTTTTAATCAGAATTAAGGCCAAGTTGGATGCTAAATGCGGCATCTGGAAGGAGACATGAAGTGTGTTTAGGAAGGATGTAATTCAAGAAAGTTTATACTTTGTGTAGGTGACTGGGTTCGAGTGAAATTGGGGTGATTTGTGCAAAAAGGTGTCACGATATTATCCTCCCTGCAAGAGAAGAGTAGGCAGATTTGTGGTCGAGCTGTCTGACAGCATTGTGTGGAATGTTTCAAAAGAAAAAAAGTGCTGCATGTATCACACTGTGTTGGAGCTGGAGGTTATGAATAACCATCAAGTAAATGGTACTCTTAAATCATCCAGAGGGGAAGACCAGCAAGCAACTTCAAGTGGAAATGGTGCTAAAGGTGTACCAGCAGAGAGGATCAGGAGGAGCCATATCTGCATGAGAGATTATGGTCCCAATTGATGTGCTACCAAATAAATTGCGACTTCAGAGTACTGGCAAAAATATATATTTTGTTATTTTTTTGTATTGACGTTCATGAACTTACATTACCTTCCTTTCTTTATTCTTAAGTTCTATTCACTTTGCTCTGTTGATTTTCCCTCTTCTTTTCCTGGATTTCCTTTGTGTACGTTATGCTATATTCATTGATTGTTTTGCAACACTTAAGGGAGGAAACTGTGTAGTGCTCTGACCTTTTCTAGACATAAGATGCAGTCGACTTCCTATCGCAACATAATGATGTTCGATGTTAACGTCATATGGTGGGGTCGAATGTTTTGAGGGATCAGTGGTAATTACAGGCTGGTCCTCAATGGATAATAAACTTTCATTTCACACTAGAAGCATGATAAGAGTTTACATTTTAAAATGCACAAGCCAACGAAGTCCCCATCGCCTATAGAGAATCAAACGACTCATTCTGTTTCTCTTACTTTTAAGTTTCTACATGGAACAATTTAGATCCATATTCTCAGACAACATTAAGATTTATCAATATATCAAAGACACTCAACTCTACCTCAAAATCTCTTCAAATCAGTGATAACTCAAATCGTACCCTGAACTAATCATTCAACATTGTATGTCAAGAACCTTCCTGAAACAACACTTGTTAAATCATGAAACAATTTTGTTCACCATTAGTACCAAACACTCACAGATTTAAGCCTGACTCTCCGACATGAATCACAGGCTACTTCACAGACAGCACAAAATCCTTTAGCTGCACCCTCGACACAGACCTAGCATAAAAAAAAAAAAAACACACACACACACACATTGTCAGGGAGACAAGACTGTATGACATCAGATCACCCTCCTGAAGAAACTGAACACTTTCTTCCAGAACAAGAGGGCAAGCCCTGGCCTTCATTCTTGGATGAAATTAACATTCTTCTTAGCAACCACGTTGACAGTCAGAAGGTCATCCTACAAATGGGGGTCATCCTACACATGGGGGTAGTGTCAAACTCAGCTGTGGTCTCTGCGGGGACAGGAGGCAGCAGACAGATGAATAGATCCCAACATCCCTCTACCACCAGTCCGCCCAACAAGGTCAAAGCAGTACTAGTAAATAGGGGGAAAAGAGGAGACAAGGGAAGGAGAATTAGAGACAGGGCAGGTCCAGCACACATCCAACACCACGAAAGCTCCACTGGGATCCGGAAGAATTCCTGCAAACAGAAGGCTAAATCAATAGTTGAATAGGCTACGAGTAAACATAAATAACTGAGGGTCTGCAAAATATTCTACCTGGAAATCTCCCCTCTTCCGCTTGTGTCCACAGATAATGAAAAAACGCAACAGGTGCAATATTCCTAAACACAGATAAAGATACTGTTAACACCTAATAACACTAATTCACAGTCGGGTAATTATGTAGTAAAATAGTTGCATAGCTTACCCTCCAAACCTGTGAGGAACATGTGATGCATGGTGGCTAATAAAGTATTTTTGTGTGGGTTGTTGACAGCACAACCTTCCAAACGACCAACATAAGCTTAGTAAGCAGCCACCTAATCAGTTGAGCCAGCAGGTCTGTATAATGCCAACAATTGAGGGTAGAAGCGACTGACAAACCCTGCAAACTCTGAGCTCTTGTTATATGCAGCTAAGTGCTCCTTGCCTCCGGAGCCGAGGTAGCTGTCCATATGATACATATAATTTGTATGAACTTAGTAATGCCAACTAATGTGTAACAACACTCTGTACAAGATCGAGAATATACGGAAAATGCAGATGCCTGGATGCCAACACAAGAAAGCGCCCCTACATAGCAAGCCGAGGGAAAGAAAGGGGGGCGGGGAACCCTCGCTAGCGCGTTACCGCCAAACCATGTGAGGGTTCTTGTTGGAGGGGCCGAGAAAAGCAGAGAAGGGCCAGGGAAGGATTCTATTACAGGACCGGAGGCTTCGGATTATGCTTTCTCCTTCTTTACTGTATCAACTCACAGCAGCCAATAAACATACAATTAGTAACACAACTACATTGTCCATGTGACTTTGCGTCAGCCACGCCTACTTAGCCCTCCATAAGAGCCCTGGTCACTGTCCCAGCCTCCTCTTTCTTTGCTGCTCACAGCACGAGCTAAGTACCCCTCACTTTCATATTTTATCTGGATCGCTTTAGCCGAAATAGTGCTTCAGCGCGCTGCTCTTTGCGAATTGCTTACTTGCTTGGTAACGAGTTGTGCACGCGATTGCTGCGTGGTGGATCGGCGTTTTGCGCCGCTAGCGGAGGTAGGTGGCTCCTCTCCCGATCGAACTTGTGCAATTAAGGAGCGCGGGCTCCACGAACTTGTACCGCGCCGCTGGGCGGCATATTTTCGGGCCGTGTCAGGTCCAGCGCATTCAGCGCGGTGTCGAGGGCTCCCCTCATCGCCCGAGGACACGCAGAGCCGGATGGTTACCGGCCGACGTGTGCAGCTCACGCGAAGCCCATTTGGGCTGGTTTTTAGTAGGATTTGGGCTCGCGTTGGGCTGCACACGCCGATCTCGGCTTCCGGGGGGTTTCAGGAGCTCATTTTCGCTCCGTGTTTGTGACGCCTGACTGGCTGTAAGAACAGTCGCCCTGGGAGTGAGCACACACTCCGGAAAAAACGCTTAAAATTGGCTCTGACGCCTGAAAAGGCTGTAATAATACTGAATACAGCTTCTGCTGAGGGGGCTAGGTACAAGATTGAATTGTGTGCACCTGGGCTGGCCCCCCCCATTACTTATTTTTTGGCTCTTCTACTGCTGGTGGATTGGTCCAGCTCCTCCACCTTGCAAGCATGAATGAGTGGGTACGGTACGAAGAGGATGAGGAGGATGTCTATTATGAGGGACAGCAGGAGACTGTCCTTGAGGAGAATATAGTAGAGGCTCTGGACGCTTCGGTCCAATCCTCTGTCAACAGGGCCCTGGAGACTACAGTTCCTTCAACTGTACATCAAGCATTGGCAGCTGCTTTGAAACCGATCACCAAGCAGCTGGAGAGTTTTGCTAAACGCCATGGTTTCACCAAAGGGAAACACGAGGGTCGCTCGAGCACAGAGCTGGCCAAGGCGCGACGCAAGCAGAGAGTCTATGAAGACACTGATTCCACCACCACTGATACCGATACCAATACCACAGACGAGGAGTCTCCCCCTAAGAAGAGGGCTAAGAAGGTGGTTCCGGCTCCTTCGGAGACGGCGTCCGCTACTCCTTTCAATTTCAACCCTAGCGAGATAGTGCACCCGAGGTCTACTGACTGGGCACCAGCACCGGAGGTGATCGACTACCTACATGAGAATATTCGAAAAGGGTTTGACAAGGAGGTCAGGAATCGACTTCGGTCGGAATGCCCTCGGCCGGATCTTCCGGATAAGGTAGCGGAGACACCGGAGATAGACGTAAGCTTGCTTACGTTTTTGAAAAAGTTCGCAAGAGACCCCAAGAAGGGGATAGACAGAGCCTGGAGAGGGTGTCAGGATAAGCTGCTTGACGTCGTGGGTCCCCTCGCGAAGATCCTAGAAATGGCTTTGGTGGCCAAAGAGTCGGCAGCTCCAGTGGATCCGGATATCTTAGCCGGGTGGACACAGAGAGCAATCTGCCTGCTGGGTAATGCCAACTGTGCCATATCAACAGAAAGGCGCAAGTCCCTGCTCATGCGCATGGACACTAATCTCACGGATTTGGCCGCGGCTGAGCCAGGCCCGCTTGCGGAGGGCAATTTGTTCGGAGACCGTTTCGTGAAGGACGTGTCAAAGTATGTAGGGACTTTCACGTCGCTGGACAAGGCCCAATCGGGGATAAAGAGGGTGTTTACCCAGGGCCTTTTCAATAGGGCCGGACGAGGTAGGGGACGCTCGTCAGGCCGCTTCTCCAACCAAGGTCCCCCAAGAGGTGATTTCGGACGCGGAAGAGGTGACTGGGATTCTACCAGAGGGGGTACCTTCTACCCCACCCGCCGCCGCTTCAACAAGCGCAGATTCCAAAGTGGCGGGAACAGAGCAGGCTTCCACGCACAAAGTTCCACAGGTGAGTGTAACGGATTTGTCTCTTCTGCCATTGGGGGGTCGCACTCAGTATTATCTACACAATTGGCGCACTCTGACCCAGGATGCGTGGGTGCCTCAGACGATTCAGGGATTCCATCTGGAATTTTACGAGCCTCCCTGTCAGGACACATGGCCCAGGCCTCTCCATTTTTCCCAACACGAATGCAATTTTATAGACGAGGAAATAGAGGCCTTGCTGCAAAAGCGCGCAATAGCTTTGTGCGATCACAGACCTCACGGCTTTTGCAGCAACGTGTTTCTGGTCCAGAAAAAGGGAGGTGGATACAGACTAGTCTTGAACTTGAGGGATTTCAACCATTTTCTAGTATACAAACACTTCAAGATGGAAGGGATACACCTTTTGGCAGACCTCTTGAAACCGGGAGATTGGCTGGTCAGGCTGGATGTAAAAGATGCTTACCTGTCCATCCCTATTTTTCCTCCACACCGCCGTTTCCTACAATTTCAGTGGAAAGGTCGGTGGTTCGAGTATTTGGCCCTTCCTTTCGGGCTTTCCTCGGCTCCCTGGTGCTTCACCAAGGTGATGAAGCCGGTGGTCGCGCATTTGAGAGAGCAGGGGATTCGCATGATCATTTACCTGGACGATATCCTGATCATGGCTCACAGCCCGACTCTAGTTTTGCAGCACTTGCAAATGACAATGTCTCTCTTACAGAGTCTAGGATTTGTAATCAATCAGACCAAATCTGCTCTCATTCCGTCCACCAACACCGAATTCCTGGGGTTTGTGATAGACTCCAAGAAGGCGCAATTGCACCTTCCCAAAGCGAAACTCAAGGATCTCAGGAAAGAGATAGTAGCCATGTTAGACAGGCAGATGGTGTCCCTCAGGACCATAGCCAGAATAGTGGGCTTATTGGCATCCTCCATACAAGCAATATTTCCGGGACCACTGCATTACAGGGCATTGCAGAGACTGAAAATTCAGCACCTTCAGAAGGGTCTAGCTTATTCGGACCTGGTACCGATCTCTCAGGAGGTTCGAGACGAGATGCAATGGTGGCTGGGGCACGTAGAGGCATGGAACGGCAGGGCCATCTTCGGCTCCTTACCGGAAGTAGTCATCGAGTCCGACGCCAGTCGTTGGGGCTGGGGAGCGCGTTGTGGCGACATCTCCACAGGCGGAAGATGGTCTCCCCAGGAGTTAGAGTTGCACATAAATTGTCTGGAGCACCTAGCGGGCTCCTTTGCAATTCGGACGCTGTCGCCCAAACAGACAGCTTGCTGCATTCTGTTACGAATGGACAACGTGTCAGCCGTGAGATACATAAACAAGCTGGGGGGAACGAGATCGCCCCTGTTAGTGGAGATTGCCAAGGATTTTTGGCACTACTGCCTGCGTCACCAAATAACGGTAATAGCGGAGTATATTCCAGGGCAGTCCAACCTCATAGCGGATTGGAATTCCAGACATCTGAGGGATTACAGCGACTGGAAGTTGATGCCGAGCATGTTTCACTGGCTGCAGAGGCTTTGGGGGCCGTGTCAAATGGACCTGTTTGCCTCCAGGTTGAATCGACAGATTCCCCACTTCTTCAGCTGGAGACCGGATCCAGTGGCGAAAGCCACGGACGCGTTCCTCCAGGATTGGTCGGGAGCAGTGAATTATGCCTTCCCGCCATTCCTCCTCATTCCGAGAGTAACCTCTCATGTTCTCAGGCAGCAAGCGGAGGTGATCTTAGTGACACCACGGTGGAAATCGCAACCATGGTTCCCGATACTGCTGGAAATGAGCTGCGATCTTCCCAGGAGACTCCCTTGGTCGGAGTCTCCTCCTGGGACCTCACGGGGAGCAACATCCTCTGATCACATCGGAGAGGTTGTCGCTGATGGCATGGAGAATTTCCGGCAACAGTGGGAAATGCCGGGAATTTCAGAGGCAGCTTCAGGCTTCATCAGGCAAGTGTGGGCTCCTTCCACCAGGAAGCGATACTCATCAGCCTGGACAAGCTGGATGGGTTGGTGCGTGGAACGGAGTCTGGATCCCGTGGGGACCGGACTATCCGATATTGTGAATTTTCTTTCGGAAAAGGCTGCGAGTGGCCTTGCCTATCGCTCTGTAAATAATTTCCGATCAGCCATTTCGGCGGGGCACGCACCGGTGGATGGAAAACCGGTGGGCATGCATCCTATGGTATGCAAGCTTCTTAAGGTTATTCGGATTGCAAATCCTCCCAAGCCCAAATATTCGGGCTTATGGGATGTGTCCTTAGTCATTTCTTTGTTCAACAGTTGGCCGGTGAATAGTCAGTTGTCAAGAAAACAGCTTTTCGCAAAATTGGCGATGTTATTGTGCCTATCGGCCTGTAGACGTTCATCGGATGTGCGGGCATTGGATATTACAGGTAGAGTATTTACTCCAGAGGGAGTTTCCTTTACTATCACGGGTCGTACTAAAACACTGTCTAGACACATTGAGTATAATGCTTTTCCGAGTAATGAAAAATTATGTGTGGTCCAATGCTTGAAAACCTATGAGGAATGTACCCGACCTTTGAGGTCCGAGGGTTCTACGCAGCTCTTGCTTGCAATACAAAAACCTTTTAAACCAGTGACTGCTGCAACTAAAGCCAGATGGCTGCGTTATGTTATGAAAGAAGCAGGTGTTGATGTTCAAATGTTTGGCGCACATTCTGTGCGAGGTGCAATGGCTTCAAAGTCATTTATGCTAGGTTCTAGTATTCAGGACATTATGCATTGTGCGGATTGGTCTTCAGAGTCAACATTCAAACAGTTTTATTATAAGCCGGTGGGAGATATAACATCTGTGGTATTTAATAAGCTTTAAACTAGCATAATCCGAAGCCTCCGGTCCTGTAATAGAATCAAAAATTAGCTAGCATTCGCGCCAAGAATTTTCAATTCTATTAAGGACACGGAGGCGAGGATTATCCCACCCGGCTATGTACAATATGATTGTTCATGTTTACCCACCCGTTGATGATTATATGAACCTTTGTGGTAAATGGAGTTTACGGGTTGTTCATGTTTGGTGTTTCCTAGGTGCAGACAAGAAGTCTGAATGAAGAGGCCTTCACATTGAAGCTTTTTGAAAGGAAGTTGTGTTCCGGTTAATCGTTCAGATCAGACGGAAGGTCTGGAAGCGGATATCTTCACGTTGAAGACTGCGCGGAGGACTTGGGTTCCTGTTAAACTTCCAGGTTGGAAGAGGTTGTGAAAGTTGTGGATTATTAGACTTTACACAGTTCGAGCAAAGAAAGAGGAGGCTGGGACAGTGACCAGGGCTCTTATGGAGGGCTAAGGAGGCGTGGCTGACGCAAAGTCACATGGACAATGTAGTTGTGTTACTAATTGTATGTTTATTGGCTGCTGTGAGTTGATACAGTAAAGAAGGAGAAAGCATAATCCTCGCCTCCGTGTCCTTAATAGAATTGAAAATTCTTGGCGCGAATGCTAGCTAATTTTTGATCCTGAGCCGCCTTCAAAGAATCAGAGTCTGCGAGATGAAGAAGGTAATCAGCAGCTCTCGAATGGGAAGCAGGAACCGCAGACGCAATGCACCAACGCTGGAGTCCAAGAACCGGAAGTAACAGGAGCGACCCGGAAGTGCTAAGGCCTGCAACCAACAACTAGAACGCAAAGTGTCAGTATTCCCGACGTGTCATGTTTTATGCGGGCAGTGACTCTACCTTCACTTCCCCCTTTCCTGCAGCGCTAACTCGGGCACAACCCTGACAGTTAGTTCTCCACAACAGTCTGAACAAGTTTGATCACATCACCCCAATTCTGAAAGAACTGTAACGGTTCTCCCTCCAAGTTCAAATCATCTTGAAGACCTGCTGCATCACCTGCAACGGAGTCTATCAAAAATGACATCCCTGCGCAACTGACCATCTATGCACATTTTAAATATTTTTCCGGATAATCAAACCGGAGGTATTTTGAAGTAGGTGAGCCTAAGCCCAATGGAGTATGATGTATCACGATACTGAAATCTACAAGTGAACTCACATAAATATTCCATTGACTCAGCCTCACTTAACAGACCCCAGACTCATTCCTCCTGAGAGCAGTCACTCTCTGCTAGTGCTAGAGTCTGTTAGATCCCCCTTGAGCCCCGAGTCCTCATCCAGGAATGAGGAATCTGCCATAGTCCACCATCATCAGGTACCAGTTTCTGGCTCTCGGGCAGCCTTCACAAACCATCAGACCCCACACTGCCAGACTTCATCTGATGATGCACTAACCTACAGAGCCTTTCGGAGCCCCACCAAGGGCTCCAAGACCTCCACAGACTGTCTCTTCCTCTGTCCACCGCTCATCAATTCTTTTACTGGCTTTTAATTGCCATCAGGCATTCCTGAACATCACCTGAGCCAACACCAACATACCCGGAGCCGACAATAAAGAAAATGCTTATGTCGGCCCTCAGACGTTGAGCCCTTTTGTGAACCATTAGGAAACCCGAATGCCATCTTCCTAGCGCTGAAGCCTGCCTCTCACGTTTCCCTCAACTCCCTATGCACTTAGGTTTAAAATTCATCAATGTACTTTACTGTTCTGCTGTTCCAAGGACAGTACCGCTGTTTAAAAAAAAAAAAAATCTGTCTATTGTGCCATACTCGCAAAAGAGCGCCTGGATACTCTTCCGGGTGATTGGTGAGCTATAAAGACGTTGATAACATACCACGTATGTGCATAAAAGCCCATATTCACAGGTTTATATAAAAAATGATTACCAGTCTTGCAGGTTAGTAACAACAGTAATGTCTACTGCACAACGCTGCTTGTAATATGTAGGTCGCAAGTTCACATATGGGCAGTTCAGTGGGTCCTCTACATGGTTGCAGAGAACATCCTACTACTGGCGATTTACAGAGCTAATAAATAACTCATTAGGGTTTATATTATGCCTGTTACAAACCTCTGCATGTAACCTTCCTGGCATAAACCTGGCAGAGAGAAGTTAAACTTATATTCCTTCAAACGTAAATTCCCCGAGCCCTGTTGATCTGGATAGGAATTACATCATATTATGTGGCAAAACAATGCCATTGTTATCGTCAGCAATATACATTGTACTGCTATAATTATGCACACGCATTGGTGTGTTCAATTGAAACGACATAAGGAGCCATGCCCAGCTTTCAAGTGAGGAACACGGTGTAGAAAAGCTAGTGCGCAGATTGTGCGAGCCAGCGAACTTAGTGGTATGGTTTAAAGTGCTTCAAAATGTTTTCGAGCATGAGTAAATAAGAGGGTTCTCGTCACGTTATGCATACAGGTCTTCGCCTTTCAATGAACAGGCAACACACTGCATGCTCAAATCTATTTAAAACCAGAATGTATGCGCAATAGAGTTTTACCATTATGAAAACAGCAGAGTGTTTATTTTTGCATCAAGCTTTAAAGTGAAAGCACGATGCAAACAAAAATTAAAACGCTGCTGCCTCTGCTGTAATTCCCCTGTTCTCCTTGTGACCCCTGACGCCTCTCAGCTCTGTGCCTGCTGACCCGGAGAAAACAAAGCAATAAAAACAAGCGCGCGGTGGGAGCATGTGAGTGCGTCGAGAGGAGACGCCATGCGCGTGCACATCGCCTGTCCGTGCGCGCACATGGTTTGTCTCCCTTCGAACAGTAGACCCACAACAATACGGCTCGTCCAAGGCGAGCAGCGCGCATTCGCTGCATTCGCCAGGCGAGACCTAATAAAATACATATGTGCATCCTGTCAGAGTCTGAGAGCTGTCTCCATAGCAGGTATCAAAGGCATTCTCTTTTCGATTTGCCATGTGACGCACAGTATGCTTATTTTTGTAATAAATGCTCTTTCAGACTCATCAAAAAGATAAACAATCTACATACCAATGGATACAGAATAGATATGCAGAAGGCAAAATATTTAAACGTATCAAATCTTCCCTGTGGGAGGTGAGGGGGAGATGAGCTCCACACAGTTCCTTCTGGGGCATGACCCCGTGGAGTATTTCTGGGGAGTACCCACAAGCACAGAGGGTAAACAACGCTCACTCAGCCCTCGTGGACGTCAGGCCACAGATTGCTCCCCACAGACACTCTGGGGGAGCACTCTCTATAAGAGAGGCAAGCAAGAGCAACACTCGCTCAGACCCTCTGGGCATATGTTGAGATTCAGCTTCAGCCTATGTGGGAATACACACTGGCATAAAAGGCTAAAACAAGCAGCGCCCACACAAACCCTCCAGGGAGTCAGGCTCCAGATTCCTCCTCTATAAAATGTATTTGCTGGTATACACCAGGAAAACGGGCGAGGGGGATGGGTACACATGAACTCCTTCCCATGACTGGTCGGATTCCAGGTTCCTCTGCTCTAAACACCTGCAGCAGAGAGAACACTAGGGAGAGGACGAGGGTGGGCAAGAGGTATGCTGGAGGGGGGACGAGAAGCTGCGATTGCCTTGACTCCGAACAAACGTGACCTCTTTTCTAGTAAATAAAATATAAACCCTAATATTATTGATTGCCATTTTTGAAACCATGCCTGTTTTAATGTGAAGGGAAAAACCGTGAACCAGATAGAAGCAACAACCACGTCAGGTGGACAGGCCCAACTTAAATTCCGTGACTCCGCCTGAAGCAAAGTGCTGCTGCCCTTAAAGTCTTGCGCCTGATCACGTTCTCGAAGTCTTCACTCAAGTGAACTTCGGAAGTGCCTGGTCAACCTGAACAGATGTGTTAGCCAATAGCTCTAGCTAAACACTTCTAAGGTCCCAAAGGCGAGACAGATTGGCATTGTCTTAATTGTGGAAAAAACAAGCATTGGCAATGTGTGCATATAAGATATTCATGTTTTTCAAACCCATTGAATTATAACTTCATTAGCCTTTTACATTGTGTATCTTTACATATTTTAGGGCTGTTGCTTGGCAAGGGAAGTGAACTTATGTGGCAGAAAATAATTTTAACCGTATTACCCACAGCTTCCATGCAATCCAAGTAGCTACTGTCTGGGAATTCGGTGCATGCCATGTAACACACTAGACCTACATATTCCCCAAGGCTTCCCAAACACGTAAATCAGATGGGAGCAGAGATTGTTTAATCATCAGCCATCTTGTCATGTCTTTTTATGGCATTTGCGATACAAGGGCATTTGTGGGGGATTTCTGATTATTCACATTATGGTAGGCTTTGGGTGCTTGTGAAATTTCTGAAAGCAAGACATCTTTAACTACAGTGCACAGTGGTGCCTGAGACCTGTCTGACTGCCGTGCACTGGTTGTACATGTGAGATCCCAGAGTGCAGTGCGTGGTGGCACCTGCAACACCTCTGACTGAAGTGCGCTGGTGGTACATGCGAGATCTCAGAGAACAGTGCACTGGTGGCAAGTATGGCAAATGTGTCAATAAATGTTCCCTGAGGCAAGCATGTATTCCTGATTCAGACTAATCCAGTGTGTAGCAATTGTCGAGGTCTTCAGTCCCTGGTGGCACAGCACCCAGGATGTGCTGCATAGCTAAACACTTATAAAGTCCCAAAGGCGCGCCCTATTGGCAATGCCAATGCTTGTTCACTTATGGGTGCAAATGTAGTTTACCCGTTTTGTCAAAAGTGTCTCAACTGTTTTCCAAGCTTTTATGTTTGTGCGCTCTGATGTTTGACGAGTGGCCTTTGTGTAGTGATAAAACGTCCCCAAAGAACAGATAGAATTGGTGAGGTCTGTCTTCCTGACTAAGATACATTCCATGGAGGATTGCTTCAAGAGATCCACAAAGGAAGGCAAAGGGCTGAGCAGGCTTGTCCGAGGACCATTCAGAGCTTTATCAGGAAAAAATGAGAGCAATCTGGTATAGTGTTCGAAACCAGGCAATTGGGGGCGGTTCCTCTAACTCCGCACTTTTTGGAACCAAATTGACACCTGTCCCTGTTCAGTGTGCAGGAACACAACATTAAGACATTCTTTGAGAACCTGTTAAGATTTCATTTGATGTTGAAGGTCTTGGCATCAGCTCACCGTTGAGGTGCCCTTCACATCCATGCCAAGCCATCAGTTAATGTTCAGATCAGCATCCACATGGGGGCACACAGTTTGTTTTTTTATAACCATTATGTAAAAAGAAAATTGCACAGCCATATATTATCCAATAATCAGCCCTCACAAGAAGGACGGCCGATAAACGACAAATTCAGCATTAGAACAGGGTTAGCCAAGCTGTTTCTGTGTAAAGCAGGGACGGATCTGTGCCAGATTTATTTTCAGGCCATCTAGATAAATTTGCAAATAACAATTCGAATTATTCGGTAATAATGCTGAAAAAGTGGCATGAGATAGGTCTTCTTGGACCTTCACTAAATACCCGGCCAATCTTGAACACAGTAATCCAGGTCAAGAAGACAAAACCTTCATATCACTGATGAGGCAACAAACAGCACGGTCTCTAACTTGGAAGCTTACTCATCTGAGTCACCAAAATCCGTAACATTAAGGATTTAATTCCGGAGAATGAGGTTACTCATGAAGCTTCGAAGAAGTTTAACATTGATACCTAGATTCCAAAGGTGCAGACATTTTGTCAACTTTAAAGACAAAACCTCTGTTAAGACTGCTCATACTTGTGGTCCTCTACTTTTTGGAACCAACTATGGATGTACTTCTTAGACCAGCCTCGGTTAAGATACATCTGCTGCTGCCAGAATCTCGGCTGAACCTGGAAAGTTGCCTAGTATCACAACATACATCAAGCCGTCTGTTTAGCTGTTTCATGCAGCTGATCCTGTTCTTCTCAGTAAACGGCTGCGGGATTCAAATAATATTTATTGAGGGTAAGTTGCCCCAACTCTTTGAATCACATTGAGTTTTCCCTCAGAAGCTAGACTGCCAGACACTTATTTTCTATAAACCATACAGTGCTTTTCTTTCCCTCTCGTTCTTTGTTGTTATAGGTTCCGAAAATTATGTATGTATGGATGAATGAAATATTTGCATAGTGAAATACTAGCTACAAGAGCAGCATAGTTGCTATCTCTTTTCTGCAGGCAGGGTACTAAGCATAAAGTGTTCTGAAGCGGTTATATGTGCAATGCACAACATCCCTTACCTGCCTTTATTCCCCTTTCTATTATGAAATACAGCCTGGAAGCACTGTTAAATTTCTCATGCCAACTAATCCAGTAGGCCTGCTACTCTGTGAAGGAGCGGTGGGAGAGTCTTCCTGTAGTGCCAAACCCTGAATCAAAATAGCTCTGCTACTGTGGTCTGGCATTGTATCACCCGTGCCTACCACCCCTTATGAATTTTAAGTCCTGCACCATCTCTCCTGGCCTTTAGAGTTTTATAGGTTCATCTGTCAAACAGTCCCATAAAATATAAGCTGTGGTAAAAAAAATAGAGTCCTCAAACACTTGTGGTTTATTTGTCTTTCAATGTGAAATACAACATCGTAGTGGGAAAGAGTAGCATTTTGTATCTTTCGGCCCTAGACCACAAATGAACCCTAGACTTAATTCCTAACCACTCTTAGCTTAAGGTGAACACTTTAAAACTAACCCCATTCCTTACCCTCATCTCAACCCTTTCCCTTGCTCTCATCCTAACCCGAAGCATATAACCCTAACAAGCCTAAACCTTGCCCCAATCATAATCTTCACTGTAACCCCAGCCTTTATTGCACCCTAACCCTTGCTCTACCTCAGTCCCTTATCCTAAACCCAGCCCATATCCTAACGATTACGTTATTTATGACAACTTTGCCCATTTTTATATTAGTACTGTAAATCCACATAAAATTCCTTCAGCTTCATGCTCCCTCTGCCTGACCGCCGGGTGAGGTACTAGCACCATAATATTTACCTCTGACTTACTTCATTGTGTCTCTTGCTAATGCTTAACTACACCCTGCAACATTCTATAAAATCCAATTACACTATTCCCTCTACTTTCTACCTGCATTGCATGTTCTTGCACTTTAGCTCCACCCCTCTCCCCTCGATCATATCTTATGACATAACGTTTGCTTCCTTTAGTCTCTCTACTCTCAGCTTTCAGTTTTCTCTGTCAACCTTGCATCTGCCTGTTGTCCTATCTGTACGTCCTCATACTCAGTTCCTTCAGTCTCTGTCATAGGCTTTCTCCCTCAGCCCATCATGTAAGTGGCATATTGGCCTCAAATCATTTAAACATTCCCAACAGAAAAAATAGGGTGCAAAGTATTATATATGTACATGCATACATACATATATATACACACACACACACATATATAGATACACACAGGCTCTAAATACAAGAGGGATGGATAAATTCTACCCCTTTGTACAGGTGTCAGGATTATGAGTGGTGTTCACCTAGTAATTACTGGTATGTACCCTGCAATTATCCTTGGGTATATATCAAAAGTTGAAACCTGTTGATATATACCAAGGAGGGGTCGTTAAGTGTGGTCGGTGTAAATAATGCGATAAAAGGATTTCGGTGCAGAAAGCATCAAAAAGTAAATGTTTTGCCCATTTTGAGGAGCTAAGCTTGTAGCAGACTATAATTACCAAACCCAATATTCCCGGGGGAATCAGATTTTACTGGATATCCCCTAGGGCACTTGCAGGACCGAGCAGTGTGCCCATGTGTCCACCAGCAGTGCTCTGGTCATATGGCCTGGTTAGTGATCTAAGCATTTACATGCAGGAGCTTTTCTGTTGTTGCTGCTTGATCTAAAAGAAGGTTTTAAGATGACAAATATTCTTTCTTTTTTTCTCAACTGTTATGAATTTCCATCTAAAATGAAAGCTTGGAGTCCCGGAGCCTGATCTGGATGCCCCCACGGTCACGTACTCGGGTAGGTGCTCTTGGTGGCGGATCTTTTTTTGGTCCAATCTGTGCATATGCTCCCACGTGGAGTTTCTGATCACGCTCCACAACTGCTGTCTTGGGGAACCCAAACACCTGCCTTCTGCGCCAATTGGAGATTTGGTTCCTTGCATTTGCAAAGCCATCCTTTCGTAGAAGAACTACAGGAGTTCTTCTAGCTTAATGTAGGCTCCGTCTCATCGGCAGCGATGCTCTGGGCATCTAGTAAGCCTTCCCTGAGAGGCAGGCCGTCTTAAAGGCTATGTACGTCAGGAGGTGGTTCACCATATGGCACAGCTAACAGACCTCGAAGGTTAAATATTGCAGCTGCCTTACGTCGACATGACACTTAAAGCACTCATTGTCACCAGGCCATAGCCCGTAAGGAGCTGCAACAGGTCGCTTTTGAGGAAGCCAAGCCCTGCTGGATAGGATCAACGCAGAGGGTGTTTGCAACCGGCAATAAGTCGGGAACACTACTGTATTGGCTGGCAATGCATGGCATTTCCAACTGGGTGGTCTCCGTGATTCCTCGGATTCCTCCGGGAGGAGCTTCCAGCTATTGCTCAGACTTTTTCTGATTTCTCTCTGGGTTGTATTCATGATATCCCCCACCCCTGCAGAGGTTGTGAACCCTCTTCTGGACAGCATACCGCTGTAGTCTATACCCAGTGTTCTGGCTCGAGCATTGGACCGGGACCTAACGGTGGAGGAGGTGAGCTCCCTGGTGTCGGGGTTACAAGCTGAGAAGACAGCTGGCCAGGATGGGTATCCTATTAAATACTACAAGTGCTTATGTGACATCATATGTCCCCATTTTCTGCACTTCTATACGGCTGCGTTGTAGCAGGGCCCTTTCCACCCAACTTAGATTGTGCCACAATTGTAGTCCCTCCCAAGAAGGGTCTTCCTAGAGAGCAATGTTCAACTTGCCCGATTTCCCTTATTAACATTGACATTAAGTTTTAAGCGTAAGCTCTAGCGACACGGTTGGGTTAAGTGTTACCACACCTGATCCATCCAGATCAATGTGGATTTATGCTAGGTCGCAGCATACGTCATTGCAGAGGCAGAGGTACCTCACCACTCGGCACCTGAAGCATTGGCTCCCAGACACTCAGGCAGTAAGAATGGAATGCGTGCTCCCAGCGGCAGATTTCCTAGATGTAGCATTGGAGTGTCCGGTGATGAGGCCCTTTAGGGAGGGGTGGGGCATATACTCTACTCTGTTTTGGGACACACCCTGGAGTAGTATGCTGTTGGGGTTGGTGAAGGAGATCCGGGGACCCGGGCTGAGCAAATCTTTTTGGGGGTGGCATGTTTGGTTGATTAACGGGACTTGTACTTGGAAACCGCAAAAAACACTGACTGTCAGGTGTTGACGCAAGGGGGTGGACTGGTGCATGCACCCAGAGAAAATGATTTTTGAGGTTTGTGGTTGCCCTTGAAAGCACGGCTGAATATGGGGGAAATGGTGTAGCTATGATGGATAGTCATCTGATCCTGAATTGTTTTACAATATTGATGGCTGGGTTTGCTGTATTGTTGGGCATGTACATTGTACTTTTGTGAACTGTGATGCTATGTGCCTTGCCGCAACACCTTCAATAAAGTTGGTTATAAAAAAAAAAAAAATTTAAAAGAAAGCATGGGCAAAGCAAATGTTTACATACCTTTCATTTTTCACTCACATAAAATTGAAGGGTCCATGCAAACCTTTCAAGGGGGCAGGACCTAGATGGTACTTAGGCCCTTTTGTTAGTTGATTTTTACCAATGTCTTTGACACAGTCTCATGGGATTTTATGCATAGCGTCCTCTGGCAGCTTGGACTGGGAGATGGGTTTTGTCGCATGGTCCGTCTTCTTTACCATGCCCGAAGCGGCAAGGTCCATGTAAACGGGGTCTTGTCTTCCGTGTTTCCCATCAAATGCGGCGCACACACCAGGGGTGCCCACCATCCCCATTGCTATTTTCCTTGGTGGTAGAGCCCCTGGCGCGACATACGGTGCGACTCCCAGGTTTGAGGCTGCAGTGGGGGGGATGTTTTTGAGGACCGCATAGCATTCTATGCAGACGTTATCCTTCTGTTTCTGAAAGATTCGCATTGCTCGAGCCCCCCGAGGTCTGTCGCTTCTTTGCTTATACGGCGAGGCGTCCTGTCTCTGATTTAATGAATACAAGACCTGTCTAATAGAGGTGAAGGAAGATGCCCCAGGGCAGATAGGTGCCCCAACAATCGCACCTGGCACAATTCCTTTAAGTGTCTAAGGATCCATGTGTCCCCCTTCCAGATCTAGCCCGGGCCCTTATCTTCCAGGGGCTGGGCCTTATGCTTGAATGCGACCTGGCCGCTGGGCAGCCCTGCCATTGAACCCCATGTGACGTACTGACATCTTCAAGATTGTGTGCCTGCCGCGCTACCTGTATACTCTTGGCAACTATCCCTCCCACATCCCCCAAAAATGGTTTCATTCCCTGACCACCAGGAGCACCAATATTGTGTGGACGGGTGGTAGGCACAAGGTAGATTTTTTGTCACTGCACAGATCCCCCTTTGATGGTGGATTGGGTCTATCAGACATTTACCTATACTACCTCGCAGCCCGCTGGAACTGATTAACAACTGGTTCACAGGTGGGTGGAATGACCCGGCATACTGTCTGGAGATTCATTAGAGGAGTCTGGATGGTCTGCTTGATCTTCTGTATGGGGAGCATCTGCCCACCACACTACCTTCTTGCATGCTGGTGTCCCTTACCTGCTGGAGGGCGGCTTTCCGTCTCACTGGCTGAAAACACTGTCTCACTGAGATGACCCCTTTGTGGTGGCAAACTTTGCTTAGTCAGTTCTCGACCCTGGAGGGCTTTTTCCCCAGGACTGAATTGGGATTTCCTATTTGGGGGACGTCTACAAGAGAGGTAGCCTTGTGACCTTTCAGGACCTAAAGGCCAGATATTCCCTGATCAACTCACAGTTCTTTTGCTACCTTCAACTACACCATGCCCTGCAGGCCCACGATCTCACGGAAGATTCGCTACCCGAGTTTAGTCCGCTTGAGGCGAAGGTTTTCTTTGGGCATTTGGATAAAGAAGCAATTTCTATGATCTATCGCTCGCTCGTAATCCATGCCCCGGATGGCCTCTAGCAGGCTAGACAGAGGTGGGAAGCCTGGGTGGGAGAAATGGATGAAGCGGAATAGAGGGAGGCCTGTAATGTGAGTTGGCGATTTCATCACAGCTGCATATGGTTCAATTCAATTAGCTGCATGCAATGTACCTCCCCACTCGGCGCCTGCAGCATTGGCTCCCATACACTCAGGCAGTATGTATGCAATGCGTGCTCCCAGCGGCAGATTTCCTAGATGTAGCATTGGAGTGTCCGGTGAGGAGGCCCTTTAGGGAGGGGTGGGGCATATACTCTACTCTGTTTTGGGACACACCCTGGAGTAGTATGCTGTTGGGGTTGGTGAAGGAGATCCGGGGACCCGGGCTGAGCAAATCTTTTTGGGGGTGGCATGTTTGGTTGATTAACGGGACTTGTACTTGGAAACCGCAAAAACCACTGACTGTCAGGTGTTGGCGCAAGGAGGTGGACTGGTACATGCACCCAGAGAAAATTATTTTTGAGGTTTGTGGTTGCCCTTGAAAGCACGGCTGAATATGGGGGAAATGGTGTAGCTATGATGGATAGTCATCTAATCCTGAATTGTTTTACAATATTGATGGCTGGGTTTGCTGTATTGTTGTGCATGTACATTGTACTTTTGTGAACTATGATGCTATGTGCCTTGCCGCAACACCTTCAATAAAGTTGGTTATAAAAAAAAAATTAAAAAAAGAAAGCACGGGCAAAGCAAATGTTTACCTACTTTCATTTTGCACTCACATAAAAATGCTCATATCAGAGTCCAAACTTCCAGAAGTAGGGCATGAAATACTCCCACTTCCGAACGTTATCTGGTGCTCTTCTCTTGATGTTCTCTAACAATGGCTGACTTTCCACGGTTTTGTTTGATCCCTAGGCTTTTTGGTCTAATTTATATAAGGGTGTAGAATAAAAAATTAGCTAGCATTCGCGCCAAGAATTTTCAATTCTATTAAGGACACGGAGGCGAGGATTATGCTTCTCTTTAATGTACTGCAAACAAACAGCAGCCAATGAGAATCATGATAACATGTAACACAACATTCCCAGAATGCTTAGTGTCAGAAAAACAATAACCATAGAGACTATCTCTATATAACAATACTCAAACTGGAACACCTCCTCTTTCTTAGCCCAACGAGCAGAGTCCAAGTCTATTAGCAGAAGTCCGCAAAACAACGGCAAAACCTCCAAACCACTCCAGGAGGCTGGAACCACTGGAAACGTAGAACTGGAAAATGAAGCTCCTGGAACCAACTCCTCCGAGGACCACACTCTGATCTAATCTCCTTTCTGTTCAGCGCCTGAAACAGAAATATCATATTCGTAGTAATTTTCATCGACTGATAAATCAGGGTGGGTAACATGACATATGAATCATCACAATTATTCTGTTGTCCCTGGGCGCGATAATCCTCGCCTCCGTGTCCTTAATTGAATTGAAAATTCTTGGTGCGAATGCTAGCTAATTTTTCATTCTTTTACAGGACCGGAGGCTTCAGATTATGCTAGTTTAACGCTTATGCAACACCACAGAGGCTACATCGCCTACAGGTTTATAATAAAACTGCTTGAAAGTAGAGCTGGAAGACCAGTCTGCAGCTTTCATGATATCTTGTATACTGGTACCCAGCATGAATGACTTGGAGGCCATAGCACCTCTCACTGAATGTGCCCAAAACAAATTATCATCAATGCCTGCTTCTGCCATAACAAATCTCAGCCATCTGGCAATAGTAGCGGAAGTCACAGGTTTAAACGGTTTCTGCAGGCAATAAGTAACCTGGAACAACCAGAAGGGCGAAGTGATTGTGTACAATCCTCATATACCTTAAGACATTTGACCACACAAAGCTTTTCATTCAAAGGAAACGCATTGTAATCTATAGACCTGGAAAAGGTTTTACTATGAGCCGTGATAACAAAGGACACTCCTTCAGGAGAAAAAATCCTACCCTCCAAATCAAGCACTTTAACATCCGACACCATGCGGCAAGAGGATAAACATAACAGCATAGCTAGCTTAGCTGACAACCGTTTACGAGATAATAATTCATTATTAGGCCATGCATCAAAAAGATTCAAAACCTTTGAAACATCCCACAACGAAGTATACTTAGCCTTAGGTGGATTGGAGACGCAATTCCTTTCAAAAGCTTACACACCACCGGGTGCATGCCCACCGGCCTGCCATCCAGCTGCGAATGCCCTGCTGAGATGGCGGAATGAAAATTATTCACTGATCTGTAAGATAAGCCTTCGGCGGCCTTTTGAGATAGAAAATTCAATATGTGAGAGATATTCGCTTCCACGGGATCCAGGTGTTTCTCCAAGCACCAACCCAACCAGGCAGATCCGTATCTCTTTCTGGTAGAAGGGGCCCAAGCTTGCTGAATAAAGCTGGAAGCTTGCTCCGCAATTCCTGGCAACGACCACTGTTGCCGGAAAGCCTCCAGGCCATCAGGGACAGCTGTCCCGCTAGAACTAGCGGGTGGAGCTCTCCCTGAGGGTCCTGGAGCATCCGAGTGAAGCAAGGGAGGCAAAGCGGGCCGTCGCATGCCATCTCCAGGAGAACTGGGAACCACGGCTGTGACTTCCAAATCGGAGTAATCAGCACCATCTCCGCTCCCTGCCAAGAAACTTGATTCGCCACCCTGGGTATCAGAACAAAGGGTGGAAATGCGTACTGAAGATTCAGGGACCAATCCTGAGTGAATGCATCCTTTGCTTTCACCAAGGAATACGGCCTCCAGCTGAAGAACACCTTCAACTGGCAGTTCAGTCTGGAGGCAAAAAGATCCGTATGGAAGGGGCCCCACAGAGATTGGATCTGATGGAACAGAGATAGATGAAGTTTCCAATCGCTGTAATCCTTCAAATGGCGTGACTGCCAATCCGCCACTGCATTTTTTAGTTTAAAATTGTGCTTTTAAAAATTGTGCTTTTAAAAATTGTGTTGAATTACAGCTGATTCTATTGTTGCACACTGGGGGGAACAGAGCTGTGTTCAATGCTCTGAAGCGCGCCTCTTCCCTCTACACTTCTGCTTTGCTGAGCGCCAGGTCAGCATTCTAGTGGCTGTACCAAGGCGTCTCCCTCCTCCCCACTTTGCTTCAAAAGCGCGTGATGACGTGACCGCGCAGCGGACGCGCGCAGTGGGCGCACCGCTGAAGGCGCGACTAAGGCAAGCCCGTCTGCGCCCGACAGGGCCCTGGGGCCGGTACCCCTGCATCTTCCCCTTCGTGGCACTACCACTACTCATCCTACCATCTTAGACAGTTTAATAGAATCCCTGACACCCTCTGTAGGCATTCCATTGCTCCCGAAGAGTTCCACGGACATTGTCCACATTGCCATCACACTCTTACTACAGTCCGTTCTGAACCCCCCACTCGCTCTGACCACTTCAGAATTCTCTTATTAAACTGTAGATCCCTCCCTAAACACTCTACAGAGATCTGGATGCTCCTGACAGACTTAGATCCAGACGCTCTATTTCTGACGGAAACTTGGCTGAACACTAGTTCAGAACCTGACTTCATTCAAGCCCTCCCCCAAGGATTTGCCATTCAAAGAGCAGACCGTTTAATAGGCAGGGGTGGAGGGATAGCAGTTATCCATAAAGATAATTACACCTGCCGTCTGCTCGGTAATCCAGTCTCTGACTGCGAAAATGCCCATTTTATTATAGAATTCTCCCCCCTCATATCTTTTTCCGGTATACTTGTCTACCGTCCCACGGGCCCGCTAGGTTCCTTTCACCAATCTATTTTGGAGGTTGCATCTAATCTAGCAAGCTCTGCACCCAACCTGACTGTACTCGGTGATTTCAATCTACACTTTGATGCAAAATCTGCTGCTAACGCAACCGAGCTCACCAAGGACCTCACAATGCTCCAACTAATCCCCAGAATCACACTTACCACCCACGTGAAAGGCCACCTCCTAGACCAGGTGTTCTCCAGTCTAGAAAACCTTCAGGGGTCAGATCCCTCTCCTCTCCCGTGGACAGACCACTCACCGATTGACCTCTCCTGGTCACCGCAAAATATTAAACCTCCCATACTTTCTTCCTGGACACTCGGTCGCCGTTGGTCTAAGCTTCCCTTAGAGGAATGGATCCAATCACTGGAACAAACTAAACCCAGACCCAATCCCTGCCCTATTACAGCAAATGACGATTTTCATAAATGGATAGACCAATCATTGGACTTAGTCCTTCCCAAAACTAAACTCAAAAAGATAGAAGGACCCCACAACTCTCCCTGGTTCACCTCTAACCTTCGTGTCCTAAAACAACAATGTAAAATCAAGGAAAGACAATGGAGGAAAGATTTCCTCCCGTCAAATAAAACTGAATATAGATCAGCAATTCGCAAATATAAAGCTGAGATTAAAATAGCTCAATCATCTTATTACCAAGAAAGGATTCTAAAAGCTCAGAACTCGCCCAGGGAAACCTTCGTCATAATTAATAAACTTCTCAAACTTCCTGCTCCCCGTATAACCCCACTGGGCAACGCTGCAATAAATTAGCGCAATTTTTCAATGATAAGGTCAAAGCAATCGTTGAATCCCTTCCTCAGAGGAACACTGCCCCAGAGCTTCCTTTTAGGTCTGACCCATCTAATAATATGCCCGTTTTTGAATCCTTCCCCCCCTTGTCCCTGGAAATCTTATGTCCCTGTTGGTCTCCATAAAAAGCGGATCCCCCAGGGACACAGCCCCTCTGAATATTCTGAAACAGGCAATTACCACCATAGCCCCCAACATGCTCCAACTGATCAATACGTCGCTTAGTTCCGGAATAGTTCCCCCGAACTGGAAAAAAGCTATGGTCAGGGCCCTTCTAAAAAAACCTAGCCTTGATCCTACCGACCTAGGCAACTACAGCCCAATATCCCTACTCCCTGGAATTAGCAAAGTGACAGAAAAATTTGTTAATCTTACTCTATCTAATTTTCTCGAATCACACAATCTCCTTCACCCATCGCAAACTGGATTTCGCCCCCATCAGAGCACTGAATCGGCTCTATCAGCAGTCACAGAGGAATGTAAAAAAATCCTTGACTCAAGAGACTCTACAGCGATTATCCTTCTCGACCTATGCGCGGCATTCGACACCGTAAACCATTCAACTCTTATCCAGCGCCTGAGGAAAGCTGGTGTTACGGGCACCGCTCTACAATGGCTCCGCTCCTTCTTAGAAGGAAGAACTTTCCGGGTCTTCGAGGAAAATAGTCTGTCTCATCCAGTACTCTTACCTAGCAGGGTCCCACAGGGCTACTCGCTTAGCCCGACACTTTTCAATGTATACATGTCCCCCCTGGCAGACATCGTAGCCCCCTCAGGAATCCGCATAGTGACCTATGCGGATGACACACAACTAGTGGTGGCCCTTAATCTTCTGGATCCCAATGCTAATAAACTCCATTCGTGCCTGGAAGAAATCTCCAAATGGATGGACCTATCCCAGCTCAAATTAAATGGGGGAAAACAGAGATTAAGGTATTAGGGAACCCACGCTGCTTCCAGTCCCACCTCATGTGGCCTTCCACCATGGGCCCCCCTCCCTCCTCCAAAACTGAGATCAAGAGTCTGGGTATTTGGTTGGATCAGGACCTGAGCTTTAGGACTCAGGCCAGGAAGACTGCAGCTACTTGCTTCGGGTTGCTCAGAATGGCACGTAAAATTCTTCCCCTCCTGCCCCCCCAGCAAAAAAGGTCATGGGGCAATCCCTCATTCTTTCAAGGCTGGACGATGGGAATGCTCTTTATCTGGGCTTCCCTGTATCTGTTATTTCCAAACTTCAATTAGTCCAGAACTGCGCAGCCAGATTACTTACAGGATCCTCGATTAGACAATCGGCCAAGCCCTCAATCCAGGTAGGTATACTTTATTTAGATATAAAAAAATATCTTTAAAAGATCACCTCAAAGTTACACAGCAAAACATTTTAAAAACAGAACCTTAGCATAAAAACGGTAGTTAATAGAAACTTCAAAATACAATAAAAAACTTCACCAATCTGTCAATGGAAAAGGACTTAATGTGCAAAGTGCAATGTCCAGTTTAACATTTAAAGTGCATTTAGATACAAGTCTTTGACAAGGACCATGAGTACAGACCATGGACCGTAAAGTGACAGCCAATTGTGCAAAGCAACAGTTCAATAAAGAGGTATATGCAGCAGTTGAGAAATCATAAAATAAAAAGAAATAGCTCTTAAAAAAGCATAAAAGCGAACCAGCCCGTAACTACTTAAGAGAGCGGTAAGCATTTCGTAAGAAAATTGAAAAGCAATGTTTAGACCTGTGTTTTCTGGCATTAATGCTGCAATAATTGCTTGTCTGCACGTTCGGATTCCCAGCCTGTTCCACTCAGTTTTCAGTTTACGTCTACGTTGTGACATAAAAGATGGACAAAGACAGACTATATGCTCCATGGTTTCGGGAGACATGCCGCACCCCCTGCAGATTACGGCCTCTGACAAACGGCGCCAGACGGGAAGATCTTTTAAAAATTGCCATTCGCCCAGTCTGGCGGCCATAAAGCTGTTTTTTAGGTACAGGGAGTAAGTGCAGGATAAATAAGATGCGGGGGCTAACCGACCATATGAAGACATTGTTGCCCAAGCATGTCTGCGTTTAGCAAATTGGGCTTTATCAATGATCAGGGACCTCATTCGAATACAGTTCTTAATGCTAGTTTTAAATGCTGCTTTACTAGGGTTGAGGTCCCATAATGCACCAGCAGACATTTCTCGGATCGAATCCTTAAAAAGGCGGCTGTAAGGGCCGCTTGGATTTGTCTGGGAAATATCCAACCAGGTTAAGGACTCCAATGATCCTGGCTTTGCCTGTCTCAGTTTGTGGCACAGGTTTAGATACAGACCAGTGGCTGAAATTTCATAGTTTAATAGACCGAATTCTAGTCTGATCTGAGCAGCAGAAGCTGATTTGGGCAAGTGGAGGATTTTTTTGTAAAGTTTCGTCACGTGTTGATTAAAAGAGGAATTTAATTTCCCCCTAAAAATCTCAGCACCATAAGTCAAAGTGGGCCCAATTTTTGCTCTCATAACTTCCAGTAATGGGGACAGGCTTGGGCCAGACAGATTTCTTGAGAGCTTACAGAAGCTTACCTGTAGGTTCATGGCTTTTACTGAGATAACCTTACGTTGTAGGTTAAAGTTACCCCTGGAGTCAAAAGTGACCCCGAGATATTTGTAGGTATTTCCTATTCTGAGGCTAGAGTTGTTAAACAGCCAACCACCCCCACGGTATAGCTTTCTACCAAAAGTGACGACCTGGGTTTTCTTTAGATTGACCTCCAACCCATTCATGGATGTATAGACTTCCAGTCTGTTTAATAGCCTCTGCAGCCCTACCCGTGTCAAACTAAAAAGGACCAAGTCGTCGGCATATAAAAGATTGCTTATCGGGACACCTCCCATCTTGGGCGGATGACTGTTCGTTTCTTCAAGGGAGGATGGCAGATCTGCAATAAACAGATTGAAGAGGAGGGGGGCCAGCACACATCCCTGTTTGACTCCTCTAGTTGTCATAATTTTCCGAGAGAGATGTGTGCCGGTCCCCAACTTCACTTGTACCCACGTGCCCGAATGAAGATGGATGATCGCGTCCAGGAGCTTATCTGGGATCCCCCATTTTTTTAGCTTCTCCCATAGAGCTGCCCTTGGTACCCGATCAAATGCAGCTTTAAAATCTATAAAACAACAAAAAACCATACTGGATGTGACTAATGCATTGTTGACAATGATAGACAGTGATAGTAAGTTGGTCATGGTGCCGGAGGAGGCAGTGAAGCCAGTTTGGTTCAATGGAATCAGTTTATTCTGCTCTACCCAATGTCTCAGTTCCCCCAATAATGTTCCTGCAAAGAACTTGGCTTCGATGTATAACAAAGCTATTAGTCTATAATTGTTTGGGGATGCATGAGAGCCGGACTTGTATATCGGGTGGATTATTGCCCCTCGCCATGAGTCCGGGATGGTTGAACTTGTCAGTGCATAGTTGAAAAGATTGGATAAATAACTTGACCATAAAGCAATGTTTGTTTTGAACAAGGACTGTGGTATGCCGTTTGGACCGGGAGCGCCGTCAGATCTTGCTTTTACAAGAACTTTGGTGACCATTACTTGAGTGACTTGCAGATCTTCACTTCGTATATCAGAACGGACCATCGAGCTGCTCCTGATCGATTGTGGAAGGAGTGACAGTTGTTTAGGAACAGATAAGACTGTAGACACAGAAACCTCTGAGGCCCTAAAATGGTCAGTCAGATAGGCAGACCAAGTCGCTTCTGCGATGTTTGCTGATCCTGATCTAGAGGAGCTACCGTTTTGTCGGTTGATTAGGGCCCAGAATCTTTTAGAGTTACAGCTTTTGCTCTCCCATAGAAGTTTGCACCAAAATTGGGCTAGATGGCGTCGTTTATCAGATTGTATTGCGACCCTGAGTAATTTTTGGATTGCTTTAAACCCATTCGAAAGCTCATTATTTCCTGGGGATGTCTTAAGAGATCGCAGAGCTTTGTCTCTAGATTTCTTCAGTGCCCTTGTATGACTGGAGATTTGGAACTGGCGGCTAACGAGAGCCTTGTGAGCGTGTTGGCTAGAAGGAAAGCAAGTTGTCAGTTGGGAGCAGAAAGATGACCACGCACCCGTGGAAAAGACCGCTGCGGCGGTGCTTCCTGTGATAAATACCAAACAAGCTTCCATAATGTTAGGGCTGATATCGTCATTCCATTTTAGCCGTTTTAGGTTTTCTGTGTAAATTCCTGGGCATGTCGTTGAGGCAGGTTTATGAAAGTCTGGCTGAATATTAAGGATAACGACTTGGGGACGGTGATCACTTCCTGATCGAGGAAGAATACTGTAGTTGGTCAAATGATGGAACAGCGCTGAATTGCAGATGGTGTAATCTAAATAGGAGCATTTGCGGCCATTTGACCAGGACCAGGTGGGGGGAGTATCATTCGTGGATCTGCCATTCATTACCAGAAAACCAATACTTAAAAATTGCAGCACACAGAGCTCACCGAGGCCACAGTAGGCTTGGTGTAGGGGTTTGGACTGGGCCTTAAATTCCGGGGTTGTTAATGGAAAAAGCCCTTCGTAATCGGTGGAATTACCCTGGAAAAGGTTGGTGTTAAAATCTCCAGTAATTAGGTAGTCAAAGTTGGGATAATCCGCCACCAGGTCACACACAATTTTCATTAGACGCGTTAAGTGGGCCTTCTTTGAACGGGTGTTAGGGTTGATATAAACATTAAGAAGAAAAAGAGAACGCTGATTATTCCATGCACTGATTTTAACACCAAGTAACCAGTCTTCGTCAAAGGTCAGTGTCTCAATCGGGCCTTTTAGGTTATTTGAAACATACATCGACAGACCACCTTTAGGATGGCCATAAAGACAGGTTCTAATTGCCGGTTTCCAGAATTCCATGAAACCTATAACTGGGCTAGATTGAGAAGCCCAGGTTTCTTGAAGTGCAATTAAGTCATGACCAAAGATGAAAGAATGGATCTCTGAGTTAGTAAGTTTCTGAGAAAGACCACTAATATTCCATGAACATAGGGAGAGCAAAGACTGTGGCTGGGGGAACGGAGTGATTGAGGAGGGATGTAGAGGGGATCCTGATTGAGCCTGGGCTACCGGATGCTCATCACGTGGTCAATCTAATGTATTGCGAGACAAAGTAGCTGGAAGCCAGCCCCAATCAGAAGTTTTATCAAAGTTCAGGGGATTAGACCGTCCATCTTTGGTCAATTGAAGTGATCCTAAGGCATTTTTAAGGATTGAATATGGCCTATTTTTCTCCCCACTTAACAAAGTAGGGGGTTGTTGAGTTAACACTGTGGGGTATCCAGGCGTGGAATAGGGGTAGATTTTGATGCCCCATTTCCGAAATAGGGGTTTTTGGTCTAAGAATAGTTGTACCCAAGTGATGGACTTAAGGGACACCACGGTTACCTCAGAAGGTTGAGAACCCCTTGGGGGGAGAAATTCGATTGACTCGATATCGTCCGAAGACAAGGCTTCAAAACCCTGAACGCTATTGACTAATTTAATTATATTTGATCTGTTGAGAATATCATGCCGACCTTTTGATTTGTATTCGGGGGCAAGGAGAATTTTTAGAGAATGTGTATCTCTAATATCAGTGTCCGAAGTCCGGGGTGAGTTAGACTGTAAGAGATTAACACTTGGAGTAGCTGGGTGTGGTCTCTGATGGGGCCGGTGAAGGGCCCGTGTGCCTTGCCCGGATGACCGAGAATCTTTTAGTAAAGTTGATATATTATTGAAGATTGTTTTATGAATTATAGGACTACGTCGAGATGCAGTTGTCAACGCAGCCACTTGAGGTTGAAATGATGTAGTTAATGGCCTCATTGTGGTTATCTCAGAGGAACTGCCTCTTGGTTCGTTTGTAGCCGGCTGAGATTCTGAAGGCCCATTTTCCGGTGGAGCAGGACTTAGCTCAAGACTGCTCAGAGGAATCTGTTGGTTAGTGGTTATAATTATGTCAGCCTTGTACGGGCTTCGAGACGGACTTACTGGAGTTGCTAAAGGTAGTGAAGTGCTAGGGATGTTTTTATTGGTAGCGATTGAAAACAACGGAAATAATTTAGGAAGCCCTCAATCCAATCTCCCCATTGGCTCCCTGTGTTGGAACGCATCAAGTTCAAATCTCTCTGTATTGCGCACAAAACGCTGCTTGGGACAGGCCCTCCCAATAATTCAACCCTCATCAGTCTCTATAAATCCAATAGGGAACTTAGATCAGACAATCTACATCTCGCAAAAGTCCCAAGAATAAAAAGGTCCAGAAGCGGTGGGCGGCTCTTCTCCTATAATGCCTCCAAACTCTGGAATTCCCTCCCACTCCAACTTCACACAAACACCAATCACATGGCCTTCCGCAAACAACTAAAGACTCTGTTATTTCCTTAGTCCGCACCTGCCCTTGATCAAATCTATAGCGCTGGGACACTCCCGGGTAGTCATGCGCTCTACAAATGCCTTTTCATTCATTCATTCATTCATTGTCTCGCCCCGGAAGGTATTCCGCGATCACCGATATCTGATGCGCTAGGCAATAATGCAAAAAGTCTTTGGCGATCTCCAACAACATCGGGGACCTGGTACCCCCCAGCTTGTTGATATAGCTTACAGCTGAAATGTTGTCCATTCGCAACAGAATACAGCATGAAACCTTCCTGGGGGAGAGGGTGCGAATCATAAAGGAGCCCGCCAGGAGCTCGAGACTATTGATATGAAGTTCCAACTCCTGGCGAGACCACCTGCCCCCCGTAGTGACTTCCCCGCAGCGGGCTCCCCAGCCTGACCTGCTGGCATCCGATTCTATGATCACTTTGGGGCGAGATCCGAAGATTGCCCGCCCGTTCCAAGCCTCCACATGAGTCAACCACCATTGGATTTCCACTCGGGCTTCCTCCGAGAGTTGGACGAGGTCCGAATAAGAGAGGCCCTTTTGGAGAGGTCTTTAGGCGCTGTAGGGCGTGATAGTGTAGAGGGCCCGGGAAAATCGCTTGTATGGAGGATGCCAATAAGCCCACCAGACGAGCGATCTCCCTCAGAGACATCACCTGTCTGTCTAGAGTCTTTCTCAATTCCTTCTTCAGGTCCCTGATCTTCTGTTTGGGCAGAAGCAACTGTGCTGACTGCGTACTGATCACAAATCCCAGGAATTCGAGGGATTGCGTCGGAGTAAGAACCGACTTCTCCCTGTTCACTACAAAGCCCAGATTCTCCAACAGTGACAACGCTAGCTGCAGGCGAAGGGATGCTATGTGCACTGAGGGAGCCATAATCAGAATATCGTCGAGATAGATTATAAGACGTATACTCTGCTCCCGGAGATGGGCTATCACCGGCTTCAGAAGTTTGGTGAAACACCACGGAGCCGAGGAAAGACCAAAAGGTAGGACCAAATATTCCAGGCGCCTGCCGCGCCACTGAAATTGTAGAAATCTGCGATGGAGAGGAAAAATGGGCACCGAAAGTTATGCGTCCTTGAGATCGAGGCGAACTAGCCAGTCCGCCTGCCTCAAGAGGTCCGCCAGAAGATGGATACCCTCCATCTTGAAGTGTCGGTAAAGAACAAAGGAATTGAACCCCTTCAGGTTGAGAACCAGCCGGAACAATCCACCCCTCTTCAGTATGAGGAAAACGGTGCTGCAGAAGCCCCCGTGGGCGCCGTCCTCGAAATGGGCCACCGCGCGCTTCTGCAGCAGCTCGTTTAATTCTTGATCTATAAAATGCACGTCTTGTTGGGAAAAAAACAGAGGGGTGGGAAGCGATACCTGAAAAGGAGTTTGATAAAAGTCTATGTGAAAGCCTTGCACTGTTTGAAGAACCCAAGCGTCCTGAGTAAGGGCCTGCCAATTGTGGAGAAAATGGCGAATCCGACCCCCCAGAGGATAAACAGACAAAGGCATTGGGCTTACCTGCTGTAATTTGAGGACGGGAGTTTCCTCTGTGGCCTCCGCGGTGGAAACCACGCCGATTGGATCGTCTCGTGGGATAGAAGGTTCCACCTCTAGTTGAGTCCTGAAAATCTCTGCGTCCTCGGCCATATCCACCTCTCGTCAGCCTGGCGAGCGGCCCCTGCCTCCCCCGGCCCTTCCAAAAAGGCCAGTAGTAAATACCCTTTTGATATTTGATTGGGCCTTGTCTAAACTAGTGAAAGTCCCTACGTATTTGTAGACGTCTTTCACAAAACGGTCCCCGAAGAGCAAGCCGTCCGCTAGGGGACCGGGTTCAGCCCCAGTCAATTCAGTCAGGTTAGTATCCATGCGCATAAGGAGGGATGTCCTGCGCTCGGCTGAAATAGCGCAATTTGCATTGCCTAAAAAGCAGTTAGCGCGTTGGGTCCAACCTGCCAGTATGTCAGGGTCAATCAATGCTCCAGACTCTTTAGCCTTCAGAGCCATCTCCAAGATCTTAGACAACGGGCCAATGGTATCTAATAACTTATCTTGGCATCCGCGCCAAGCACGATCGATGCCCTTCTTAGGATCCTTCTGGAACTTTTTCAAGAAAGCTAACATGTTAGGGTCAATGTCCGGGGTCCGGAACATCCAGACGGGGGCATTCCGATCTTAGGCGGTTCCTGACATCCCTGGCGAAACTACAACGCAAATTCTCATGGATGTAGTGCGCCACCTCCGGCGGAGGAGCCCAATCCGAAGACCTAGGATGCACTATATCTTGTGGGTTGAAATCAAAGGGTGTAGAAAGCTGATAGACTGGGGGGGACTGAGAGCGCACCACCGACTTCTTCGATTTTTTATTTTTGGGAGACATAGTGTGACTGGTGGAGTCCGTGTCTGTGTCGTTATCCGTGACCACCCTGGGCGTCGCAGGCAAAGGATTAGGAGCCCCCGAATATGGGTGATCCCTGGCGAAGGGGGAGGCAGAGTGGTGATTGTTTGGGTAAGCGGCCAATTGGAAGCTTTGGAAGACTTCGATTTAGATTTACCCCCCCGAGGAAGTAGAAGCCTGTGCGGTAGCCTGCTGCAACAAGCCGTGACGCTTGGCAAAAGTCTCCAGCTGCTCTGTAATAGGCTTTAATGCCGCAGCCAATGCCTTATTTACGGTCTTAGGGACCGCCACCTCCACCGCCTTAGTGAGGGAGTCTTGGACAGAGGCGTCTAAAGCCTGTACAAGGTTGTCCTCGAGGAGGGGGCATGCTCCTCCTCATAGTACCCATATTCATCCTCCTCAAAGTAGGCCCAGTCTTCCATGTCCACCAAGGGGAAGGTGACAAGTTAAGACCACTATAAATAAGAATCCCAGGGGGATTAGTCAAGGGGGAGCAACCCTGGTGCAAAAGTCACCTCAGATCTAGAATAACTGTGCTCTGAGAACAGAATTCTCAAAGTAAGTTCGCATAGTTGAATGCAAGTTTGGAGTGCTACTTGTAATTTTTTACTGATGATACACTTACTCATCCACCTATTTTTACTCAGGTCACATTTTGCGGCAGATATCTACAGTTCTCCACTAGAGGTAATTCAATTTTCAACCGAGCTACTTGTATGCTCATAGGAGATGACAGGGGTTCCCTTGTATACTGAAAAAGACTCTATTGTCTTTACTCCACAGGTCCTGAAGAGAGCCCCTGGAAAGAAGGGGTCTCGAAACGCGTAGACCTAGTGAAGAGACCACAAGAATTTTCAAAACGTTTTTTCCAAAAAAGAAATGAATATAGAGATTATTATGCTCAAAATCTTTCTGTGGTCCTAATAGAAATAATTTTTTGCTTATGTTCTAACCAGATATTTCGGATATATGTGCTTGTGAGATATTTAGGATATGTGCGTTTGTGAATGTATGATGACAATGAATGTATGGTAATGAATGATATGGCAGAATAGCATGTTTTATAATGAATGGTGTGGTAGAATCGTTCTAAAAACTACCATTAATTGATCGTCTACTTTTCAAAAATTCTTTTTGTTCAAATGGAAGGCTAAAAATTTAAAATAAAATAAATAAACTCTCTGGTTAATTCAGAAAATAATGATCTTTGACACTTCTTGTTTCATTTCAAGATGTGTCCCCATGAAAGCAGTTGAGTCTTAAGACTTGGTACAGTACTAGCGGTTTTGTTGTTACATTTGATTAGAGGCCCAGCTTTACCGTCTTTGGCCCACCTCCAGTGTTGGTTTTGGCTTACTTAGCAGAGGGTGCTCTGCGAGAGGTTTATCTGTGTTTTGTTCACAGTTTATTTGAGTATTAGTCTCTTCCTTCCAAGTGAGACATACCACAAAGATTCCCACACACATTCACAGTTTGTTTGAGAGGATGACTGAAAGTGATACGTTTGCATATAGTGAAGAACATATAAAAAACTTACTAGAAACCACTCCCCTTTTTGCATCAGCCTCACTCAGTACTTCAGCGAAAAATCAAAATGAATCAGATAAACTTTTAAGATTGAAAAAGAAACAAATCAGAACAGATCTACACGGACACTTTTTAATTCAACATCTTAAAACAGGCACTATCCCAGGTGGACTTCAAATCAAAAACATTCCGGTAATTTTTACCGAAGATCCACTTGACAAAAAAGGTTACAGCCTCATTGAGACAAAATACAGCAGAGACTTAATGGTCCTTACAGTGGAAACAGCCCAACGTATATCTAAACAACAACTGGATGAAATCGAAGCACTAGAATCAGAAATAAAAACAAACCAGACCATCACGGATTCAAAAGTATTACTAGAGAAGGTCGAAAAAGAAATCTCGGAATTTAAAGATTATACTGTGAATCAAAAAAGCAATAAATTTGATAAAGATAAGAGAATTTTTTCTCATTGACAAAAAAGTGTACCCTTACTTACAAACGGATTTTTACACACAAACAGAATCTCGTAGATATTTATCTACATATCAAGGGAGATCTTCAAAAAATTACATTACGTTCTCAGATACATCATCTTCATCAAGCGGCAGCGAAGGAGATACAGGCGACAGATATAAAAATACTAATCAACGAGGTAATTTTCAACAACCACAACAGCAAACTCCTTTTTTAGGGAGAGGCCAACAACGGTCACGAGGCAGGGTCAGATTCAATACCCAACCATGGGAAATGTCTACCCGTCGACAGAACTACAAGAGTTAGAAAAATCATTGGTCTACAATCTATCCAAGAGACCACTTACCAAAGACGAACAGAGTATACTCGAAAAAGGACTCTCATTCGTCCCAGCAAAACACACAGATTTTGTAAGATTAAAAACTGAAACAATTCAATTCTGTCGAAAAATTAGGCTAAAAACATTTTTCGCCCTGAATCCTTACATAGAAACTGCCGATAATACTGGTCTAAGAAACAAGTCTTCATTCTGCCCACCGGTCAACAAAATCCCGAAGGAAGTAGTCACTTTTGAAAAAACAATCCTATCAGCAATAACAGAGATGGAAAATAAAAAAAGATGGATCAAATTCAATACGACGAAATCACAAACCGAAGCCCTCTCTAGCCTCCAAAAAGATAATTCTATAATAATCAAGCAGGCAGATAAAGGAGGCTCTATAGTCATATTGGACAAATCAGATTACATAACCGAGGTCACTAGACAGCTCAATGACACAGAATGTTATCGAAAAATCAATAAAGATCCAACACTAGATTTGCAACATATTTTATTTCCGATACTCGACAAAGGTTTTGAACAAGGCTTTCTTTCTAAGAAAGAACATGATTTTCTACAAAATAAAAATCCGAGAACTCCTCTATTTTATGTACTCCCAAAGATACATAAAAATGAGACATCACCACCAGGCAGACCCATCATTTTGGGGTGCGATTCCCTAATGGAACCAATCTCTAAATATGTTGATCACTTTTTGAAACCTTTCATTTTTGAAGTACCATCTTTTCTACGTGATACAACAGATTTCATTAACAAACTATCATCCATAAACTACAATCAAGATACACACCATCTAGTAACACTTCTTTATACACACAGATACCCCAGGACGACGGTCTTTCAGTCATACAAGCATATCTACAAAGCAGAGATAATCCTAAAGTCCCCACGGGATTCATCATGGAACTAGCAAGCTTTGCATTAAAGAAGAATTACTTTAACTTCAATGGCCAATTCTTTTTCCAAGTCAAAGGAGTAGCAATGGGTTGTCCTTTTGCACCCGAGCTAGCAGTTCTTTTTATGGCCAAATATGAAGAGAAATTCATCTATAATGACAATCCTTTTTTTCAATTCATTGGCAAATGGACTCGTTATATAGACGACGTATTTATGACATGGACTGGCACAGAAGAAAACCTTACAACATTCCACCAGTGGTTAAACAACCGAACAGAAGATTTCAAATTCAGTTTGAATCATTCCCAAGTAAAGATTCCATTTTTAGATGTTGAAGTGTACCCATCTGACAACAAACTTGTGACCACTCTTTTCAAAAAACCAACTGATCGGAATAAAACCCTTCATTTTACAAGCAACCACCCAAGAAATCTAAGAGAAAATTTGCCATATGGGCAATTTCTGCGTGTAAGACGCAATTGTCGATTCAAAGATGAATACAGTTTCCATGCTATGAAATTACTTGAAAATCTCAAAAAAAGAGGTTACCCTAAGAGACTTTTTAAAAAAGCAATGAAAAGAGCATGGTGGACTCCAAGGGACGAGTTACTTCAAAAGACTGACAGGCTACCACTAGAAAGGATCGTTTGTGTCTCCACATTCTGTCCCAATTCGAACCTTTTGAAAAAGACTATTACTCAGAATTGGCATCTGGTAAAAAATCTTGATCACTCCTTAAAGCAAATTCCACTCTTTGCTTTTAAAAAAGATCTGAATATTGCCAACCAAATTGTACGAGCGGCAATGCCGATTGATAAACAAATCTCCATGCAAGATTATGTAGGACTCCAACCAATTCAAGGCCATCACAAATGCGGCACCTGCATTTGTTGCGATTCTACAGAAGAAGGATCACTCTTCGAATACAATTCCATTTTTTGGAAACATGAGGCATTTACCAATTGTAAAAGTAAATTTGTTGTCTACGGGATACGTTGTCCCTGTAACCTATTATATATAGGTAAAACCAGTCAAGAAATTCGAATAAGAGTGTCCCAACACAAATCCCGAATCAATAAGAATGTACAATCAGCTCCATTAGTCAACCACTGGAAAAACCACAATCATCAAATCAAAGACCTCAAATGGACAGTCATCTCAAAAGTTATACGTGACGAAAGAGGTGGTGATTTGGAACTCAAATTATCTCGACAAGAAGCCATGCTGATATTGAAATTTAACACTGCCATTAGTGGACTCAACGAATTATCTGAACTATATAAATTGAGCTAAACTCTTCACTTATTGTCTTTTACCACTCTCAAGAACGTTAAGTACTAAGAAAGTTTTCCTATCGGACGATCGACAGCAAGTTCACTTCATCCATTGAGGCATTCACCACTCTTAAGAATGTTAAGTAGCAATAACGTTTTTCCATCGGACGACAGTCAGTAAGCAATCGGCATTCCCCACGACGGTACTCAAGTCGATTTATCAGGCTATAACGATTTAACCTAATAACGAGGAACTATTGCCATCAACTCTGTTTTAAGAATTTACTATAATGGCAAGAGCGCTTACACAATTGGGTTTATAAATAATAAATTTAGCTTGCTTCTGCACATAACACAATCGTTCTATAATTGATAAATTGTTCCATTCAGAATGTTACACGCAGATATTCAATGTGAAGAATATAATTGAATTGCGAACTACATTCTTTATTCAACTCGGAATAATGTACAACTTTCGAACGCCATCACATAGTGAAAGTCTTTCTTCGATGCTAAGCTTCAGCGTATACAAATGACAGACCACGCAACATCACGTGATCGACGCTAGCCGTATCCGATCGGAAAATGACTTGAGACGAAGCGAAGAATAAGGTACGCTCCTGCCACAATGGCCTAAAGCACTGCAACGCGTCTTTTATCTTTCATTTAGTAGCATTCTAACGGCTCACTACGTTCTTTTTCCTCAGCCGTTAATGGAATTCAAAAGCACGACCGACTTTAACAACATGAGGTACGTCCTTTTCACAACTCCTTAAAATACCGCGATACTGTTTCCACTCAAACACTAATGGCACGTTAATTCCTTCCCAGCCCTTAAAGGACCGGTTGACTGCAATTATAGCCACAAAATAGAAAAATACGTCTTTCTTCAGACTTATAACAGAGGTACGATGTCTTCTTGAAATATGAATTTCTACCGTTTTGCACTAAAAATCTTATGGAATTAGATACTCAAAGGGCTTTTCATGCCTTTCTTTCAGCTGACACCACATCTCTCTTTTCAAACAGTGTGTTGATAACTCCCAAGAACAGAATTCTCAAAGTAAGTTCGCATAGTTGAATGCAAGTTTGGAGTGCTACTTGTAATTTTTTACTGATGATACACTTACTCATCCACCTCTTTTTACTCAGGTCACATTTTGCGGCAGATATCTACAGTTCTGCACTAGAGGTAATTCAATTTTCAAACGAGGTACTTGTATGCTCATAGGAGATGACAGGGGTTCCCTTGTATACTGAAAAAGACTCTATTGTCTTTACTCCACAGGTCCTGAAGAGAGCCCCTGGAAAGAAGGGGTCTCGAAACGCGTAGACCTAGTGAAGAGACCACAAGAATTTTCAAAACGTTTTTTCCAAAAAAGAAATGAATATAGAGATTATTATGTTCAAAATCTTTCTGTGGTCCTAATAGAAAGAATTTTTTGCTTATGTTCTAACCAGATATTTAGGATATGTGTGCTTGTGAGATATTTAGGATATGTGCGTTTGTGAATGTATGATGACAATGAATGTATGGTAATGAATGATATGGCAGAATAGCATGTTTTATAATGAATGGTGTGGTAGAATCGTTCTAAAAACTACCATTAATTGATTGTCTACTTTTCAAAAATTCTTTTTGTTCAAATGGAAGGCAAAAAATGTAAAATAAAATAAATAAACTCTCTGATTAATTCAGAAAATAATGATCTTTGACACTTCTTGTTTCATTTCAAGATGTGTCCCCATGAAAGCAGTTGAGTCTTAAGACTTGGCCTTGTAAATAAGGCACAGCCTCTATCGCCACGGTAACGTCGCAAAAAGTGTGCACATGTGTTTATTTGTTGGGAATTACTGTTTTAATCTTTGACATTTAAATCATATAAATTGCTTGGGGCCGCCGGCTTCCAGAGGTGACTCAATGGGGGTCCTCAGGAGTCAAAAGTTTGGGAACCACTATATTGCCTTTCTCTTTCCGCTGCCTCTTGAAAGTATATTCATCAGGCAGAGGTCATGCAGGACACATGAAGCCTTCACCCTTCCCTCCTCATGTAGCTCAGTGTCACTAGCGCTTCAGAAGAAGGGAGGGGTGAATGCTGTTCAGCTCCTGGGTTTCTCTGGCTTGGCTTAACTACGAAAAGCAGTTCTTCCTGTGAATGTTCAACAGCTAACATTCATGGCCCTGCGTGCGGCCGTTAACTGTAGAACTTTCACAGAAAGAGCTGTAATCAAAGACTTCAGAGCCTAGGGGAAATTCAGTCCCCTCAAGCTCGAGAGGTCTTTGTTTTTCAAACTAGAACATCCTGCCCTGATGGGCGGATTGTGCCTTTAAAGCTGGAGCGTGTCTTTAATGACTGGTATAGCCCGCTATGGCGTGCTATAAAGCTATAATTAAGACCTAGAGGCAGAGCTGTAAACATCATTAACTACTGGTGAGGTTTTATATCTCAAAGTATGGGAAACTTAACAGAAACCGATTACTAAGAATGTGTGAAAGGACTTATTTTAGAAATGTAACAAAGGGTCTCAGGAGCAGATGCTATTTTGTGAAGGTAACCACTATTTCCATCATACTTGATTTAAATATTACTAAATGCCTGCACTGGGCAGTTATTTTAAGCACTGGATAGTTCATTTAGGTATTGCAAGTATGCCCGCGAGTGGTTTCAGAAAACTAAACTTTTTTTTAGATGTTATAAACCTTGCAAGCAACTGAACAATTTGTGGTGCACTAGGTAAACATTATGGGTGTGCCATAAGTCCGACCGGCAATCTTATGCTTGTACCAACCCACACTTCTAGCCAGCACTCGCACTGCTAGAAAACTATGGGTGGAACAGCTATAATCATGACACTGTCTCATACTAAACGCTTCTGTCTCTTCTCTCCACGTCCTTGGTATGGTGTAATCCACCATAGCTTTGTTAGAAACAGAGCTGCACTTTTTTGCAGGTCCCTTATAACTAGTTGATCAAACGACCAGCTCATAAGGAACCTTATCATAGTTACAACACTCAAGCTCACCCAATGTGGTAGATACCATCTGGATACTACTACCATGAGCTACTAAAATTCCTACATGCATCTTTGGACTCTTTTCAATAAGCAAAGACGAGAAAATCTCCCTCCATCCAGCTCCAGAATGGTCTCCTCACCTGACAAAATGATGACCCCTAATAAAATGAGCCCAGATAAGCCAACCCTTCTACCTGGTCCAGACAGCCTTCAGGTCTCATGACTAGACCTACTGCCCAAATGAATCCTATTGTGACAGGATTGCTACAAGGAAAACCGGTAAACAACAAATAGGGCCCCAAAATGCCAAGTAAAGGCTGGTACAAAACATATTCACAGCAGGTCCGTTACATAACAGCCAGCTCCACGTGTTGTCAGATTCTTATGGGACTTAAAAAAAAAACGAAAACAAAGACCACATTTTGCCTCATTTCAGATCTAATGTTGCAAACATCAGGGCTGCACCAAATACTGCTGCATTCGCCCAGCCACACCACAGGCATGTAAAAAACGCTTCCAGGACAGATTTGCTCTTGCAATTCACCTGCCATGCTCAAAGGCAGCAAACAGGAGGGGCAGACAAATGCACTAACTGAAGCAATTGGCCAACTTGCAGCCAAAACACATATAAACAAGGGCCACGGACAGCCAAAAAACATAAGATGGCTGCAATGAAACCCAAATAAATAAAAGCTCCCAGAAACTAATAAATAAAAGCTCCAAGGTAACTATAAAGCTAGCAGTCATCCATGAGGCGCAAACAGTTTCAATCACTAAAACCATACATGGTCCTGAACTAGCAATTGCTCGGGGTAGCATTCCAACCCATCGATCTCTTGCCCACCATGCCACCTCAGTTCAACCCAGTGGCATGATAGACAAAAGAACGATGGGTGGGAATGCTATTCCAAGCAATTGCCAGTGGTTAGACTGGTAAGCATTCTTCCCATTGACTTTTGTGTGTTTTATGTAATTAGCTAGTTTTCACACTGAGTCAATCAATAACAGAGCCCATATTAGACCTAAACAGGTCAAAAGGACTTTTATGCAACCTAACAAGGACAGTTCCGACAGAGCATTCAGACAAGCACAAGGCACCTAGATGCCAAAACCACATCTTCTAAGAATTCATGGCAATTAAGAACCACAAAAAGCCCAAATTCAAGATATAGTTCAACATATTAAACCCTTCAAGTTATGTGCATCCACAAAGCTTACAAGTCCACTAGCGGCATGCAAATGGTCCAAGCCATCGCAGTCTGTCCAGCAAATCCCATAACTCTCATACCCAAGAAACAACTATGCATCCTAGGGACCCTTAGATACACCATTGCCTTGTAGTTTAAAACACAAACAACAAAACCAAACACAAGTAAAAGTACAGGCCAGTAAGAAGCATATACAACTTGACTCACATGATCTACAGACCATTCACCCCATTTAAATAGACTGTGTGATCTTGCTACTTTGAGCACAATCCAACTTCTCAGGTTTTCTTCGTTCCTGCCAACCCGTTTGCCACAAACCAGGGAACTTATTTAGAGCATATGGCAAAAAATCTTTTACTACTTGTTCAAGACCACTGGATAATAAGACTTCAAAACCAAATACTTTATTTTCCTTCAACTTGCTCGATCTGAGGTGCTTTAAATATCTGAATCCTTGGCCGGAACAGAGGAGGAACGGTGACCTTGTTGATGTTGTGCAAACCCAGAGTAAATACACAGCCCAAACCAGACTTTCAAAACAGAGATGAAGTCTGAAAGTCATCCTGTCTGGGTAGTGGAATGTATGTATGGTGAAGTTTGTGGAGGTGACTTATGGCTTAGAAACAGTGTTTCGTGTGCGACAGTGATGCCCTTCGCCTCAACAAATGTCTTAATAGGGGTGCAAATGCCCAAAACACTTCCTGAAATTGTGTTTCACCACATGTCCTCGCTCAATGACACCACAGAACTCATATGTCAAAAGGATCTGACTAATTGTGACTAAACAGGACATGATTGCAGCATTTCTTCCATTGGGATCGTCCACAAAAACACCATCACTGTCTCAACTAACACCAACGACGCCCTCAGCACTGCCGAACACATGCACTTCCAGATCCACACGGACCCCAAGACCACCCTAAGAGGCACCCTCGTCTACAGACCACCAGGACCCCGGCCTCAATTCTGCGACTCCATCGCCGACCTCATCAGCACGCACGTGCTGACCTCCACCAACTACATCCTCCTCGGAGACCTGAACTATCATCTGGAGAACAACAACAACTCCTCCACCCTGATCGACAACCTCGGACTGAAACAGCTCGTCACGACTTAGACCCACATCGCCGGCCACACGCCAGATGCCATCTTCTCCTCAAGCCCCCACGTCACCTTCAGCCACACCTCCGAACTCACCTGGACAGACCACCACTGCATTCACGTCTCCTTCCGAAAACCCCTCACTCACCACCGCACCCTACAGACCCCCCGCCGCTGCTGGGGCAAAGTCACTGAAGAACAACTACAGACAAGCCTCGCACACAACCCTCCGACCTACCCCACCAACCCCGATGATGGTGCTCTCACCCTCGAACGCTGGATGAACGACTGCGCCAACACCGTAGCCCCGCTGAAAAAACCCACCAACAGAGACACCAGCAAAAGAGTCAGCTGGTTCACCCCAGAACTCCTCGACTCAAAGCGCACCTGCCGGAAATTGGAGAACATACGGCATGACGACAAGACACCGGACAGCCGCGCCGCCCACAAAGACGCCATACGCAACCACCACCGCCTCATCAGGACCACCAAAAGGACCTCCTTCACGGACCGCCTTGACAACAAACCGTTTCAAACCCCGGACGACCCCTGCAGACCTCGCCGCACCGGACCCACCGCACCCCACCGCCCACGACACCCTGACAACCTGGGCCAACGTAAGCATCGAGGACACAATCAAGACCATGGGCACAATCCACTCCGGATCCCCGTCCGACCCTCTCCCGCACCACATCTTCAACAAAGCCAGCAACTCCATCGCACCCCACCTGCACAAAATCATCAACCTCTCCTTCGAGACCGCCACCTTCCCCAAGAGCTGGAAGCACGCCGAGATCAACGCCCTACTGAAGAAACCCAAGGCGGATCCGAGCGACCTCAAAAACTTCCGACCCATCTCCCTGCTTCCTTTCCCAGCAAAAGTCATCGAGAAGATAGCTAACACCCAGCTCACCCGTCACCTCAAAGACAACAACATTCTGGACCCGTCCCAATCAGGATTCCGCAGCAACCACAGCACCGAGACCGCCCTCATCGCGCCACAGATGACATCAGGATCTTTCTAGACAACGGCGAGACCGCGGCCCTCATCCTCCTGGATCTCTCCGCCACCTTCGACACCGTCTACCACCGCACACTACGCGCGCGACTCCAAGACGCAGGGATCTGGGAGAAGGCCTTGGACTGGACCACCTCCTTCCTCTCCGACAGAACTCAGAGAGTCCGCCTCCCCGTTCCGGCCCGAGGCCTTCGAGATCATAAGCGGCGTCCCTCAAGGATCTTCCCTCAGCCCAATGCTGTTCAACGTCTATATGGCACCACTCGCACGCATCGCCCGACAGCACGACCTCAACATAATCTCCTACGCAGACGAAACGCAGCTGATCCTCTCCCTCATCAAGGACCCCCTCACCGCCAAATCCAACCTCCACCAGGGAATGAAGGCAATCGCCGACTGGATGAAGGAAAGCCGACTCAAGCTGAACTCCGACAAGACGGAGATCCCCATCCTCGGGCCCAACCCCTCAGCATGGGACGACTCATGGTGGCCCGCAGCACTGGGGACCCCCCTGGCTCCCACCGACCACACACGCAACCTGGAAATCATCCTCGACTCAAAACTCACCATGACCAAACAAGTCAACGCAGTCTCCTCCACCTGCTTCAACACCCTCCGCATGCTCCGCAAGATCTACAGATGGATCCCGACAAACACGAGGAAAACAGTCACCCAGGCCCTAGTCAGCAGCAGACTCGACTACAGAAACGCCCTCTACGCCGGAGCCTCGTCCAAGCTCATCAACAGACTGCAGAGAATCCAGAATGCCTCTGCACGCCTGATCCTCGACATCCCGTGCCGCGACCACATCACCCCCCACCTGAGGAACCTGCACTGGCTCCCCGTCGACAGGAGAATCTCCTTCAAGCTCCTAATCCACGCACACAAGGCACTCCACAAGACCGGACCAGCCTATCTCAACAATCGACTCTCCTTCTACATACCCAACAGGAAACTCCGCTCTGCTGACCACGCCCTGGCCACGGTCCCGCGCATCTGTAAAATAACTTCCGGAGGCTGGTCTTTCTCCCACCGCGCCACCAGGACCTGGAACACCCTCCCCCTCTACCTACGACAAACCGAAGACCTGCTGAACTTCAGGTGACAACTCAAGATCTGTCTCTTCGACCAGTAGCAGCAGCCCCCCTCCCCCCAGCGCTTTGAAACCCTTACGGGTATGTAGTGTGCTTTACAAATTACATGATTGATTGGGATGTGGAAAGGGAGGAAGAAATTATTCTCATATTATTTGGAGGCTTGGTGGCAATATTAAGTGCAATCCCACCCCAAATATTAGGTGAACTTGCAGAGCCTACAAATCACTGCCTGTCAGACACAGTTGAACCTAGCAAATATGGCTTCCTCCAAAGGTGGAACACAAACATACACCCAAGTTATATGTTACAGGGTCAGAAAACCACTAGTCCCAGTGAGAGTGATTCACACCGACATGCTAATCAGCACTGCAGAGGCTCTTATATCGATTCAATTTGCACTCGATGTATGCACCAGTGAGATGGAAGACATACTGATTGCCTTCAAGCCCAAATTTGCCGCTCTGGAATGGCTCTTGATGAAGACAGCTCACATTGATGCCTGGGTGCATTCTCTTACTCTATAACACAGCAGATGCCATGCCATATCAGAATAGAAGTAGGATCCTAAATGGGCTAGCTTTGAGAAGGTGGCATTATTAAACAGGAGGAAGGGCCTACACTGTAGTGTTTGCCAAGGGTAATCACCCAAGAAATCCATAACAACCATACACTGTAAGAATCTGCATTTATATGAGGCTTCTGAACTGGGCTATAAAGATGGGAAGGAAACTTGTGTTCAAAAGTGTTAAACTACTGGTGGGTCTGTTGGGTGGTTGTCCAGGCCAAACCTAAACACCAGCTGTCACCAGTTTGCTACTGATCAAGGAAGGCCTCTACATCACCTTGTTCCACATCAGCGATCAGATACACATAATTGTAGCAAAATGGATTCTGCCCATTTAATCCGCCCCAATTTTTCGCTTTTGGATCACCTGGTTTTGGACTTATTACAGTTGGTGAGCCTCACCAACTCTAGGTAGAAGGGGTGTCTTACCCACAGTAAAAGGACTGTGTGTCTTTACCGCCAGTGTCTGCCTTTTAAGGTAAGGCTGCTGCAATGCAGCAAGGGTAAGGGGCACTTGGCTGGTTACACGTGAACTTGTGTGAGGGTTGCATGTATGATACTACCATTGTGCGCAACCAGGTAACTGATCAAAGGTAGCCTACCATAGAGGGGACTCTACAGGTTAGACATTGACCTGAGGTAGGACACATTAGTGGGCACTCGTTGGTAAAGTAAGTACATAGGGGGAAACCTGCCTTACAGGGCAGTTTTGCTCCCTTTGACCTACAAAGTCCAGCAAGATATCAAACTGGGGTGAAAACTGTTCACCCTGTTCAAATATGCAAGTACCCTATTGAGTACTCCAGAATGTTCATATTTTTCTGTCTCAGCATCGGAGCCCAAGCCTTTTGTCACCCTACTGGGCCAAGTTAATTACATTGTTTCCCAGCAGAAGGAACAAAGGCTTCCCCACACAAAAGGAGCCTTTAGCAGTGCTCCACTCAGCTCCTGAGGAGGAATGGGAGAAAAGAAAATGGGCATCCATTACCTTGCTGTCACACTGCACCAGGGTTGGGATAGTCTAGGCCCACTGAACAAAAGAGGCAGCCCAGACCTTTGGAGCCAACACAGGAGGAGACTACATTTTGAAATGTTAATGGGTAAAAAATTGGCAGTGATGTCAGATGGGGGTGTGGAGCAGAGGCCCCAGAGGAGATGTGACTAGTGACTTCCAGATGGTGCCATCATGAATTGTCCCTGCATGTTGTACAGGAGGGTTGGGACAATGGTGATGTGTCACCCTGGGATTAGCCAGAGGTGTCTGGCATCTAGAACCTTCCGTCCCCGCTTAAAAACTCTTGCACGAGAGAGAGAGAGAGAGAGTGCATTTTGTTGGAGTTGGACACTGGAACTGGACGGTGGTAGTAGCATGGACAACTGGAAAGACAAGCCCCTGATGCTCTAATGGACTAAGGACTGTACCTACAGTTGACCCCAGGACCAGTGGGTTTCTCTCCAGGACTAGGGAAGCTGATCCCCTTAAACCCACTTTGGACCAGTTCCGAAGAAGGGCCCTTTGCACTCAAACTAGGGTCGAGGTGTGCCAGAGTACAAGAAAAAGAGAAAAGTCGGCGCAGGAAGCCAGTCCTTACAGAGTGCGCCACCTGAGGTCGGAAGGCCGGTGGAAAAGCCTCCAGGTGCCAAGGGCCCGCCACCAGAAGCAAAATGAGCACAGGTATGTGTGAAATGACTAAACGGGGCCCGAGATACAGACAGAAGGATTTGACTTTTAAACACCAGTCGAGAACTCAAGCGCGTCGAGCTCCGTTGCAAGATCCTTAAAAACTCCCAGGGCAGGTCAGGGGTTGACTAGAGCAGCGTGAATTATTAATGAGCTCAGGAGGGGCGTGCATGTGTCCCCTTCCCCATGTCCACAACAGGCATTAAATACAGCATGTTGACCTAATAGCGTGAGAGAATCCATTTACCCTTCATAGCACATTCACAGCCCCTCAATTTTCGAGACGGCTGGATCCTCCAGTCCTAAAGAAAGCCAACTGACCCAGATGGGCGGCACCGGCTGAAACATGGTGACCGGGCATTCATCAGGTTTATTGGACCTATAATCAACCAAATAAGCATGTCCACTTTTTTAAACCTTATCCCTCTCCGGTGAAAATAAAAACTACTACACAGGAGAGAAGATATTTTTAATAATTTCTTATTTCAACACTCTTCCCATTCACGACTGTCGCACACCAGACAGTTTCCCTCCTGGTGGAAGATGATGAACACCTGGAGAACGGGACACTCAGGTGCCAAGATCCTATGATGATTCACTCCACTTAATCAAATAAGTGGAGAACCAAGATATACCGCTGCTGTGACAGTGTGGCTGAGTGTCTTCATCATAAATTTCCAAGAGACTCTGGAAATCGACCTTAAGTAATTCATTCACCTTGATTATTTAAGCACTGGTCCTGGAAGCTGAATGAATCTCTGCTTCCCTCTTCCTGTTTTTTGAATGGAGATTAGTCTCCTGGTGTTTGTTGCCTTCTTTATTCAAGAACTGGATTGTGGCACCCATGCAATGACAGCGAGTGACACACAATATTTATAAATAAATGAGACATCAATTTAGAGTGATAGACTACAAGCTGCTGTTCCTGTTATTTCAAGGGCGAGCTCTACATTGGATAGAAAAGTCAGTGTTACAGCAGCAAGTTTTCGCTGATTTAACAACCAGTTCAAACCATAAACGAAAAAAGAAAAGCTATACTAAGTAATAGGTGAAGCGAACTGTACAAGATGCTTTCCCAAAAGCCCATTTTGAAACAACAAAGGAAAACAAATTCTGTAGACAAAAACTATAGCTGTAAGATCCAGTCAACGAAGAATCTTCCTTAAAGGGAAAGGAATAACAAGAGGTAGCAACTAGAAACAATTTGAAGGGCTTAATGCGAACCAGATAAGAGTTATGCATGATGGGATGAGATCCAGTCCTGAGAAGACCCCGGATTGTATTATCGAACACACAGATCAGTGGAACAAGGCGTCTTGCACACATAAGCCATCACAGGATATCGAAGATGAATACTCACCTGATAGAAAAATCCGATTTCAAGACCTCAACAATCTAGTGGAAGAAACATAGTCTCAAACTTTTCATAAGGGTTTTTATTTGGCATTCAACCATTGTGTCTTTGCCTAACAGGGGAAAATTTAAAAAGGAAAATATATTTACACATATTTATTAAAAAAGAAGGAACACCTGGTGAGGGTTAGGCATTGAGAATTTCGGTGGGAAAGATAATGGAAAAGGGAGCAGCTTGATCAGCATTTCTATTGCAGCTTGCCCTTGCAGTTTCCTAGTCAGTGGAAAGGCCCATCACACACTGAGTGTTTTGCTATGCTTATAGGGAAATTTAAGACAAGATCGCACTCCTGGGCAATGCAGTGTGATCCTATTCCTTTTATTACCACCAACAGTCCATCAAGAAACACGCTCTCGTTCATGTCTTCCCCATGTATTCCTTTCTAACTCTCCTCTTTTCTATGTTATCTCTATTGATATTAGTCATTCATTCAATGGACCCACTTTCTTTCTATTATCTTTCTCTTTAATACCTTTTGCTTGCACCCATATTACCATATTTACTTCTCACCTAGCTTTCTCTCACCCTATTGGTCCTGGGGCTGCTTCATTCATTGCGGTCTCCTCTTCTTCTATCTCCAGTACTCCTCAGATTTCTGGCATTGGACATGGCTTCTCATCAATTTTTGTGTCCCTTCCTTACCAATTTTTACCTCTCGTTATCAATTTAATTGCTCCTAATAAACTGATAAGGTCTTAACATAGTGGAGATGCTGAGCATTTCAGCCCAACAGCTTTGTAAACCTAGCAGGTGGCCTTGCTAACTTTCGTTTATGCCTTTAGAGCTAAAAGTGTAGAAGCAAAAGTCTTAAATAAAATACAACGTTTTGACTTTGATACTTAAACAGCGCACCACCACCTTACAACATAGGTGCTGAAAGCAGGTGTTCAGAGGGTGCTGAAGCACCCCCGAAATATCTATGCTGGAGTGCAGAACCTGAACGAGCAATCAAGATTCTTTTAAATTTTATTTCCATCTTGGCACATTTGCTGGTCAAACGCAGGACAAATATCACACTATGTTGTCTGACTTTTTAGCTTATTCTTTTAAAATGGAGATTGATGTTAACTTTTCTTTCTTTGACTGCAAAGTGAAAGGATTTTGTAAAGGAGTATAAAGAAATAGTAGATAAAAAGCAGGTTTATTCAAGTGTCTCCAACTCCGTTCTCAAGGTAATTGGAGATTTTCCACAGCCTTGGTGGGCTGAAAATCTGGGTTTTATTAAGGACACGGAGGCTAATATTATGCAATAATTCTTTTATTGCCACCACTCAGCAGCAAGAAAAAACAAACATCATGTTCTTAGAATAAAGAATACAGAATCTCCAAGAACATTCCATTAATAACAAAACTCTTCAACATCATCTGTTCTCCCTTCTGACATTGCCTGCTAAAAGAGAGAAATGTTTATTTAAACATTTTTCATATTTTGAGTCCATGAACAGGAAATAAATCCAACCAAATGAAATCTTCTTTCTTGCTCTACGAAAAGATGATAGCTGTCCAAAAGCGAACAATCCCAGTCAGTTTAACTTTGACCTGCATAAATACAAGATATAAATATTAGGGTTCGGGAAACAGAAAAAAGGGAGGGATAATATTAGACTCCGTGTCCTTTAAAAAAATCCAGATTTTCAGCCCACCAAGGCTGTGGAAAATCTACATTTTATGGCACGACACGGAGGCCAACATTATGCAAGTTCAAAGCACATTAACAATACATTGAGCTGCAATCTCAATAGGTTTAAAATAATATTTCCTAAACACAGAATCCGATGACCAATCTGCACATTTTAAAATATCTTGCAAGCTACCTCCCAAAAACACGTTCTTTTGATGCAGCTGCACCTCTCACTGAGTGTGCACCAAACTTACTTATTTCTATACCTGCTTTTTCCATTAATGTTTTCACCCATCTAGCCAAAGTGGGTGCAGAAACACCTTTATATGGATACCTGTAAGAAATGAGTAACTGATCTACCCCAACAGGTCTTATAGGCCTCGTTCTGCATTCATACTCTTTCACACAGCGTACCACACAAAGTTTCTCCTTATCTTGAAAGTACGGATAAAAAATAACATTAGAGTTAATTTTTGTTCTTTGTCTAACATAGAAACAAATACCCTCAGGAGTAAAGCATCTGCTTGTTACTTCTAAGGCACGTACACCAGAAACTCTTCTAAACGAAAGAAGGCATAATAACATTGTGAGCTTATAAGATAAATCTTTTAGGTCCAAGAGACCATTATCATCCCATGACTCGAAAAACCGTAATACTATAGACACATCCCAAAGAGAGGTATACCTAGGACCAGGAGGTTTAGCCAACCTAATACTTCTCAATAATCTTCTGACCATAATGTCTTGACCAACAGTATTTCCATTTATCAAAATATGTCCTGCCGATATTGCAGATCTATACAAATTCACTGACCTATATGCCAAACCTCTTTTATACAAATCAGTCAAAAAATTCAAAACATGAACTACATCTGCTGATACGGGATCTATATTCCTTTCCACACACCAACCATTCCATTTATTCCATGCAGACTTATATACCTTCCTTGTTCCATGTGCCCAAGATTCCTCAATGAGTTTTGATGCTTCTGATGAAAGCCCTGGCTTACTCCAGACTCTCCTGAAAGTCTCCATGCCAACAGGTGAAGTTGACCTGAGTCCACCAAACTTTGAACCTCCCCCAGTGGGCCTCGCAAGATCCCTTGAAACATTGGAATCAGAATTGGAAAATCCACGCTCATCTCCAGTAACATAGGATACCAAGCTTGCAAGCTCCAAAACGGGGTGATCATCACCACCGTTTCTTTCCACTTCCGTATTGTCCCTGACACTCTGCTTATCATTGAAAACGGAGGAAAAGCGTATGGATGTAGACCTCTCCAGTCCTGCAGAAAAGCATCTATTCCCATCGACTCTGGGTCCGGATGCCAACTGAAAAATCGTTCTAGTTGAGTGTTCAGTCTGTTCGCAAAAAGATCTGTCTGAAAAGGACCCCAAAATTGGTTCAACTTCGTAAAAACTGATCGGTCTAACATCCAGTCGCTGGAATCGTAAAAAATTGCTCGAAAACCAGTCTGCCACAGAATTTGAGTTCCCTGGGATATGCTCTGCCTGAACATGAATAGTCCTCTCCAAACAATACTCCCAAAAAACTCTCGCTAAATCCGCAAGGCCTTTTGATCTTGGACCACCCATCCTGTTGACATATCGTACTGCAGAAATATTGTCCATCCTTAAAATGATAGAACATCTTGCAGTCTGTTCCCCAAAACACTTTATTGCAAAAGATCCTGCTAATAATTCTAAACAATTTATATGTTGATTCCTTTCCTGACTTGTCCATCTCCCTCCAGTACTTACTAATCCGCATCTTGCACCCCAGCCTTCCAAGCTTGCATCTGACTCCACAATCAGATCTGCATTCTCTCCAAAAATTGCTCGCCCATTCCATGCTTCCATATTCCTCAACCACCAAATCAACTCCTGCCTTGCTTCCTGTGAAAGACATACACTCTCTGAATATCTCAAACCATTCCTTAAATGGAAACCTTTCAACCTCTGTAATGCCCTGCAATGTAAAGGACCTGGAAATATTGCCTGAATTGTTGAAGACAGAAGTCCTACCACGCGTGCCAACATTCTTAAAGAGATACTGTTCAATTTCAAAACATTCTTTAATTCTTTTCGTATCCTCTTTAATTTTTCTTTTGGAAGTTTCAAAACTGCTTCCCTCATATCTACTACAAATCCCAAAAACGGAGTCTGTTGATTGGGCACACATTGAGATTTCTTCCTGTTCACAACAAAACCCAAAGCCTCTAGCAACTCTATCGCCAACTTCGTATGAGACAGAAGAGTATTCCTGTCCTGATCCATTATCAGAATATCGTCTAAATAAATTATCATTCGTACACCTCTCTCTCTGAGAAAAGCTGCCACCGGACGTAATACCTTCGTGAAACACCACGGAGCGGATGACAGGCCGAAAGGTAGACACAAATTTCCAAATCTGGCCTCTCCATATAAATCTCAAATACCTCTGATGCTCTTTCCATATTGGAATTGTCAGATAAGCATCTTTCAAATCTAATCTTGTCATCCAATCCCCTTTCAATAACACATCCTTCAACAGATGTATTCCTTCCATTTTGAAATGGTGATATACCACCCAATCGTTTAATTGACGTAAATTTATTACAGGGCGCATTCCCCCTTTGTCTTTCTTTTCCACTTGAAAATTATTGCTTATGAATCCTTCCACAATCTCTTCCTCTTTTTCTATTGCTCCTTTCATCAATAATTCTTTTACTTCTATGTCTATCATCTTTATTTGATCTTTCCTGAAAAGTATACGATTCGGAACCGTTCCTTGAACTGGTTTTGCGATAAACTCTATCTTGAAACCCTGTACTGTTTCCAAAACCCATGGATCCTATGTTATAGACCACCAAATCTCTTTGAATTGGGCAAGTCTGGCGCCCAACTTTAAGTGGATAACAGAAGGGTCTTGACTTACCAATCGCACCTCTGCCTCGTCTCTCTCTATTATATCTTCATCTTGGACGTTGTCTCTGTGGAAAAATCTTTCTACACGATTAAACTGTGGACCCTGGTAGCCTCTGCTTCCATACCCACGTAAGAAGGAGCCTCTTGTAATCCCTTGTCCTCGGCCAGGGAGCCGACTCCGCGTTCTCCCGGCCGAACCAAAAACACGTTCACTAAACACCTTCTTTATCTCTCTTTGAGATTTCTGTAGGCTGCTGAACGCCCCTACATATCTTGATAAATCTTTTATAAAATCGTCTCCAAAAAGGAGACCATTAGCCAAAGGTCCTTCCTCTTTTGTCGCAAGGTCTACCAGTTTTGGGTCAATTTTTAATAATAAACTCTTCCTTCTTTCAATAGATAAAGTTGTGTTAGCGTTACCTAATAAACACACAACTCTTTGGACCCATTCTCGAAGTTCTTGTACATCAATTTCGCTTTTCCCAATATAGGCCTCTTCTGCCATCTCAAATATTTTTGAAACCGGTCCAATCACATCTACTAATCTGTCTTGACAAGATCTTAACCCTCGATCAATTCCTTTCCTAGGGTAACGACCCCCTTTTGCAATAAATGCAATTATTTTTGGGTCAAGTTCTGGTGTCATCAACACCTTATTATCAACAATAGGTTGCGGACACTCTGATCGGAGTCTTACTCTCACCTCCTTTGGAATTTCCTTTCTCATCCAGTATTCCAAATACTGTGAAACATGAACAGATGTCGACCACTTAGGGGAAAAAGGATGTTTTATAAGTAATGGGTCAAACATTTCATTGCCTAATGGATCCTTTAGATTTATACTCTCTGAACTTTCATCTTTTTTGCTTTTTTAACCTGTATTTCTTCGTCTGAGTCAAAATCATCACTACAACTCAATTCTATCTCTGCACTCTCAGAGGATTCATCACATACCACATATTTATGTCTGCGCATTCTTTTATTTGTTTCTTCACTTGGGCCTCTAACTTGCCCTTCATTTACGCCCAAGGCTTTTGCTATTTGCCTGTCTAAACAGCAAACATCTTCACTTTCAATATTTTTAGATTTTTTACCATGAATTTCTTTAGAAGAAACATGTTTCCTTTTCCTTGAAACTTTCTTACCACTACAATGCGCAGTTTCATTCTCAGGAGCCGACTAAAATCTCTCCTCCTCCTGTCTATTTGTTTTCAACAAGGCTAACAATTCTAATTTCTTTTCCATTCTTATTGAAACTTCTGTAGTTATTTTCTCTATCGCCTTTTTTAATTTTTCTTCTAATGTTCCTTCCCCTTGCTCCATAATTCCTAATTTGTAACCTCTTCACTTCAAAACAGTTTATTCTTTCTCTCTTCTTCACACTTTTTTTTTTTAACCTTTTTAAATTATTTCCGAATTTTCAAAAGCAATCCTTTACCAATCCTATATATTTTTACTTTAATTCTCTCACTAATCTTTCTTCTCCCCCTCTCAGAACTCATCACGACCTTTTCCTGAGTGAAAATATCGTCTCTCCCATGTAAAAACGTCATCGCTAAGCAACCGGCGTCACTAAGGAATCTTCAAAGGGACATTTCTGCTCATTAGTCATGCGCGTTTCCAAAATAAACAAACGCGCGATCTCCACATTCTTCTAAACACGTCGGATGACACGCATCAACGTTGCAGTAAGCGTGCGCGAGTCTTACTTTGAATGTTTAAAATTCTTCCGTTTGAAATACGCGCACTTAACCCTGAATTATAACCCACACGCGAACCAATTTAAATACTACTTTCTCTTCCCTTTATCTATCCTCATTCAAATTAGGCCATTGCGAGCCTTTCATTCCCACTTAACTCCATAAATCCCTCACTATTAAAAGCGTAACCACCGAAATCGGTCTAAAATACCTCAAGCTTCACAAATTAAAGCCCTCTAACACGATTGTTTTGCTTTACAGGTTTAATCTTAAAATCTTTAACACATTTGAAATACCTTTGATTCAAGTTACGAATCTATTTCACAAATATTGAAAAATTTATTTATCTACATACATTCCATTCCAAAAACCATGTTATTATTATTCACTTTCCAAAAATACTCTTCATTCACCAAGCCTCATACTCATTAAAAATAATTTCTCTAGTTTATCATAAAAAATTATACTTATCTCTTTGAGCAGCAGCAATAAAAGAAGGGAGAACAGATGATGTTGAAGAGTTTTGTTAGTAATGGATTGTTCTTAGAGATTCTGTATTCTTTATTCTAAGAACATGATGTTTGTTTTTTCTTGCTGCTGAGTGGTGGCAATAAAGGAATTATTGCATAATGTTGGCCTCCGTGTCGTGCCATAAAATCCAACTGCCAACATACAAGGTAAACATTCCCTTCACAACATTCTAAGTCAGCCTTCAGGATGAAATGTTCCACTACAGAACTCAGGAAAAGGGGACACAGAAGGAATAAAGATTACAGGTGGAAGGGGAAAAAGGAAAACAGAAAAGAGAGGACATGCCATTTACAACAGTGAGCTATGTGATGATATAACTGGGGTACAGAGAGTCTAAAAGAAAAGGCTTAAGAGTTTCTTTTTTCTAACACAACAAAATGTAAACACCTGTAAATGAACTGTACAGGTATTTCAGAATATATCACCAGTTAGCAAAGCCCAAATATAGCAATTTTTTTTCGAAATCTGAAGAGCAGAGAAAAGAAAGATTTTAGTAAGATCAACGCAAATCAATACACTTGATGATATCCAAATCTAATATTCACTGAGCCTTGATTTCCACCAATTATTGTTTGTGCACTTTATAATTGTATCAGTAAAACTGTATTTCTGTGCAAATTTAGTGGCAATTGCAATGGAAAATGTGCCTAATGTAAATGGGTGAGCTAATACGCCACGCTTTAGAATATATTTGCAACTAAGTGCTCAAAAAATGTACCACTGTTTACATACCACACCATTCCCTCTCTCCTGCTGAATGCATTTACTACACTTATTCTTTATGGGACAGCTGGGTTTTTCACAATGTCTAAGGGAGTGGTCATTTGCATACTTTGTAAATAAATAATTGCATTTTGCACAAAAAATAAGGAAATTGTCATACTGGAGATAGATAAATCACGGCTCGTGGGTTTTAGAATATTTCGATCTCATGATAAGTGGAAGATTTTAGATGTAACTGTATTTAGATGTCAAAAAATTTATTTATGCGGAATAGAGATTTTAAGAAGAATGATGTATATTAATCAATGTATGTAAACAAAACCTTTGTATTGCCTTTTTTAAATTACATGAGTCTGTTAATAAATAAATAAATATATTAAAAACGATGCCTATGACTTCAGTGACGTACCATCAATGGCAGCACTCCCACTCTGATAATTGTTCCACAGCTGCCTTACAAATGTTTGCGTTAGAGTTCTAAAACCTGAACACCGGCCTCCCTGAAAGCTAAGAAATAATCAATTTTACTCTGGTGCAATGGCAGTGGAGTCCAAATCTTGTAAAGGTGGAGGGATAAAGAATTGTCTAGCAAACGCGACAAAGAATTTTCAATTCTATTAAGGACACGGAGGCGAGGATTATGCTTCTCTTTGCTTTACTGCAAAACACAGCAGCCAATTAAACAACTTTAAACTTCAGCATACCCCGGAAGTACAACCCCCTCCATAGTATGCACCAATCACTATCAGTACTTAGTATATATAGTCTGAAACCGCGACATCACTTCCTCTTTCTTTGCGTGAAACTCTTAAACACAGTCCACAAACTTGATTGTTGAACACTGGACCACCGATTTCCTCATCGACGTGCGTCCAAACTTGAACCCCGAACTTCATCTCCGGAAGATGTTGTCCTCTGTCTTATGTCAACCTGGAAAATCACCCTGGCAAGCCGTATCATCCTTGCCGATGCCAAAACTCCAGAACCTCAAGATTGCTTGGTCTGTTCAACTGGAATGGAAACTGACATCGTAATGTCCATACAAAACTGGCGTTGAAGTCAATGTACAGAAATACAGGGTGGGTACAACGTTATAACAATTACACAATAATGTTATCAATCCCGAAGCTTGGGTGGGATAATCCTCGCCTCCGTGTCCTTAATAGAATTGAAAATTCTTTGTCGCGTTTGCTAGACAATTTTTCATTCTATGTTAGTCCACAGAGGCTCCGATTATGCTAGTTTAAAGTTGATCCACCACCACCGAAGCTACATCCACAATAGGTTTATGGTAAAACGTTTTGAATGTGGAATCAGTCGACCAGTCCGCCACAGCCATGATATCTTGCAACCGGGAACCCGCCCCAAAGGACTTTGCGGCCATAGCTCCTCTTCGGAATGTGCTCCAAATATGGAAATATCCACCCCCGCAAGACCCAGTAACCAAGTGACCCACCTGGCCAGGGTTGCAGATGTGACCGGGCGAAAAGGTCTCTGAAGAGCAATTAATAATTGTCCTGATACATCAGATCTAAATTCCCTAGTACAATCTTCATAAACCTTCAAACACTTGACAACACACAATTTGCTGTGATGAGGAAAGGCAGGGTATGTAATACACAGAGAATGCGTTTTAGTACGTCTGGAAATCGTAAAGGAAACTCCCGAAGGAGTAAATACTCTACCTGCCAAATCCAATGCCCGCACATCCGACACTCGTCTACATGAGATTAGACACAGCAAGACTGTCAATTTTGCAGATAATTGTTTCCTAGACAAGGCTTAATTATTCGGCCAGTTCCTCAAAAAACGCAATACCACCGTAACGTCCCAAAGTACGGTGTACTTAGGTTGGGGAGGGTTCACTAAACGAATCCCTCGCACCACCTTGCAAACCAAAGGGTGTTCCCCAACCGGTCTGCCCTCCACATGCGGATGGCCCGCCGAAATTGCCGATCTAAAGTTATTCACCGTCCAGTATGCCAAGCCGGATTTGGCTAGTTCCGACAAAAACTTCACAATTAGATGAATGTCGGATCCCACTGGATCACTCTGTCGCTCACCACACCAACCAACCCATCGCTTCCAAGCAGATTCGTATCGCTTGTGTGTGGAAGGTGCCCAAGCTTGGGATAAGAAAAAGAGAGTGTCTTGCGAAACTCCCGGCACCTGCCAGCGACGCCTGAAAGTCTCCAGGCCATGAGAACCAACTGGTTCTGCAACACTAATGGGTGGCGAAGCCCCTGAGGATCCGTGAGAATGTCCGGAAACGAGCGAAGTCGAACCGGAGGCGCACAAACCAAGGTCAAGGCGGTTGGGAACCATGCTTGAGCTTTCCAACAAGGAGTAACCAGAACCAGTTCCGCTTTCTGTCTGCGAGTCTGTGCCAACAACCTCGGGATCATGGCAAATGGTGGAAAGGCATATAGAATGCCTGTCGTCCACAAGTGAAGAAAGGCGTCCGAGCCGACCGCTAGAGGGTCCGGCCGCCAACTGTAGAACCGTGAAAGCTGACTGTTGAGTCTGGACGCAAACAGGTCCAACACACAAGATCCCCACTTGAGATTCAACGCTTCGAAACTGCTGGGATAAAGCTTCCAGTCGCTGCTGTCCCGCAAATGTTGTGAATTCCAATCGGCAATCACGTTGGATGACCCGGGAATATATTCCGCCGTCACCACCAGACGATGGTCCAGGCAATAATGCCAGAAGTCCTTGGCTATCTCCGCCAAGAGGCGAGATCGGGTCCCTCCGAGCCGATTTATGTATCGCACCGCGGACACATTGTCCATGCGGAGAAGAATGCAACAAGAAACCTTCTGAGGGGCCAGTGTACGAATCGCAAATGCTCCCGCCAGAAGTTCCAAGCAGTTTATATGCAATTTCAGCTCCTCCTGAGACCACCGACCCCCTGTCTCCATGGTCCCGCAACGCGCTCCCCAGCCCCATCGACTCGCATCTGATTCTATCACTACATCCGGGCTGGAGGAGAAAATGGCCCTGCCGTTCCAGGCATCCATATGGTCTAACCACCAATTGATCTCCGTACGAGCCTCTGCTGAAAGGGCTATCTGTTGCGAGTACGAGAGACCCTTGCGTAGATGCAAAATTTTCAATCTCTGAAGGGCCCTGTAATGCAATGGACCCGGAAATATCGCCTGAATGGACGCAGCCAACCAGCCTACAAGGCGAGCTAGCGTCCGTAATGATATTGTCGGAGAGGCAAGCGCTCTCCTCAATTCCTTCCTGATTGCCACTCTCTTCTTCAAAGGAAGCAGAAACTGACACGTGAGAGAGTTGATCTGAAATCCCAAAAAATCCATCGATTGCGATGGAATCAGAACCGACTTCTCTAGATTCAATAGGAAACCTAGTTCCTGCAACAGTCGGAGCGTTTAAGACAGGTGCATCATCAAGAGTTCTTTCGACTGTGCCATAATTAGAATGTCGTCGAGATAAATTATCAGACGTACCCCCTGTTCTCTCAACCATTGCACCACCGGTCTCATGAGTTTGGTGAAACACCAAGGGGCGGAAAACAGACCAAAGGGCATCGCGGAAAACTCGAACCACTGGCCGCGCCAGAGAAACTGGAGAAACCTTCTGTGTGGCGGGAATATAGGAACCGCCAGATAGGCGTCCTTCAGATCTAAGCGAACTAGCCAATCCTGTTCTAGAAGGATGTCCCGCAGTAAATGGATGCCCTCCATTTTGAAGTGGCGATACACCACCCATGCGTTGAATTCCCTGAGATTTGGAACCAAGAAAATCGTGCTTACAAAACCCTGAGGATGAGGAATAGACCGCACTATCGCACCTTTTTGGAGTAACGCTTCCATTTCCCTGTCGATGAAACTCTGTTCTTGTAGGGAAAAATGTAGGGAGCCGGGCACCTGACTCTGATTCGGAGTGGCGTAGAACTCTATGTGGAAGCCCTGCACTGTTTGTAAAACCCAGGGATCGACCGTAATCTCTTGCCACCTGTGAAGGAACAACGCAATGCAACCTCCCACCATGCACTCTGTGGTATTCAAAATCGTTACCTGAATAGGAGCTATCTCTGGAATTTTGTTGTCCTCTGTAGACTCCTCTGTGGCCTCGACCTCGTCCACCCCGATTGCGGGAGGGGTAAAACTGCGGCTTCTGACCACCTCTGCCTCTTTGCTCAGCACCTCGGGAGGTCTGGTTATAACCTCGGCCGGACCCTCGACCCCTGGAGCGTCCGGCCCTCTCAAAAATACCAGTGTGGAACACCTTCTTGATATTAGCCTGCGCCTTATCAAGTGCTGAAAACGTGGCGACGTATTTGCCCATTTCTTTGACAAATTTATCGCCAAACAACATGCCATTGGCCAGAGAACCCGGTTCCGTCGTGGCCATCTCCGCCAGTTGAGAGTCAATGCGCATCAAGAAGGAGCGCCTCCTTTCCGTTGACAGCACCACATTGGCATTGCCCAAAAAACACAGGGCCCGTTGGGCCCACTCCATAACATCCGAAGTGTCCAACGGAACGTTTTGATTCTTGGCGTTGACCGCCGCATCCAATATCTTGGTAAGGGGGCCCGAAACATCCAACAGTTTATCCTGGCACCCCCGCCAGGCTCTATCCAAACCCTTTTTCGGGTCCTTTGCGAATTTGCGCATAAATGTAGCCATATTCGGATCTAACTCTGGCGTGTCCGCCACTTTTCCGGTCAGCGAGGGTCTCGGGCATTCCGACCTTAAGGTGGCGCGCACCTCTTTCTCAAAACCCTGTCGTAGGTTTACCCCCACATAATGGGCCACATCCGGACAAGGAACCCACTCTGAGGATCGAGGGTGTATAAGACTCTGAGGGTCAAATAAAACATTTTTGGGAGCCTGACTATCATCTGCTTTATAAGCAGTATGTGTCACCTTTTTCGATTTCTTTTTAGGCCTCACCGACTCCACCTCCGAGTCAGAGGTATTTGTAGTAGACGGAAAAGAGTCATCAGTGGTATAAGAAGCCATGGAGCCATGGTCTTTCATGACGTTTTTAGCCATGCGCGCCAAAACCTTGGCAGAAGACTGCGAAGTTCCCGCGCCACTATGCTGAGTCTTCATCTTCCTCTTGCCATATTTGAGGAGAGGCTTAGTAAAAGGCTTTAGGGCTTTTATTAAAGCTTTATTAACTGAACCCTGGACGTGGGTATCCAGGGCCTCAACCAAATTCTCCTCCAATTGTTCAGGCTCCTCATATTCCTCATATGCATCACACTCTACCCACTGATCTTCCTCTTCGGTGTAGTACGCCATTGCTTCAAGCAGAGAGGTCTGGAGGAGATTCAAGGGGGGGGGAGCAGCCCAGGGGTCTGTCAGAACCTGTCCCTAGAACTTGCACAAAAAGAATTGAAACCTACACTAAAGGTTCTGAACCAATAACAAGGTGGAAGTAGAAAACCCCTAATAAAACTCCCCTAGAGCAAAGCTCTATGCCGGTAACACGCTCCGGTCAGCGTTCAGATAATGAGGCCAGAGATGTGTGCAGTCTTTTTACTCTGTGCGCGAGGAGCCGTTAACTCGAAATAGACGAAAACGGGTTCTCGCGCACAGACACAGCGTCCGGGGCAACGACGCGACCGCTCTCTGAGCACGAGCGTGTCGTGTCTGCCTCCTCCTTCTCCACCGCCCCCTAGCGCTCGTAACCGTCCAACGACGCGCGCGCTGCCGTACCCGACGAGCCCTGAGGGAGCCGGAGACGCGAACGCAAACACCTGAGGAATACTGACACCGGCAGCGCCGTAACTTCCTACAACAATCCTGAATATATGCAAATACCAGCGGTAAAATCCTTAAAACAAGAACTTCCCCACAATTCTACCACAACGAGAAAGGTAAGGAAAAGCACTTATCTGCTGCTGCAGCAGCAAAGAAAGAGGAAGTGATGTCGCGGTTTCAGACTATATATACTAAGTACTGATCGTGATTGGTGCATACTATGGAGGGGGTTGTACTTCCAGGGTATGCTGAAGTTTAAAGTTGTTTAATTGGCTGCTGTGTTTTGCAGTAAAGCAAAGAGAAGCATAATCGGAGCCTCCGTGGACTGACATAGAATTACTTTTACGTCACGTCCTTCCAACACGAGCTATTTAGTCTACTTGCTTCCCGGATTCACTTGTGTGCTCTCCCTCGGCACCCTAACCTCACCTTCTTCTCCAACCACGGCTCACTGGTTTCCGTGTTTACTCTTCTCTGCTCATTTCTCTGAACAGCAACTTTAAGCCTCGAGCCTTTACCGGTCGTTTATCACGTGACACAGTGGCAAGCTGCTGTTTGGCTAAACGATAAAACCACTCGGACCAGTCGCGTGAGACGAGGCTCGAGCCTCTGCTTAGGGGCTGTCTATGAGTTACCCCACCTGCGGAGTTTGACTGTCACTCTCCGCAGCTAAAAGACGAGAGACACTTGCTTCTAAAGCGTAGGTCTAGTGGTAAAAGTTTCAGTGAACGATCAGTTCACCCGCAGTTTGTAGGTGTGCCACTACATGCGAGATTCTACGCCTGCAAATTAAAATATACACCCGCCATACATTCATTCTGGAAAGTGGACACTGCTGGCTGCTGATTCTTATTAGTTCATTACCGATATTACACCCTTCAACGTCCAAGCTTAAACCCATTTTTAAGTATAGCATACTTTAACGTTAACATTACTAACAGCAATGCAGATCGTGTGTACGTCTGTGGACCCTGCTTTCTCAGATTGGTGCTGGCTATAAGCATGGGAAATCAGGACACTAGAGGGAGCCCTTTCTATTTGAATTGTTGGGACCGGAGAGTGTCAGTGAGATCTTAAAACTATCATGTGATTATTATGAATGACTGCCGCAACCTTTCAGGCCTAATACTTACGATATTTGTTTGGACAACTCTGTATGTATTTTTTAAACGTTCTGACTACTTTGCTTTACACGATATTCAAAACAATGTTACCCATCGTTTCATGATAACAACCCACACTATCCCTTTCTGTATAGACTAGGCTTGTGACCTCGCAATAATTTGACAGTCAAAATTGAAGTCCCTCACAAAACCTTCTTTCTTCACTCTAAGCCCTCTCCTACTTTAAACGGTGCCTTCCTCAACTGTACATCTCCAGACAAGACGAGTTAGACATTGCTATTTCCCACCCTTCAGGGAACAACTGAACTTTTTAAAATTACTTAATTTAACTTATGACCTTACGTGCTTTTTTCCTTTCACACCTGTAGTATCGCGAGAGACGATGGGGCAGCCCACGCCTCTCGCTACGATAGGGGGAAGGTCGGTCAGCGAACACCCCCAGAATAACGATTATGGAAGTGGGCTCGACGGAGGTTGAGACCACGTGAGCAACTTAATAAAAAGCCCAGGGCTCTGGGCCAGTGGCGTCACTAGGGTTGGTGTCACCCGGTGCGGGTAACCCATGGTGTCACCCCATCATGACTTACCGCATGGACCTCCTCCGCTCCGAGTCCACTAGTGGACACAGTTGGGAAATAACGGAACCATACAGAATCCTTAGTAACGTTTGTAAATTTAGGTCCTCTATTTACAAAGGCCATAGAAGGGTTTTGGACCGCCTACCTGCACCTGGTGGCATCACCTGAGAATAACCCCATGAACCACAGTGAGTACCGAGGGGTGGGAAGAGGGCCCACATGTATGTATTGAGCCATATAAAAAACTTTGTGCCTTCTGCTGAAGGTTTTTTCTTCATGTTGTTTAGGTCATCAGGAGGAAGGTCTTACCTTGGGGCACCAAAAAACTCTGAGGCAATGTCTGCTCAATAACATGTTGCTTTATTGTGGAGGCACGTGCAGACATGCAGCATTATATGCTTGGCATCCGTCATGTTCTAAAGCTGAACGTCCCAATGCACACAAACTCATCTCCGAAAATGCTTCCTTGTTGTGGCCTTATGTCACCAAACCACACTGTGCCCACTGCACTCAGTGAGATGTCACAAAACCCCATTCTTATTGTTTGTTTTCTTTGGGTGTCATTTTAGTTTGCCCATTGAAATGGCCACTAAATTTGCACAGACATTCAGTTTTACTGATAAAACTATATTGGTGACAAATGATGATGTGTGGAGCTTGGGTTTCTGTGACCATTCATCATTTGTGCATCAATGAGTTGCGTGTTCTGATTTGTTTTAACCCTATTTAAATCTGTGTTTCCATAACTCTTCAGAACTAAATGGGCTTTGTGCTTGGTTTTCTCACAGGTGAATGTGTACATTTAATTTACAGGTATCTACATTTTGTTGTGGGTTACAAAAAATGATAGCCTTCCCTTTCGCACTCCCTGTGCCTGGCAATATTGTCATATAATTCACTTTACTTTCTCTGACCACAACGTGAGAGAAGTTTGTAAATACCAATCCTTCACGTTGAAAAAAACATAAGAAGCAATTTGTCAGAAGTCAAATGTCAGGTCATGTCCTCTATCTTTGAAGCATAGGAAATGTGACAAGATAAATACAGAATTTACAAGCATCTTTGTATATTGCTTGGACTAACTTTCAAGACCCACCAAAAGTAAGCTCGACCCTCCAGTGGGTCCTGAGCCACAGTTTGGGAAACGCTTTGCTGCTAAGGCATGCAACCACAGGTAGGGAAACACAAATGCAGACAGACTATTTGTGCGGTGCCTCTGTGTAACCTGTCACTTTCTGTTTGTATTTTTGTCTGTGCCCTGGATTTTTTGTCCTAAACATCTGGTGCTGCTTTTCTTTTTGTTCCTCAGTTTACAGTGCAAGTGCCTTGCCACATGATGGGGTTGGGGTGAATACCTAGTGGAACTGAGCTGCTGACCTAGGGAGCAGGGGTTGAATCCTTGTCTAGGCTTAGCAGTTTTTGTGGGCAAATCACTTAATCTTTCGCTGCTTAAAAAATGAAAAAATGTGTACGTAGTATGGTTTTGTTGTTAAGTGCACTAATGCCCTTGGGACAGTTTCACGCTATAAAAAAACTGCATAAAAAAATGTCCAGTCTGGGGTGACCTAGAAAGAATCATGCTCCACTGAGAGACCACATACATTGTCTGTGTTCGTTTATGCATGCCTCTGTTTACATACGTTAGCAAGTTCTAGTCAGACTTGCTGACTTTGTCAACTCTCGTTTTAATAGGTCCAGCAAAAGTAAATAAACTGACTTGAAATTTGCTGGAAAATCCTTATATGCATGTGGTTACTCACGCCATAAACCCCTTAGGTATGCGGTGTTTACGTTTAAAAGGCATACGTTTCATGACGTTTTTACAGTGGGTAGTTTAATAACAAGAGGTGCATGGCACAGTGGCGCAACCGCCCTGACCTTTCTCAGTACCTATCAGCACGTGATGTAGGTGTACTTGTGAGTGGGTGGATGCAGGGGTACTCGTGAGTGGGTGACATTGCCTTTGTCAGACAGCAGCCCTCATGCATGCATCTCTTCCCAGGGGCATCCAAGCTGACTCCAGGTGAATCACTGTAATGTTACATGAACTGTAACTGCAGTGTGTGTGGTCTTCCGGATACTACGAGCAGCCTGATTGGATTACACAAAACATCTTACCTTTTAAGACTTCACTGTGGTGGTGGCTGGGCCCCTACCGTATGGGTTCTGCTTCTGCAAATCGCCCAGCAGCCCTCCCCTGCCGAGACTGTCTCTGTCTTCATGCAGTCTAAGCGCGTGGTGATGGTGCACGTCAAAGGAGCACAGCACGGGGGCTGGCCCAGGGCCGTCATTGGTAGCGCTATAAGATTGACGGCCCTGGGACCCACAAACTGGGTACGCCACCGCCGCGCATCGCACCATCACCACTATGCTAGTAGGTGGTGCGTGCGTGGCGCTGGCGTGCACTGCAGTATTTGTTCCTCTGAGTCCTGATTATAAAGCAGTCAGAGGCAAGGCTGCAGAGCTGTGTTACACTTACACAGCGTAACCAGATTGGTGTCACCCAGGGCCGGCTTTAGAGCTGGTGGCGCCCTGTGCGACAATGTTTGTTGGCGCCCCCCCAATGACCACCTCCACCTCGGATTCTCTCACTAGCACCCTTTAACAGCGACCAAGTCTCCATAACCACACCCTCTCAGATGCATTGAATTAGTTATACAGCACCACTCATACCAGTGTAGGGTGTCCGAGCACTTTGCATCACACACATTACACAGAGACAATCAATCATACGTGTGTAAATCAGTGTATAGGCAATGTTACATAAGCCAAAGGACTAAAAGTGTAGGAGTCACATGTCATCCATACTGGTAGGCAGTATAGTTTAAGAGTGCTTGGTGTGGAGAAGCACAAACTCAGAGTCGAAAAAGAAACAGCCTAGTTGGGAGTTTTCTTTAAAAATAAGAATCGATTTCTAGCCAAATTAACCCTTTTTGCAACATTAATCAATGCTCTAATAATGTATATTTTGCGGTGTGTATGCAGTTCTAGGATGAAAGTTAATAGCTCACTATCCTATATTAGGACTTTAAGTTAGAAATTGCAAGTAACAAAAGGATGTCTCTTTGGAAAGCAGTAACCTGCAGATCTGTTTACATCATAGGCACTCTGTAATCTACTTGGTACACGTTCTTTGCAGCAGGCACATTAACCCGCTGCACTAACTTCACATAAAAGTCAAAACCTCATCTATACAAAATGCTGATCTCTCTCCAGGAAGATAATTAATCACACGAGTTATCTTGACATTTATGTGAGGCCTGGTAATTGACGGGGGAAAGAAAAAGAAACGCTGCAGCAGGTGCTTCAAAAGCATAATAAACTTTCGAACACGGCGTCTAAAGCCGGCCCTGGTGTCACCCCATACGATGGTGTCACCCGGTGCGGTCCGCACCCCCCGCACCCCCCTAGTGACGCCGCTGCTCTGGGCGGAAGTTCGTTCCTAGCTAACCACCGATGTTAAACCTGTGTGCTGCGTAATTATTTACAGTGTGGGCCCAGTCACTCACAACATTACACTGGCGACGAGGTGGTGTACCTCCAACCCGCCGTGCAGCCTGTGCGCTACCGCTGCCTACGCACCTGTGACCGTGCAGCCCCTCCCGCTGGAGTACTGCGCTCCGCGCGACCTGTGCCTGAAGCCCTGTCTGCTGCCTGAGCCTCGCAGCGGCCCCACTGCACCACCGGAGGTCGCCTGCAACGACGTGCAGACGAGACGGCTAGAGCGCACATACGGGTGCCCCGCGAAGCGCCTTTGGACGCGGTGAGTGCTCACATGCTCTCTGCTGCCCCCTCTGGCTGCTAGTCATCACCGCACCCGTAATTGAAATTCAGCCCGATCTCACCTGTAGGTGACCCTGCCTGTGAGTCACGCGCTGCAAGCGCGTGTGCAGAGTTTCCCTCCCTGCATCTCCAGCCACCAACCTCCACCATCAAATACAAGAGAGGTGCTGCCAAGCACATCTAAGGAGCCCACCCCTCGCAGTACTCCTGCCCAACAGTGCCGCACGGTGCCACGCAGCCTCACCTCGGAGCCCCCTCCCCCCGCTGGCACAGGAACTGCTGTGGGACGGACCCAGTCGCCTGCGGGGTGCATGCCCCATCGTGGCCCCAGCCGCCACCGCCTGCCAATCAGCCACCGGTGTTGGTACCGCCGCCTGGCGTTCATACAAACTTCCTCCTGCCATCAACGCTCTGGTGCCACACAGACGCTACAGTTTAGTCTTTCTGCGCCCTAGGAGTCGCTCACAGTGGTGCCACCATGACCACCGTCCCACCCCTGGAGCCTTTCGCCGTCACAGGTCCGCCGCCTTCCCAAGCTGCGCGGTGGAAGGAATGGGTAGAACGGCTGGAGACATTCTTTGAAGCTGCAGAAATCAAAGAGCGACGACAGCGGTCCATGCTCCTCCAACTGGGTGGCGCAGACATCCATAAAATTGCGAAGACCGTCCAGGAGGCCGGACCCCCGAGGACCTACGCCACGCTGCGGGATGCCATCGCTGCGCACTTCGAGCCGTGTGCCAACCCAGACTACGAACGTTTCCTGCTCCGCCAAGCGAAACAGCTCCCAGAAGAATCGGTCGAGGTATTCCACGCTCGGCTCAAGGAGCTAGCAAGCACATGCACCCTGCCTGATGAAGACGGTGAGGTGCGAGCACAATTCATCCAAGGGTGCGCTTCCTCAAAACAACGCGAACGCGTCCTTGAAGAGCACAACATGCCAATGAAGGACATACTGACCCTAGGACGCTCCAAAGAACTGTCCAAGGCCAGGGCAGCCCATATGGAACTGAAATCTCCGGCAGCTATCAAAGAGGAACCAGTCTGTGCTATTCAACCCAATCCGTGAGGCCCACGGCAGAGACCCAGAAAACCCATCTGCTCAAGGACCCGGACAGAATCCTAAACTCAGTCTCTGTGGGTGGTGCGGAGGCCCGCTCCCACACGACGGCGCGTGCCCAGCTCAAGGAAAAACATGCAGTGCCTGTGGAAAAGTCAACCATTTTTCCAAAGTCTGTCGCTCAAGACCCTCAAGGCAGTCGCAAGGCCCGACTCGACCAGTACCCGCACTGGAGCCTGCACCTGGTGATTCATCGAGCAGAGACATGGACAATGATGAAGCTGCCACGGTGCACGTGGTGCACATGCTACATGCCCTCTCGGCGTCTCTGCAAGCCGCACCCATGTGCACTGTGAACGTGCAAGGACATCCAGTAACGACGCTCATCGACACCGGCGCCACAATCAACCTTATAGCCATCGGTGCCTACAGGCTGCTACCCAATCCGCCGGCGCTCCGCAACACCAAAGTCCAGGTGTATGCTTTTGGAACCCACACCCCACTCCGAATGTGCGGAGTGTTCCAAGCAGAAATTTCGCACAACGAATTCTGTCAGTCAGCCAAAGTCTACGTGTCCAGAGAAGGGTCAGGATTCCTCCTCAGCTGTCGCACAGCTCTAGAACTGCGCCTCATCCAGTTCGCTTTTGCGGTGCAAGCGCATGATCTGGACAAGTTGATATCTGAGTTCGCACCCCTCTTCGACGGGATCGGGTGCCTCACAGGCCCAGCAGTTCGTCTACATATTGACAAGGCAGTAGCCCCGGTGGCTCTCAGACACAGGAGGATTGCCTTCCACCTCCGACCGAAAGTGGAATCAGAACTCCGCATGCTGGAAGCGGCGGGAATCAATGAGCGGGTGACTGGCCCCGCCCCATGGGTGTCCCCCATCGTGGTCGTGAAGAAACCGAAGCAGCCGGACGCTGTCCGCATATGCATTGACATGCGAATCCCGAACCTCGCCATCAAACGGGAATGCCACTTGACGTCCATGGTGGATGACATCATAGGCGAGCTTGCAGGGTCAAAGTGGTTCTCGAAGATGGACCTCCGGTCGGGGTATCATCAAGTCCCACTCCACCTAGACTCGCGTCCGATCACGACTTTCTCCACCCACGCCGGCCTGTGGCGTTACAAGCGCCTTAACTTCGGGATCTCCAGCGCAGCCGAAGTGTTCCAAAATATAATCAAAACTATCCTGCAGGGGCTAGAAGGGGTGCTCAACGTGAGCGATGACATCCTAGTTCACGCCCCCTCCCCAGAAGAACACATCGTCCGCCTCAACGCAGAATTCACACGCCTGAGAGACCGCGGCCTAACACTCCACAGGGAGAAATGCGAATTCCTGCGCAGAGAAATAAGTTTCTTTGGCTACCGATTTTCAGACAGAGGGATCGGGCCGGATCCCGCCAAAGTCAAGGACGTTCAAGAAGCGCCAGCCCCCACATCCGTGACCGGAGTCCGCAGCTTTCTGGGAATGGTCACGTATTGTGGCCGGTTCATCAAGAACCTGTCCGATCTGACGGGCCCACTGAGAGAGCTCACCAAGACCACTGCCCACTGGACCTGGGGCCCAACACAGGAGCAAGCGTTCCAGCAGACCAAAGCTGCGCTGTCTGCCGACACAACCCTCGTATACTTTGATCCGCGCCATGACTCCCAACTGGTCGAAGACGTTAGTCCCACTGGTCTAGGAGCCGTGTTAGCGCAACGCCAGAGCTGCGGGGACTGGGCGCCAGTGGCCTATGCGAGTAGAACTCTAACGCCTACTGAACAGCGCTACTCACAAATTAAAAGAGAGGCCATAGCTATTCTGTGAGGGTGCCGCCATTTCCACATCTATCTGTACGGCCACCCATTCACGGTCATAAGGGATCACAAGCCACTGATTCCGCTATTTCTAGGATCGTCATCCCGGCCCCCTCCACGAATTGAGAAGTGGATACTGCAGCTACAAGAGTTCCAGCCGAAGGTGTAATACCGTCCCGGCACGCGGAACCCTGCCGACTTCCTGTCACGGCATGCTCGGCCAGTAACCCCCCCGGAAGCCGAGGAAGCGGCTGCCACAGAAGACTATGTACGGATGGTAGTCGAGCGGTCCCGACCCCTCCCGATGTCACTGCAAGAAGTCATAACAGCCACCCAGGACGACGACTGCCTCCAAATGGCGATACAAGCAGTCGGCTCTGGAGACTGACAGCTGCTCCAAAACCCGTCGCCCATGCGCACGGCAACGGCTCAAGCCATGCTAAAGTCGCTACACCAGGTCCGTCACGAGCTGTCGGTGTCAGCTGAAGGATGTCTCCTGCGTGGCCCGCGGCTAGTCCTACCCGTGAGCCTCACCAAACAAGCGGCACTCCTGGCCCATGGAGCGCATCAAGGGATCGTCAAGTCCAAGAACCGACTTCGGAGCAAAGTGTGGTTTCCAGGCCTAGACCACCAAATTGAGTCACTCATACAGCACTGCCCTGCATGTCTCGCCACGAGTCTCCCAAGCAGACCAGCACCGGTGGTCACTGAAGCAGGCCCCAGCAGCCCATGGGAGAGAGTCAGTGCAGACTTCTGCAGTCTTCCAGGCAGACGACACATGCTGGTAGTTGTTGACGACTTCTCTAGGTACCCTGAGGTAGAGTTCATTTCCTCCACATCCGCAGCAGAAGTCATCCCTAAACTCGAAAAAGTGATAGCCGCTCACGGGCTGTTTGGAGAACTACGGACTGACAACGGACCACCGTTCACCAGCATGGAAGTCGCTGAGTACCTGGGATCCCATCGGATAAAATACCGCAAAATCACGCCTCGGTGGCCCCAGGCCAACGGCGAAGTAGAGCGCCTGATGCGAACTTTGAACAAAACTATACAAATCGCGTTGTCAGAGGGACTCAACCTAGAGCGGGCTGTGTATCAGTTTCTTCGTGAATACCGGCTCACCCCTCACTGCACCACAGGTATATCTCCGAGCCGCCTCTGCTTTGGCCGAACAGTCACCAACACCATTCCCCACCACTCTACATGGGAACAAACCCTCCAAACCTATCAGACCTCAGGCGAGCAAAGACCAACGAAGTGGCATCTCAGAGGAGACGCGCCATAGAGAGCCCCATCGCCGCAGGCGACCAGGTACTTGTGCAGGATCGACACCCCGGAGGAAAGTTCCGGACTCAGTTCGAACGGAATCCATGGACTGTCATTGCCGTCAAGGGTACCATGTTGACCGCTTGGAGGGGTTCCGAGACTGTTACCCGAAATGTGTCATTCTTTTAAAAGGTCCCTCCAGCCGAGGAGTGCACCCCAGCGGACACCCCTGATCAAGGCGAGGCGCCCCAAAGGAGATCTGCAAGTTCAAGGAGCAGAAGGGCTGAACAGGGACAATCAAGCCCCACCGATTACTCACCCTACCTGCAGTCTTCATCGCCATCAGTCCGGGACTCGGAAAGAGAGCAGAGTGGAGGTTCCGTCCACAGTTCAGCTGACCAGCCTCCAGACTTGCAACTGCGGAGCAGTCAAGGCCGGTATCACCTCCGGCCCTGCCCCAAGCTCTCCCAGAAGTACCAGGACTATGTGACTAGTGGCTAGTCGGCGATCAGATGTCGGATCGCAGCCAGGGTGAGCAGTTGCTGCCAACTCCCAAGTAAGACTGTTTCATTTTATTGTAACTCGACCGATAGCCAATGGTCAGGACTGGAAGTGAATGTTTATAGTGTTTCATGGTTATTTCTTTGTTATTTCCTGGTGGGGGAGGAATGTAGTATCGCGAGAGACGATGGGGCAGTCCACGCCTCTCGCTTCGATAGGGGGAAGGTCGGTCAGTGAACACCCCCAGAATAACGATTATGGAAGTGGGCTCGACGGAGGTTGAGACCACATGAGCAACTTAATAAAAAGCCCAGGGCTCTGAGCGGAAGTTCGTTCCTAGCTAACCACCGATGTTACACCTGTGTGCTGCATAATTATTTACAGTGTGGGCCCAGTCACTCACAACATTACAACACCTTCCTCCTGGGAGTTTTTTTTAATATCGTTTGTAATATCTCCACTGATCGGATCACTTTTGCACTGGAGACTTTTCTCTCACCTAATGACCATCTTCAACTTTGTAGCAAACATACCCATAGCAAAGGCTCCATTCTCAACCTCGTTATTGACAAACAAAATCATTTCCAACCCTTGAACCTTATCATCTTGCACAGATCTGATCATCTCCTCATCGCCGCCTTTTTATCACCCTGTACAACTGCGCCTCATTCTCAAACCAAATGAGAGTTGATGTAGGGCTGTGATAATTAGATCCGCAATAGACACATTTTCAATAGTTTATCTTAGTCCAACCACTTGCTTCTAAGGCACTAATTTCCTTTTTGAAAAATACAACTCTTCCATTGAAGCCTTAATCGATGATCATACCCATCTCTCCAGTAACACCCCATACAATGTCACCAGCCATGTTCTGTGCAGGTAACAGCGGTGAGGCTGCCTGGGAAGTGGGGGGGGGGTTTCGAGGGATGATGCCGAGGGAAAATGAATTCTTTATTTAATTTTCCCTCAGCTTCATCCCTCGAAATCCCCCCCACGCGGCCCCACCGCTGTTACCTGCACGGACCGCGGCTGGTTGTCATCCAGCTTCAGTCTTATTGAGAGGCAAGCAAACTATGGGCCATATTATCAAGGACCGGCGATAACATTATTGCCGCTTTAGCGGCAGGAAACTGCTGCTATGGCGGCGATAATAGACTTGATAATATACCCTTGTGAATTCCCATAGAAGCCCAGGTTCTGGTGTGAACCTGGGCTTCTATGGGAATTTCCCACGCTAAATAAATGAGGGAGGAACTTAGTGTCTCTGCCCGGGTTTTCCCGGTCAGGTTTTCCTGCTCACTGTTTTTACTGCCAACAGAAGACCCGCCCACGCCAGGACCGATTTAATGCAGACCGCAGCATGACCGCATTAGTAGGCACCTGGGCACCTACTTGTCAGTGGTCTCTAGTTCCTGCTTGTTCCAGACGGAACCAGTTGCTGCCTTTTGACCAAGGGACACTGCCGCTGCCTGGGTTTTCCCACCCGGGTTTTTCCGCTCAGCACCCCATGACCTACTCAATATAGGCTGCAGCATAGCAAAGCCTGTCTGCGCGTGTCCGCACTTAGACCGCGCCCAGCGCCAGAAACCCTGGCCCCATGAACATTCAATGCAATACCACAGATGCCAACGAAGGCTGCCACTACTCCTCTGCCATCCTCCGCAAACACGCAGCTGCTACGCATCCCCCTAGCATTCCTCCAGCACCGCAGTAGTGTGGTACTGTAAATTTCGGAACCACGTATCTGGCATGATTCTAACACGACGATTTCTTTATCAACAGACCAAGAATGTTTAGGATACTATGCACAAGCATTTGCGTCACATTCGAGTGACGAGATCGCCTGAAATCAGAGTTTCTGTCCTAATACCTCGAGCTCCATTTTAGGACGACAGCCATTTTGTGATTGCCCTCTCATAGGCAACAGGACTACGGCCGAGCATGGGTCTGAAGGACACACACACCTTCGCAGACTCCTCTGTGACCTGGGTGAACTGACTCCGCTGCCTAAGGCCAAACCTGATCGGTCAGTTCCCTTCCCGCGGCCGAATGAGATTAGTATCAGGGCCCAGCATATCACGAAACCTTTCATCACACACAAACCATGCCTAATCTTCTACACACCTGCCCCTGTTTCCCTCTTTATGACCCGTTTTACGAGGAGGAGGTGCCTGTTTTTATTGGGTGTCCGTCGATATCTGATGAAGGCGCTAAGCTTTGCCGGGTAATTGATTAAGGGCTGAACGAACTGAAATATGTACTTGCCATTATGACTCTGTCTTTTCCTTTGTAATGAATGCATGTGAATGATCATACCGTTAAACGAGGAATGTTTGCCTAAAGCATAATATTTGGTATATAAGGAGAAGGCTGGTTTTCGTAAGTGAGCAGTCTCCTGAGAATATACACGTGTTGTACTTCTAGGATACCTGTTACTGGCTGCAGCCAATAAATACGATCTTTGACTTCACCAAGAAGACTCTGTGTTTCTGTAGTCTGAAACAGGAAGAACTCGAAGTCTTCGGGTGTGTTCCCTGGCACCGCTGGGTTCCGAAAAACCCAGTACTTCAGTTGGCGCCCAACAGTGGGGCGATTTCAGCGGTACTGGTCCAAGCCAGAGGTTCGTGAGGAGCTTCGTGTGAAAATTCTGGAGGAAGGCCGCCACTTCATCGACCCCTGTATGTCGACGTGGTCCGAAAGTCTTTGCTGCGAGGTTCTCCGCGTCCCAACGGCTACAAAGGACTGCTGCCCTGACTATCGCCCTGTTTTGGACCCTTGATGAATTGGTAGAGCGAACGAGTCTTCTGGTGACGTCATCGACACCTCAGTTAAGTATAAATGGAGCGTCTCCCAGTCCTTAGTTTGATTACTTGGTTTGATATCCCCTTTGGGATCTTTTGATTTGGAACTTGCAAGCGCCAAAACCAAGGGACTCGTGTATTCACGAGACTATCGTATTCGATAATCCTTTGAAGTTTGAAACTAGACTAGAGAGCGAAGATGCCTGGTTCTAGTATACTTGGAAATTGGTTTTATCTTGGTTATAATAGGGATTCCCGATTGGAGGACTCGTGTCCGGTTCCTCCGATTGGAACTCCAACTTATGAATTATATGTAAAACATGGCATAGGCCCACTCACATATAATGAAGTATGGATCCGTTACACCAGAAAATATGGTGACTTAAAGTGGCCCCAATACGGTAGTTTCGACACAGCGATTCTGGATAATCTAGATGTTAAACTCTTTAAGAAGAAAGCCCGGCCGGCAATGTTTGACTCTTTCCGCCTATGGCGGAAGGAAGCCAAACAGAAGGAAATTAAATTGGCAAAAAGAAATAAAAAAGAAAAGGGTATCTCGATAATGCAAGCCGCTTTGCAGTTTCAAGATAATGAAGAAGAACAGATGAGTGAGCAGTTGCACAGACAATGTAAACTAGTGATAGATAAATGTTATCCAGTTTTGCCGCTTCTTCAGCAAGATGCGTCAAAAGAAATAGAGAAAGATACTTTGATGTCACACTTGTTAAGTTCACCACCCCCTTATGCGCAGAGTGCTACAGCGCCTCCGCAACACCAAGTTGTGCAACATCCAGTTATTTTACATCAAGCTCCTCTACCACCAGTTCCTCCTCAGTTGGCCCCTGCTCCCATGGTGCAGCCCCCTCAGGGGCCGCCGACTTTGCTGCCTGTCCCCCCTTTACCTTCTATGACTTTGCCTACTACAGCGACTGCCTCTCTTGGCGCTCTTCCTGATACTGTCTCTACATCTACGTCTACGCCTACTGTGCTTCCCTCTGTTTTTTCTCCTGTTCTTTTGTCAGCTTCTCCTTCTGTCCGACAGAGAGTGACGGATACAGTTGCTAGTTTTATATTACCTTTCTTTGGGTCGTCTGGTGTGACCCCTGATCCAGAGCGTAAGCAGACGCGTAGTCAACTGCCTAATTCTCACGAGAAAGAGATGTTTGACCGTATGGCGCGCAAATGGATCGTTCACCCATCTAGGTATAATTTGGAGTCTGTTATGGAGGTCTTTTGTCAATGGGAAGCACCGAAACAGAGATACGTTTTTGAACAGATGTGTGTTTTCCTTTGTGAGGAATTGGAGGATAACGATTTGGAAGCAAATCCGCAGGATTTGTGCCGTGTACGGTTTGAGTTTGAAAAAGGTACGATTGTGGGTCCCGAAGTCGAAAAAGCAGTTGCGACATTGTTATTTTTTAGGATTGAGGATCCTTCCCAGTCACTGTTTAAACATGACTCCTCTGGTAAAAAGGTGCGGCAGTACCCTATGAGGGAAGTCCCTCCGGTATGGAAGGACGCTGTTGCGGCCGATGCCGCTCAAGGTATTGCTGCTGCTCCAGCTCATTTTCAGCGTGTTTGGGTACACGTCCCTTGGAAACGATCTGAAGTGTTAGCCCTTAAACAAACTTTACCCGACCCCCGTAAGAACCCTGCGGGATATTATAGGGAGTTATCGCAGACTGCGGAATCATGTGTTATGAATTTGGCTGACATAGACATGCTATTTGGGAATGTGGTCCCGCAGCCTTTGTGGGGATTGATTCGCAATACAGATCACGTGCAAGAGTTAGGCGCCACATGGGCTAATATTAGAGCTGCTAACGATGGGCAAGTTGGTGGTGCCAAGCCTGATCCCGTAGTAGCAGAACTCCCTGCTAGGATCATCACATACATGAAAACTTTAATGCCTGCGATGCGTGTTAATTGGGATAAGTTATCTGCGTGTAAGCAGAAGAAAGATGAAACAGTGTCTGATTTCTTCACTAGGTTTGAGGAAACGTTTATCGACCACAGTGGTCAAGATATGAGTACAGAAGGTGGTCAACGGTTGTTCGTTGACAAATTTGTGCATAATTTGCTTCCAGAGTTGTGTAAGAAATTGAAAGATTCGGAAAGCTCTTGGGCTGTTTCCTCTTCAGCACAAATATTAGCTACTGCACAGTATTACGAAAACAGGGATAAAGATGAGAAAGATAGAGCAGACAAGAAAAATAAGGAATTAAAAACGAAAGTTCTTTTACAACAGGCCTACCCGCCACATGGTGGTCAGAGTAATTATCAGCAACCTCAACAGTTTCAGAAAAACATGCAAAGGTATGAGTTTACTCGACCGCGTGCCCCTGTAGGTCCCAATCAGTGTTCATATTGTAAAGAAGAGGGTCATTTCAAGTATAGTTGTCCTATTTTGTTGCAGCGTGCTAATGGTGCATTTAGCGCAAGAGGTCGAGGTGTTCAACAAGCTCCCAGAGGTAGAGGACGCGGAAGTCTCACCCAGAACACGCGTCCCCTTCCACCTCAAAATACACTGAATAGTTTTGACCAACAAACTAATGCGTCTGGCAGGACGGCTCAGTACTATAATGATGATTATTATGTGGAAGATGAGAATATGGAAGGTAATGATTGCTAGGACAGCCATAGACAAAGAGAGGGAGTTGTTTCAGTTCCAGTAGATCAAAGTGGACCGTATGTTAAGGTGACTACATCAGGTGTGTCAGAGCCTTTTCTGTTGGATACTGGTGCTGCAAAGAGTTCTATTATGCACTCAAAACTCCCTGGCGTGCCTTTGTCTGGCAAGATGAATGTTTCGGTAGGTTTTTCTGGCGCCCCGGTTAGGAATCCGATTTCTTGCCCTATGTCCCTTTCTGTTGGACCTTGTGAATTGGAAGCACCCCTAATTTTGACAACGGGTTGTGGTGAAAACTTGTTGGGATTGGATTGTTGAAAAGATTGTATGCAACATTATATTGTTCTCCTTCGGGAGTACAACTTACACTGGGTAGGAAAGTGGTTTCTCCAATGTATTTGTCAAAGGATAAACTTCCGACAGAATTGTCGTTTCTTCCTGATGCCATTTGGGCTACTGGTCCTAATGATGTGGGCCTTTTGGAAATACCGCCATATGTTGTAACATTGAAGGCCAATGTTAAATTGCCACGCATTCCCCAATATAAGATCTCTAGTGAAGGTGAAAAAGCATTGCTAGCGATCATTTACGATTTGATTGGAAAAGATGTGATCGAAGAGACCAGAGGCAACGTTTGCAATAGTCCTGTTCTGCCTGTTTTGAAATGTACTGACCCTTCCCAGCCACCTGTTTACAGGTTCGTGATTGATCTTAGAGAGGTCAATAAAATAGTTGTGCCACAGTTTCCAGTCGTTCCTGATATTACTGCCTTATTGACTATGATTCCAGCCTCCGCCGCCTGGTTTTCGGTGATTGACTTAAAAAATGCTTTCTTCAGCATCCCAATCGCCGAGGAGAGCAGAGATATTTTTGGTTTCAGCCTAGGAGGTCGAAGCTTTCGCTTCAAATGCGCTCCTCAGGGCTACTGTGAAAGTCCATCAATATACAGCCAAGCTTTAAAAACTCAGCTCGATGCGATTGTTTTACCTGATGGTGCTACCCTTATTCAGTACGTTGATGATTTACTAACCGCGGCAGATTACCATAAGACAAGGATGGTTAGAGGCGTCATCAGTCAGGATGACACTGCAGGACAAGAATATGGAGATTTCATAAAGGGTTCTCTGCCGTTTTGGGGTCCAATGGTTAACAGCAGGAACATAAGACAATTGACAAGAGTGGTTGAATCCACGGTAGTTGAAACAGCCGGTGCCCTTGGTAATTTGACTGCTGAGCTCCAGTCGGATCGTCTTATGACTCTTCAGAACAGGGTCGCGTTAGACGTCATACTTGCAGACCGAGGTGGGGTATGTAGAGTGATCCAATCTAGCTGCTGTGTTTTTATTGCAGATAACGCTCCAACAGTTTTCCAGGCCATTTCCAAACTGCATAGAATCTCCGAATCTATTCACGTAGATAATGGGGAATGGTCATTGGCAGGGTGGTTCTGGGAACTGATTTCCGCTTGGGGTTGGAAGATCCTGATAGTCATTGGAATGATCTTAGCCATTCTTTTCCTGCTCTGTCTATGTGTACAGTGTGCTCCTGTAATTTGTGGCATCTGCGCTACATCATGCATAAGGAAACCTGTAACGCGAGACGAGCTAAGCAATAGGATGATGCTACAGCAACATCTCCGCGACTTCATGGACATAGACCTGGATTCAGACTAGCGGGAGTATAGGTTATTGCCTATGTAAGGGCAAAAGGAGGGTCTGTGGTACTGTAAATTTCGGAACCACGTATCTGGCATGATTCTAACACGACGATTTCTTTATCAACAGACCAAGAATGTTTAGGATACTATGCACAAGCATTTGCGTCACATTCGAGTGACGAGATCGCCTGAAATCAGAGTTTCTGTCCTAATACCTCGAGCTCCATTTTAGGACGACAGCCATTTTGTGATTGCCCTCTCATAGGCAACAGGACTACGGCCGAGCATGGGTCTTAAGGACACACACACCTTTGCTGACTCCTCAGTGACCTGGGTGAACTGACTCCGCTGCCTAAGGCCAAACCTGATCGGTCAGTTCCCTTCCCGCGGCCGAATGAGATTAGTATCAGGGCCCAGCATATCACGAAACCTTTCATCACACACGAACCATGCCTAATCTTCTACACACCTGCCCCTGTTTCCCTCTTTATGACCCATTTTACGAGGAGGAGGTGCCCGTTTTTATTGGGTGTCCGTCGATATCTGATGAAGGCGCTAAGCTTTGCCGGGTAATTGATTAAGTGCTGAACGAACTGAAATATGTACTTGCCATTATGACTCTGTCTTTTCCTTTGTAATGAATGCATGTGAAGTATCATACCGTAAAACGCGGAATGTTTGCCTAAAGCATAATATTTGGTATATAGGGAGAAGGCTGGTTTTCGTGAGCAGTCTCCTGAGAATATACACGTGTTGTACTTCTAGGATACCTGTTACTGGCTGCAGCCAATAAATACGATCTTTGACTTCACCAAGAAGACTCTGTGTTTCTGTAGTCTGAAACAGGAAGAACTCGAAGTCTTCGGGTGTGTTCCCTGGCACCGCTGGGTTCCGAAAAACCCAGTACTTCAGTAGGAGCTTTCTCCTACACCATTGCGATTATACCTGTGACATTTCAGACCGGACACCATCACACACCAACTGTCCCCCATGCTCTTCAACGCCCAATCCCTCGGGAAACACTCCACTGAAATCTGGTACCTCCTCAAAAGCAACTCAACCGACCATCTCTTCCTGACTGAAACATGGCACAACCATGCCTTCAACCCGGGCATCACCGTGGTCATCCAGCCTGTCTACAAAATCATACACCAGGCCCAAACCCACAGACCAGGCAGAGGACTCGCGATCATCTCAAACATGTGATAGACTGCACCTTCTCCACGCACACTAACCTCATGGAACACAGCCACTTAAAGAAAAAATGTATTACAACATCACCCTTAAGGAAACCATTGCTTAAAGTCCCTGGACCCTGAGCGGAATTCTGCAACTACATCGAGGACTTCATCACTCCCCTCTTTATCAGATCAACTAACTACATCCTCCTCAGAGACCTTAATTACCACCTGGAAGACACCACAGCCCCCAACTCCACAGCCCTCCTCGATAGCCTCAATAACCTCAGACTCAGCCAGCTGATCCAAGAACCAATCCACATAGCAGGGCACACCCTCTACCCTATTTTCTCCTCCAACAGCAGGATCACCACCTCCCACACGACCCTGTTCACATGGTCCGACATTTACATCATACATTTCAAGATACCCACCCACCAAGTCACCCACCAGAAAAACCCAAAGCACCAGCAAGATAACTGGGTAAAATATCAGAGGAAAACTGGACCAAGACCCTAAAGGAATGTCCACCCGACCACACCTGGAACCTCAATGTCAGCACCAAGCTCTTCAATAAATGGCTCACTGACTGCGCTAACCACACTGCTCCCTCCAGAAAGAAGGGCTACAAAAACAGCAAACAACCCAGCTGGTACACGAACGACTTCAGGGAGTCCAATCGCCACTGCAAACAACTTGAGAGAAAATGGAGACAACAAAAACATCACTGCAAGATCCACATACAAAGCCACCCTCATCCTCCTCCACCAACAACTATGAGATGCAAAGAAAAAGGCCCTAAATCTCAGACTTGAAGCCAGCTCCAACAATGGCAAAGAACTCTTCACCATTGTCAAGGAGTTCTCCAATCTCACAGCTGCCAACAATGACATCAACCCATTCCAAGCACTCTCCAACGACCTCTCAAACTTCTTCAGGCAGAAGATTACCAATAATTACAACACATTCGACCCACAGCATACCAATAACAAACTCCTACAACCAGGTGGACACCTCCTTCATTGCCAAACAGCAGATAAGCAACTGGAAGCCCCTCTTGAATGGATAAACCACTGCCCTGATGAATACCATCCACTAAGTAGCCCCCTCATATGCATGCCCCGACTTCATATACAACCTTGGAAGAACCATCATCTCCCCCCCAACACTCACTGCTGTCATCAACTCCTCCCTAACCACTGCCACATTACCATCATGCTGGAAAAATGCAGAAGTCAACGCCCTATTGAAGAAACCATCACGGGACCCTGACACACTCAGCAGCTACAGACCCATCTTGCTCCTGCCTTTTCCAGCTAAAGTCATGGAGAAAGCCATCAATACCAAACTAGCAGACTACATAGAACTTCATCAGCTCATAGACAGCTCTCAATCAAGCTTTCACATCACCCACAGCAGAGAAACAGCCCTCATTGCAGCCACCAATGACATCAGAAGCATCGTCGACCAAGGATAAATGGCCGCACTCATCCTCCTCGACATCTCTGCAGCTTTCGATACGGTCTCTCACAAGTCACTTATCAGAAAGCTTCAGCAATTAGGTATCTGCGGACTGGCCCTCAAATGGATATCCTCCTTGTAGGAAGCAAGCTCTGGCTCTGTATACACTATACCAAAGTATGGTATAGTGTGCACAGAGTCCAGTGGATCCCTAGAGGCTTACAGAGGCTTAAGTAGATAATACTAAAAGCTGTATTTGTGTCAGTGTGGTCGAGCAGTCAGGATTATCAGTGAGCATTTGTTGTACGACCTCAGGGAAAAAAGGATTGCACACACTCAAGAGACTGAACCCAAGACCAATTGTTTTGCATAAAAAGTTTTTACTTTGTTATTTTATTATAGGACCAAGAGGAACTCAGTTGTAGGTAAGTAACAGTGTTAAGAATAGCAATACTATTCAAATACAGTAGGTATTGAGTTTTAAAGGCATAGAAGTATTTACAAGAGTATTAAAAATACTTGGGTAATGTCAATCAAACAGCAGCAACACTTAGCAAATGTAAGAGGTATGCATTTAGTGCAATAGGTAGAAATGCAATGCAATCCTGTTATGTTATGTTATGTTAGGGTAGCTTATATAGCGCATGGCTACCCCAGCAACGGGGCGTCCCAGCGCTTGCAGACGAGCTAGATAGCCAGGTCTTAATCCTCTTTCTGAAAGACAAGTGATTCGTGATAGCACGAGCTTCAGAAGGAAAACAGTTATATATATTTATTGGTAAGTACTTGACTCAGGAACAGACTGGGAACTCAAAGCAGCCCAGGCAATTTTGTTGAACCAGCCTCCGGGGGAGGAAGGGGAGCAAGTGTGAAGCACTGCTATTTTTGTTACTGGAGGCCGATATTGCAGCACTGCTGCAAACCTCGCCCCCATTAACAAAACCGGCCCCCACCACAACAAAACCAGGCCCCACCCTTCCAGCCTACCAGGTAAACGCCTGATGCCCGGTACAGCCAGTCCGGCCCTGACTCGACTTACAAAACATTTCGGGGTTGTCCTAATCTATATGCACTCACTCGCTCTTCACCACTAGGCTCCATAATTCCTGACTCTGTGAGCTCTAGCCCCTACAAACAGCCACCAGAAGGAACAATAAGAATCTCTCATGATTGACAACATTTTTACACCTTTACTTACCCCACCCAGAAGACAGTCAGATTGCACTGTGGAACATGTGCAAACATGGTGGCAATGTTGGCGCTTAATATGGGAAAGACTGACAATGTCATAGCAAGCCAACTTCTTCTTCATTGATTGTAGGTAGCCAAACATATTACAGTTTAATTGGATCCTCACATTAAATGATTTAAGGGCATAGTCCCACTTTGCAGGTAAAAAACTGAGTCAGTACGTATTTTAGGTCAAGCGGTCAAATGCTGTTGAGAACCTCAAGAACATTGCTACATTAGAGAGGAAACTGCAGGTTCACAGTTCAGGGGTTATAGACATGGATTTTCAGTGGTAAAGAATATCAAGCATAAAACTGCCTTGATGTGTTTTAAATTAGATTTAAAAACATTCTTGTAAATGTCTCTTAAGGCATTAACTGCTCTAACTATAACTGGTGCCCTTGCCATGCGCAGTGTTGTCATCAATGGTGTAATGTTACATGTCATAAGCAGAGCCACTGGAATTATGCAACAGGGAAGGACCAAATTATGTAGCAGGATTTACTCAATTATGTGGCAAGACGCAGTAAATAATGCAACATAATGCAGCACATTTTGTGGAAGTAGTACTGCATCATTTTGTCATTTTTTCACATTTTAAAACTGTCTGGGCAAATGTTTCACCTTATTAGTACCTTTATCATCCATATATAGTAATAAGCAGCTGATAGAATGCCAGGTAATCTTTGCATAGGGCCTTTCACTGTGTGACAACATAGATCACCGCAAATCTAGTAACATTTGATTCATTTGAGACAAAAAACAAATTGGGCTAAAATCTGAAGATTATGCAGCAGATAATGTATTATGCAGCAAATCCTTAACTATGCAAAAAGAGCTGATCCTGCGCAAAACACCTTCTATCCCTCCAAAGACTGCAGTGGTGTTACAGATATGAAAAAAGGCTCCTTCTGCTCCTACAGAAATTACAACGCCGGAACAAGCACCCTAGGTAAGCCTCATTCATTCATTGTCAGTTATCTTGGGGGGCAGGACGAGACTCTTTATCTCCAACTGGAGAGCTCTAATGCATCATTCCTGGGTACTGAAGAACGTAACTGGTTGCAAGATCAAATTCTATAGGACTCCCTGACAGCCAAGCCCTTTCAACCTATCCATTTTTCCTGACAAGATCAGACCTTTACCCAGGAAAGATCCAGCAACTATTACAAAAAAAGGCCATTTACCCCACATGTCCCGACCGCTCAGGGTTCTACAGCAATATCTTTAGGGTAACCAAGAAGGGAGGAGGCTCACATCTGGTCATCGACACGGATTTCAACAGCCGGATCCTTTATTGCCATTTCAAAATGGAAGGGATCCACCTCCCCAGAGACAAGGGTTGGCTGGTTTGTCTTGATTTGAAGGATGTGTACCTATCAATCCTGGTCTTCTCATCCCACTAGAAATTCCTACAATTCCTCTGGGAGGGTTAGTGGTACCAATTCAAAGTCCTTCTCTTTGGTCTGTTATCCGCTCCTTGGTGCTTCACCAAGGTGCTGCACCCTGTTGTGGAACACTTGCACGCCAGGGGTGTAAGACTCCTCATATATCTCAACAATGTTCTCCTGATGGCTCAAGATAGGCTCCAGTTGTTAAGCTGAGCTGGCAATTCAGTTACTCCAAGACCTATGCTATCTAGTGAACAAGAAAATATCCATGCTTGCCCCCTATCAATGTATAGAGTTTCAAGGCTTTCAGATCGACTCTTCAACAGTGCTGCCAGCCCTCCCTCAGCAAAAACTGAAAGCCTTTCAGGAGGACATTTGATCCGCTTTTCACAGAGACAGGGTCTCCCTGAGAATTCTACCCAGTATAGTGGACCTTCTTGAATCCTCTATGCAGGCAAATATCCCCCCCCCCCCCATCACATTGCACTACAGAACACTCCAACGCCTTATGATCCAACACCTTCAGCAAGAGATATCTTATTCAGAGGTAGTAAATTTGACCTCGGAGTCCAGATCAGAACTTCAATCGTGGCTCGACCGTATGGCAGCCTTGAACAGCAGGGCCACACCTATACAAGTTTTCCTTGCAATCTGAAACTCTGCATTGTACATTGTCTGAAAGAATACCAAGACTGTATTAGAGAATTAAGACAATAAATTGCCTGCTTTCGCTACACCTCACCTCCCCTACTCCTCACATCATCGTTGAGTTTTGACATATCCAAGGCATGGCGCTGAGTCTGCCTGACTCTTGTATCCAGCCCGCAGTCCTTACAGTCAGACTGAACTTGTAGATTAGTCCTGGTCAGGCGTGACTCGATAGCCCCAGTCAGAGCTAGAACTTTGCTTAATATTGAAAACTTCATAACTTAATTTGTGTTTGTTGGATTTGTGTCATATTGGTCTTGTTTACTCAGATAAATATAGGCTATTTTTCTAAACTGGTGTGGAGTACTTTTATGGTGTTGTTACTGTGTTACTGTGTGTGCATGTACAAATACTTTACACATTGCCTCTGGGGATCAGCATGGTAAAGCTACCAAGTGGGTGAGTATAGGTTAGTCTTAGTGTGTACCTTACTTACCTTGACCAGAGCAGAGCGTTCCTACTTGGACAGGGTGCATACCACTGCCAACTAGAGATCCTGGTTCTAACAGGGAGAAGGATGAAGGGAGGGGATAGTGGCATGCAGACGGACAGTGGAGGGAAGGTGGGAAGGGGTCAGGGGCATGGGCAACAAGCTGACCATGAAGGGCAGTGACTGCATAGTGGCTCATGTATGCCAGACCAAAGGGCACAGCCACCTGTCACAAATACATGATGATGAGTATTGTACAATCCATAATCTAAATTGAAAAGGAAAGAGCCAAACTTGTTGAATGCTATTTCCCATATACCATTGCCATTACCTTTTACTTGTCAAAGTTGATGGCAAGCCTTGTCATGTTACAATACATATGAAGGGCAGGCAACAGAGCTCAGCGCCCTTGGATTTCTGGCAATGGGTATGTCACAATCTGCAAAAAAAAGAGAACAGGAAAGCGCCTACCCATCAAGGTAGCATTCACCTAGGCACTCAAGATCACTAATGTAGAGATCTAAGGGGAGCGGTCAACACCCAACTGTTGCACGTAACTCAGCGGGCTAGCTATCCAGGCCTCGATCCTGACTGTTATACACAGCAAGGGACGATCTATGTAGGCGTAGGCCTGATGCAGGTCCAGGGTGGGGGCTGGACTAGAACTTATCATCGGCCCTGGGAAAAATGTACAAAACAACCCCATGCTGAGGAAGAACAGGACTAGAATGGGGGCATGATTGGGTTATGGCAGACCATCTCTTTCTGTAGGCAGCCCCCTAGACTGTAGCCTACTGGGGAAATGACAGAGATGCAGAATGGTCTACATGACCTTGTTGGGTGAGGAAATGTGTTGTTGTGTATGCGATCGCCTCAGTACTAACATATAAGAAGGTATTTTTAGTCATGATTGAGCTTTATGTACTAGATGTGGCTGAGGGTCAGTTCTAAAACAGGAAGTGGCAATGCATGAAAGCAGACAATGAGAACTATGCCAGTCCTAGTGTGTGAGTCCTATATGGTGACAACCACCTTCACATCTCTCCACCAACAATCCCTCTCCTGTGCGGTCTGTCTGAGCTAGACACTGACCAATGTATGACCGGACCCACATTTCTGGAACATTTTTAACTGTATGCGAATGGATAATTCACCACACTTTAGATATAAATAAATTAGATGAGCTTAAATTAAACCAGAATGGAAAGTCTCTTAGCCGATTACATATTCACAAATTGAATCCATACAGAAATGTTAAGTGTGCAATGTTTACTTTTTAATGAAGGAATGTATTTCCAATTTGATAGCACTATTTACTGATGTTTGAATTTGTGATAACTCTTGCCTATAAGTATTTAGGAGGCTATCCGACTACAAGGGTACCTTCTACTCGTATTTGTGTGCCACAGCAATGTAGCTGTGCAATCTGCCATTTTTTTTGTGACAGAGTCAAGACTGTCCTGTTCAAGACTATAGCCTGGGGCTCTTGTCCAGCAGGTGAGCCTGTGAGTCAATTCAGGTCTTCGTTTACAGTGAGGCATCAGTCCAGTCTATGTAAGGTCTGAATCTGTAAGATATGTTACTCAACGAGAAACTTTGCTTTGTGAATCCAGAGTGTGTAAGACCTAATTAACCAGTGGCGGCTCCTAACCTAAGGCAGAGGAGCATGGCCCCCACTGCTCTTGGAGCAGTGTAAAAGGAAAAATAAAATGATAATAACAGAAGTTATTAGCATTTTATTTTTAGTATCTTGCAGCCAGGTTAGGGCGGGGTGAGGCTGAGTTCCTGTGACGCCAGAGGGAGGAGGACTGGTTACTGCACCTTAAGGGCACATGACAGTTTGGCCGACCGTCTTGGGCCGGCTAAACCATCATGCGCACTTAGCATGATCTCCACCGGGCTGTAATACACAGCCTGGGTGGAGACCAGGCACAGGCTGTCAGTCCCCGTCTGAGCGCCGAACCACGGCGCTTAGGCCAATCACAATGCTGCTGTCATCATGACAGCAGCGTCGTGATTGGCTTAGGGGAGCCTGTGTGCTGCGGGGAGCCAGGAGAACAGCGAGGACGGAGAAAAGGCTGCGGCTGGTGACCAGCGACAAGCAGGTAAGTTTCTAATCACCCCTGCCGACTCGCCATCTTTCTCTACCAGCTGCCACTGTATTTAACCACCCGAGCAATATGCTCTTTTAGGTCCCAGTTAATATGATTTGCGTGACAACTGACTTGATGACTAACTCTGCTGTCCATACCACATCTGTAACATCTGACTAACATAGTGAGATCACATCGTACAATGTTACAGGCCCAATAATAGATTCTAAAACCTCAACTGGAGAACGCACCCACTCCTCCACAATGGTATGCTTAGTCAAATCAAAGACAGCGAGGGAGATTGAGGGCCTGATTCAGAAAGGGCCTTCGCACACGTGGGGGAGGTCCCACAGTTGTGGGTGAGTCTCCCCATTTGGGGCAGAATCTCCGCAATGAGAATTCCAGAGTGAAGAGACATCCGTATGACTGCTGGGCCACCATCACAAGTGCAGAGGTCCTTTGCGAATCAGGCCCTGAATGTGTCGTCAAAAAGACGTAGCTTGGCTTAATGTCACACAACATGAATGCAAATAGTATGAAACATTGTGATACTGCAGAAAACACCCAAACTTCACAGCTTAACAGGATAATCGCAGAAATCACAACACAGCAAACATTTTGACATTGACAAATTACAGGAGCAGGTACACCTTTTCTGGCAGAAAAAACACATACAAGCTGGCCACCTTGGATTTATAAAGCCCTTATCTTATGGGCACTGCCGGATGATGCCCCTCGGTGACAAGGAGCCCCTGCCTAATCTTGAAACAAAATACTACGTTGGCATGGTACTGCAGACAGAAATATAGTGAACAAAAATAACCTTTCAAAGGGCGAAGAATCCTGCTCCATTCACAAGGAGAAGCTAAAAGTGCCCCATAGCTTAATGCAAGGTGCACCAAAGCAGGAAACAGATCTCAGAAGTTGCCATCCCGATGTAATATCTAATTGGGCATAGAGGGATATTTGCTTTATATGCAATGCCAGTGAAGGGGTCTCTGTTGAGAGAAGCAAGAGCTTGTTACTTAGAATTGACCATAAACTAGGTAACAAGGCAGAGTTGGAAGCTGGATACTCATCTCAGGTTTCCTTGTTTGGGGATGCTTACATAAAAGAAATAGGCGAAAAGTGTTTGCTTCCTTGGACAATGCCCATTTGTCACTTTTTTTGGTCAAGTTTTTTCCACAGCCGGCAGATTTAAGGATTGATTTGCCGTCCAAGGGACATATTACAGGCCCTACTTTGGACGACAGAGCGGGTTCTCCGGTTCAGTCTTCTTCCCGAACAAGAGGACAATTTGACCCATTCAGAGAATAAGCAAAGGGAGTGGGAGCCCATGATAAGAGCTTTACCCTTCCTTTGCAAAAGTTGGTGACAGGCTGACAGTCTAGCCATGTTTGTCTAGATGTGGCAAACTATCTCTCAAGATCCTTGGGTGTTACAAACTGTGGGAGGGTTTCAAATAGACTTTTTTCCATCCCTCAACAACAAAGGGCACTTTTCAATTATTTTCTCCCAGGGTAGGTAGAATTAATCCCCAAGGAAGTAATGGAACTTCTTTGAAAAGGGGCAGTAGAAAGGTATAGACTACACCCAAAGGGTTTTGTCAGCATTATTTTCTTAGTCCAGAAAAAGAACAAAACATTCCGGCCAGTCATGAATCTATAAGCCTAAACCAATTTGTAATATACCATCATTTCAAGAGGGAAACGGTGGTATCCGTAAGTGACATTCTTTTATTGGGGGACTGGGTCGTGAGGTCAGATCTGAAAGATGCTTGCCTAATGATTCCCATGTATCAGCATCACAGGAAATATCTTCAGCTTATATGGGAGGGGGATGTTTAGAAGTACAGATTCAAGTCCCTAACCTTTGGTCTCTCCTCAGCTCCATGGTACTTAACGAAGGCAGTTAAACCAGTAGCAGCCTTCCTGAGGTCAAGAGCTATAAGGATGGTCATTTTTTTAGTGGATGACACGATATTCAAGGGTCAGGACAAACGTCTCTTAGTGTCACAGGCGCAGAAGGCTTTGGACATAATTCAAAGTCTAGGCTTTATCATAAACCAGGCAAAGTAGGACTTAATGACTTCAAAAACAATGGAATTCTTAGGGTTTTTATTAGACTCAGAGAAAGGAGCGCTAAATTTCCTAGAGTTGAAATGAAGGGCCATCAGGAAGGAGCTAAGGGATGATTGAAAGTATCCTCTAATATCTCTCAGACTTCTTGCAAAGATAGTTGGTCTCCTGGCTTCCTTTATTGGGGTGATGTTCCCAAGCCCACGTATGTTACAGAGCTCAACAGAGATTTAAAATGAAAAATATAAACAAAGGATTGACATATTCCCAGCTTATCCCTTTAGACGTAGAAGCAAGGAAAGAAATAGAATGGTGGCTAGACCACATGGAGGCTTGGAACAGTTATGCTGTCTTCCTTACTTCCTCAGATCTAGTATTAGAGTCCGATGCCAGTTTTAGGGGCTGGGAGGCAGGGTCTGACACTGCCTGGACTGGGGGAGGATGTTCAGAGAAGGAGACAAAACTTCACTTACTTAAATTGTTTGGAGCTTCTTGGAGGCTCCTTTGTGATCCAAAGTTTAGCAAAAGGAAAAGGAAAGTGTGCAGTACTCCTATGTGTGGGCAATCTGTCTGTGGTCACATATAGCTACAAGCTAGGGGGTACAAAATCGAGACCTCTAGTGGAGATAGCCAAAGCACTAGGGGAGTTCTGTCTTCACCAAGATATCTCTTGAAGAGCGGAATATCTTCTGGGTCAGGTCAATGTAATGGCAAACTGGTATTTGTTCTGGGGGCCTTTCAGTGTAGATTTCTTTGCCTCCATCTTGACTGCACGATCAGACAAGGTCTTCAGTTGGAGACCGGTCCGATAGCTATAACTACGGACGCATTTCTTCAGGACTGGTCAATGTAAACTCATTATGCTGTTCCTCATTCTCAATGATTTACAGATGTCTGGCTCAGATTCGCCTACAGCTGCAAGGGTGGTGGTGGCCATGATGACACTTTGCGGAGCTTATCTATGGTATCCAATCCTATTGGAACTATCAGTGGATATATCAGTTCTACTCCCAGCCTTTTCAAAAATTCCAAAGAACCCTGCAGGGCTAAATCCATAGCCTAGCGAGACATAGTAGTTTGGAAGAGATCCCAGGCCTCACACAGACTTGCCAGGTCCTTCAAAGGATGCGTCATCAATGCATCATGGGACAGGGAGCTATTAAAGCAGATAGATCAGGATGGGGATCTTGGTTAGCTGGTGCCTAGAAAGGGTTGAGGATCCAGTTTAGTAGATGTCATTGGTATTCTAAACGTCTTATATTCCTTGGCAGCTGATAAAATTTCCTTTAATGGATACAGATCAGACATTTCAGCAGGGCATGAAAAGGTGTAGGGAACGCCTATAGGTGAGCACCTTTTAGCATGTAGATTGATTAAAGGGGTTAGATACTTAAACCCACCTAAACCTAGGTATTTTAATTTTATCCACCGTGTTGGTTATATGATGAGTACAGATTTTAGTGATACCTTTTATGCTGTGTTTTCACGTCAAGGAGTTGTACGTTGTATTTTCTAATGTTAATGTAATATGAAATGTTGATTGTAAGTATGAAAAGTTATATGTGATTTATCGGAAAATGTTTCTGAAATAAACAGAATTAACTGACCGACTGACATATATTCTCATAGCTCTACTCAAAGCTATTGAAGTCTTACATTCTGATCTGCGCTACATCATAGCCTACCCAAAGCACAAAAAACTTCATAGTGTATGTAGGCTCTGGAAAACGTACGACATAAAACTTAAACACATACAAATAGCAATGCAAGGCAGTGGATATGATCTACTCAAACTTTGGTAAAGTTTCCAGTATTCTGTAGGGAAAAGTAAGAGCTACTCAAAGCAAAGTGATGTAGGGTTGCCGGGTTAGCACCATATCCAAACATCTGGAACGCCCTCCCCAAAGACCTTCGATGCAACCCCTCCTATGCCAGCTTCAAAAGAAACCTTAAAATACACTTCCTCACTAAATATTGGGGATATTAATTCCCTGATCTCCTTTTTGACTTTTTTCCCTCCTCCTTCCTTAGGCAACTCCGCCTACCCCTCGCACACACTCACCCCCTCCTGACACCCTCCTCTTCATTATACTCCCCTACACCCTACTATGTCCGCAGAGTCCTCCTTGGCATACTGTAAAATTGTTATCAATAATGACATTCTTGTTCCTTCAATTGGTTTTTTGTTCATCTTATATGCACTCTTCTCACTATGTACTCTAAATGGTTCCTTTTATTTTGTCGGACCACCTGTATAATTTGTTTCGTTCATTACTATTGTTGCTCTCTTGTTTATTACCACTGCTGATGTAAAGCGCTCTGATAACCTCAGGTGGAGCTAGCGCTATATAAAACCTTCGAAATAAAATAAATAAAAGGACACCAGGTTTCCAGCCTTGGCCATCTATTATACAAACATAAATTGCAACCTAAGGAAAGGTTGAGCTTGGCTTAGGCCGAAGGGCTAGATCTATCTTGGCTTTAGGTCCCATCAGACTGATGATACTGCTGAGCCATTTTAGAGTCAAGCCCTGTAGCACTGCCCTGTCTTCACACTTCGTGCTGTACTTTTTGAAAGAATGGAAACAAAGAATGCCAGAAGGAACAATAAGAATCTCTCATGATTGACAACATTTTTACACCTTTACTTACCCCACCCAGAAGACAGTCAGATCGCACTGTGGAACATGTGCAAACATGGTGGCAATGTTGGCGCTTAATATGGGAAAGACTGACAATGTCATAGCAAGCCAACTTCTTCTTCATTGATTGTAGGTAGCCAAACATATTACAGTTTAATTGGATCCTCACATTAAATGATTTAAGGGCATAGTCCCACTTTGCAGGTAAAAAACTGAGTCAGTACGTATTTTAGGTCAAGCGGTCAAATGCTGTTGAGAACCTCAAGAACATTGCTACATTAGAGAGGAAACTACAGGTTCACAGTTCAGGGGTTATAGACATGGATTTTCAGTGGTAAAGAATATCAAGCATAAAACTGCCTTGATGTGTTTTAAATTAGATTTAAAAACATTCTTGTAAATGTCTCTTAAGGCATTAACTGCTCTAACTATAACTGGTGCCCTTGCCATGCGCAGTGTTGTCATCAATGGTGTAATGTTACATGTCACAAGCAGAGCCACTGGAATTATGCAACAGGGAAGGACCAAATTATGTAGCAGGATTTACTCAATTATGTGGCAAGACGCAGTAAATAATGCAACATAATGCAGCACATTTTGTGGAAGTAGTACTGCATCATTTTGTCATTTTTTCACATTTTAAAACTGTCTGGGCAAATGTTTCACCTTATTAGTACCTTTATCATCCATATATAGTAATAAGCAGCTGATAGAATGCCAGGTAATCTTTGCATAGGGCCTTTCACTGTGTGACAACATAGATCACCGCAAATCTAGTAACATTTGATTCATTTGAGACAAAAAACAAATTGGGCTAAAATCTGAAGATTATGCAGCAGATAATGTATTATGCAGCAAATCCTTAACTATGCAAAAAGAGCTGATCCTGCGCAAAACACCTTCTATCCCTCCAAAGACTGCAGTGGTGTTACAGATATGAAAAAAGGCTCCTTCTGCTCCTACAGAAATTACAACGCCGGAACAAGCACCCGGGGTAAGCCTCATTCATTCATTGTCAGTTATCTTGGGGGGCCGGACGAGACTCTTTATCTCCAACTGGAGAGCTCTAATGCATCATTCCTGTGTACTGAAGAACGTAACTGGTTGCAAGATCAAATTCTATAGGACTCCCTGACAGCCAAGCCCTTTCAACCTATCCATTTTTCCTGACAAGATCAGACCTTTACCCAGGAAAGATCCAGCAACTATTACAAAAAAAGGCCATTTACCCCACATGTCCCGACCGCTCAGGGTTCTACAGCAATATCTTTAGGGTAACCAAGAAGGGAGGAGGCTCACATCTGGTCATCGACACGGATTTCAACAGCCGGATCCTTTATTGCCATTTCAAAATGGAAGGGATCCACCTCCCCAGAGACAAGGGTTGGCTGGTTTGTCTTGATTTGAAGGATGTGTACCTATCAATCCTGGTCTTCTCATCCCACTAGAAATTCCTACAATTCCTCTGGGAGGGTTAGTGGTACCAATTCAAAGTCCTTCTCTTTGGTCTGTTATCCGCTCCTTGGTGCTTCACCAAGGTGCTGCACCCTGTTGTGGAACACTTGCACGCCAGGGGTGTAAGACTCCTCATATATCTCAACAATGTTCTCCTGATGGCTCAAGATAGGCTCCAGTTGTTAAGCTGAGCTGGCAATTCAGTTACTCCAAGACCTATGCTATCTAGTGAACAAGAAAATATCCATGCTTGCCCCCTATCAATGTATAGAGTTTCAAGGCTTTCAAATCGACTCATGTATACAAAAAAGAAACTGTGAGTCAAAAGAGGTTGAGTGACCGTAACAAAACCACTAAGTAAGTACTGATCAGAATTTAATTGCTGTTTATGAAGTGCCAACTATATCAAAGGTATGTGTATGTGTATATAAATATATGAAAAAGATTCCCATCACCCACAACAAGTGGCTCGCTTCATCATTTGGGAACCTGGGAACTTCACCAGAGAACCGTCTTCTACCAGATGGACGTAGATATCGGTTCAGTAATGTGTCCCAAATGTATCTATTGATATGCTAGTTAGATCGAAGGAACCATCAAAAAACTAAATGAGGGTTGATGTGTGCAGTGCTAGTGTTAAAGAAATGTGAAAATTAAAATTGGTTAACCAGGCACGAAGATATTTTTAATGAAGTGCTACCTGGGTACCAAAATAAAACAAGACAGTGCTGTAACAGTTTGAAAGGATAACTGTGTTGGAAAAAACTGGTCAACATGTTTCAGCTCTTGGATACATTGTATCCTAGCTTTCGTCAGGACCAGAACGCTACTGCAATTAGTAATGTTGTGACTAAGATACATAGAATATATATTTTTATATACAACCTGGACCTTGTTTTTCGGTACAGGAAAGTACCTACAAAAGAAACAGCATTAATTGAAAGCAGACTAACAAAGTGGTTAAATGTGGAAAATCGGTCAACAACTGCAAAACATTCTATATAAGGTTTTTGCAAAGGTACCATCGAGTGTACAAAAACAACCATATAGACAAAATCACAAATTAGAAAAAACGATGATTAGGTTGTCACTCACCCGAATTAATCTGGGTATGTGCCTCACCCCGCCTGGCAACTGCTCAGGTTAGGAGGCACCGCTCTGGGGAATAATATGAATGTAGAACAAATCATTATAAGGTTATATTAGTTGAAATGTTCAAAACATCATATAGCGCTGGGTATGGCAACCAAACGGTTAAAAGCACGGAAGTCCAAATGTCGAAAAACATGCCAAACAACATTGTAAGCGTTTTACTTTCAAAGAGAGAGTAACATGGATACAAGCCGGTGATTTTTGCTGGTATTAAACATTGTTGTCACTATTGCGAAAGTTTTAGAAAAATTAATAATGAGTATGCTCGATTCGCAATCACGTTGAAACGATTGAAGTGCACATTTTTATTCAAATCCTACACTGAGGTAGCTGGACTATACTCAACGTGAATCGTGTGACAGTAAGACCCACCTTAACCCAGTTATACTCAGAAAGTCGTGGAATTAGGATTTAGAAATTGAAGCCAAAGCAGTATGTAGAGAATAGTCTTACCTCTCCGTCGGTACCTCTCGCAATATCTGAGCGAGAAGGGGAGGTGTGCGCTTAAGGTAGCGAAACCTATTTAAGGATACCAGAAACGTCGTATCCGTTCGGCGCATAATCCAAAACAGGAGAAAACGCCGACTGATGACGTAATCACGCTGTAGCGTGACGTACAAATGATTCTGGGAAATGTAGTCTAACCCAGATTTGCGCGTATACTGAACCCAACTTTATTGGGATCGAAAGGATGTTGACAGGCCCCACACAACGTAACCAAGTAAATGAAAAGAACTAGTGAAATAGCAGTCACGATCTATTTCTCTTATGGAATGTAATCTACAATCCATTCCGATATAGAATATACAATCGGATATTAACGACTAGGTGATAGCATAACAATACTCGGAACTCAGATCAGGAAGAGCAGTATAATGAATGACCGTTCTACTGTTTATCGAGGACAACGCTAGGCTAATATAGCCTATGTTTGTAACTCAGAGTGAAGTCCACGGTATCTGGTCATTCAGTCCCACCCCATCACTATGCAATTTATAAACCCACTTCTGCTCTTTTGTGAAAAGGAATTTATTAATGTCTGTGACGTGGGAAGGGATGAATGGTTGTTCTAGAATAAGCCATTTCAAGTCTTCTGGCTTATGGTTAAAAGCCAAGAAATGAGTGGTAAGTCTTGTGGCTTGTTTCTTCCGCCTGATAGTGCTTTTGTGCTCACTGATACGGACCTTGATCTTGCGGGTCGTCATACCTATGTATCTTAGTGAGCACGGACAGGTAATAAGGTAAATTACCTTTTCTGAGTTGCAGTTGGTGTGTCGCCGTAAAATCCAAGGTTTTTCCAACCCTAAGTCAACTGACTTAGTTGGCTGGGTTTGAGGACAGGCAGAGCATGTGCCACATGGGTAGTGGCCTTGGACTGGTGGTAAATCCCATAATGTGGAAGTAGTTTCTTTTTCTTTCATCCTGGGTCTGGTATGCACAAGATTGTCACGCAAACTCATTCCTCTTTTAAATGAGAAAAGTGGTAATGGGATACTCTCCTTTGCTACATTCAAGATGCGCCAGTGTTTCCTTATTGATTTTTGGACACTATTGGATAGTGTACTGAAGGTGGTGACGCATGTCATTCTCGTTAAGGGTTCCTTAGCTACCGGCGGTTCTAGCAGGGCGTCTCTATTGTTGTTACATGCCCTTTTTCGCGCTTTTCTCACCAGATGTGCTGGGTATTTCCTTACTTGAAGTTGCTTAGAGAGTGACTGTGCATGGACCTGAAAACTGTCCAACGTGGAGCAGTTCCTGCGAATACGCAGGAACTGTCCCACTGGAAGATTGTGTCGGAGAGACTGAGGGTGATGACTCTGGAAGCTTCAAATCGACTCTTCAACAGTGCTGCCAGCCCTCCCTCAGCAAAAACTGAAAGCGTTTCAGGAGGACATTTGATCCGCTTTTCACAGAGACAGGGTCTCCCTGAGAATTCTACCCAGTATAGTGGACCTTCTTGAATCCTCTATGCAGGCAAATATCCCCCCCCCCCCCCATCACATTGCACTACAGAACACTCCAACGCCTTATGATCCAACACCTTCAGCAAGAGATATCTTATTCAGAGGTAGTAAATTTGACCTCGGAGTCCAGATCAGAACTTCAATCGTGGCTCGACCGTATGGCAGCCTTGAACAGCAGGGCCACACCTATACAAGTTTTCCTTGCAATCTGAAACTATGCATTGTACATTGTCTGAAAGAATACCAAGACTGTATTAGAGAATTAAGACAATAAATTGCCTGCTTTCGCTACACCTCACCTCCCCTACTCCTCACATCATCGTTGAGTTTTGACATATCCAAGGCATGGCGCTGAGTCTGCCTGACTCTTGAATCCAGCCCGCAGTCCTTACAGTCAGACTGAACTTGTAGATTAGTCCTGGTCAGGCGTGACTCGATAGCCCCAGTCAGAGCTAGAACTTTGCTTAATATTGAAAACTTCATAACTTAATTTGTGTTTGTTGGATTTGTGTCATATTGGTCTTGTTTACTCAGATAAATATAGGCTATTTTTCTAAACTGGTGTGGAGTACTTTTATGGTGTTGTTACTGTGTTACTGTGTGTGCATGTACAAATACTTTACACATTGCCTCTGGGGATCAGCATGGTAAAGCTACCAAGTGGGTGAGTATAGGTTAGTCTTAGTGTGTACCTTACTTACCTTGACCAGAGCAGAGCGTTCCTACTTGGACAGGGTGCATACCACTGCCAACTAGAGATCCTGGTTCTAACAGGGAGAAGGATGAAGGGAGGGGATAGTGGCATGCAGACGGACAGTGGAGGGAAGGTGGGAAGGGGTCAGGGGCATGGGCAACAAGCTGACCATGAAGGGCAGTGACTGCATAGTGGCTCATGTATGCCAGACCAAAGGGCACAGCCACCTGTCACAAATACATGATGATGAGTATTGTACAATCCATAATCTAAATTGAAAAGGAAAGAGCCAAACTTGTTGAATGCTATTTCCCATATACCATTGCCATTACCTTTTACTTGTCAAAGTTGATGGCAAGCCTTGTCATGTTACAATACATATGAAGGGCAGGCAACAGAGCTCAGCGCCCTTGGATTTCTGGCAATGGGTATGTCACAATCTGCAAAAAAAAGAGAACAGGAACATCAAGGTAGCATTCACCTAGGCACTCAAGATCACTAATGTAGAGATCTAAGGGGAGCGGTCAACACCCAACTGTTGCACGTAACTCAGCGGGCTAGCTATCCAGGCCTCGATCCTGACTGTTATACACAGCAAGGGACGATCTATGTAGGCGTAGGCCTGATGCAGGTCCAGGGTGGGGGCTGGACTAGAACTTATCATCGGCCCTGGGAAAAATGTACAAAACAACCCCATGCTGAGGAAGAACAGGACTAGAATGGGGGCATGATTGGGTTATGGCAGACCATCTCTTTCTGTAGGCAGCCCCCTAGACTGTAGCCTACTGGGGAAATGACAGAGATGCAGAATGGTCTACATGACCTTGTTGGGTGAGGAAATGTGTTGTTGTGTATGCGATCGCCTCAGTACTAACATATAAGAAGGTATTTTTAGTCATGATTGAGCTTTATGTACTAGATGTGGCTGAGGGTCAGTTCTAAAACAGGAAGTGGCAATGCATGAAAGCAGACAATGAGAACTATGCCAGTCCTAGTGTGTGAGTCCTATATGGTGACAACCACCTTCACATCTCTCCACCAACAATCCCTCTCCTGTGCGGTCTGTCTGAGCTAGACACTGACCAATGTATGACCGGACCCACATTTCTGGAACATTTTTAACTGTATGCGAATGGATAATTCACCACACTTTAGATATAAATAAATTAGATGAGCTTAAATTAAACCAGAATGGAAAGTCTCTTAGCCGATTACATATTCACAAATTGAATCCATACAGAAATGTTAAGTGTGCAATGTTTACTTTTTAATGAAGGAATGTATTTCCAATTTGATAGCACTATTTACTGATGTTTGAATTTGTGATAACTCTTGCCTATAAGTATTTAGGAGGCTATCCGACTACAAGGGTACCTTCTACTCGTATTTGTGTGCCACAGCAATGTAGCTGTGCAATCTGCCATTTTTTTTGTGACAGAGTCAAGACTGTCCTGTTCAAGACTATAGCCTGGGGCTCTTGTCCAGCAGGTGAGCCTGTGAGTCAATTCAGGTCTTCGTTTACAGTGAGGCATCAGTCCAGTCTATGTAAGGTCTGAATCTGTAAGATATGTTACTCAACGAGAAACTTTGCTTTGTGAATCCAGAGTGTGTAAGACCTAATTAACCAGTGGCGGCTCCTAACCTAAGGCAGAGGAGCATGGCCCCCACTGCTCTTGGAGCAGTGTAAAAGGAAAAATAAAATGATAATAACAGAAATTATTAGCATTTTATTTTTAGTATCTTGCAGCCAGGTTAGGGCGGGGTGAGGCTGAGTTCCTGTGACGCCAGAGGGAGGAGGACTGGTTACTGCACCTTAAGGGCACATGACAGTTTGGCCGACCGTCTTGGGCCGGCTAAACCGTCATGCGCACTTAGCATGATCTCCACCGGGCTGTAATACACAGCCTGGGTGGAGACCAGGCACAGGCTGTCAGTCCCCGTCTGAGCGCCGAACCACGGCGCTTAGGCCAATCACAATGCTGCTGTCATCATGACAGCAGCGTCGTGATTGGCTTAGGGGAGCCTGTGTGCTGCGGGGAGCCAGGAGAACAGCGAGGACGGAGAAAAGGCTGCGGCTGGTGACCAGCGACAAGCAGGTAAGTTTCTAATCACCCCTGCCGACCCGCCATCTTTCTCTACCAGCTGCCACTGTATTTAACCACCCGAGCAATATGCTCTTTTAGGTCCCAGTTAATATGATTTGCGTGACAACTGACTTGATGACTAACTCTGCTGTCCATACCACATCTGTAACATCTGACTAACATAGTGAGATCACATCGTACAATGTTACAGGCCCAATAATAGATTCTAAAACCTCAACTGGAGAACGCACCCACTCCTCCACAATGGTATGCTTAGTCAAATCAAAGACAGCGAGGGAGATTGAGGGCCTGATTCAGAAAGGGCCTTCGCACACGTGGGGGAGGTCCCACAGTTGTGGGTGAGTCTCCCCATTTGGGGCAGAATCTCCGCAATGAGAATTCCAGAGTGAAGAGACATCCGTATGACTGCTGGGCCACCATCACAAGTGCAGAGGTCCTTTGCGAATCAGGCCCTGAATGTGTCGTCAAAAAGACGTAGCTTGGCTTAATGTCACACAACATGAATGCAAATAGTATGAAACATTGTGATACTGCAGAAAACACCCAAACTTCACAGCTTAACAGGATAATCGCAGAAATCACAACACAGCAAACATTTTGACATTGACAAATTACAGGAGCAGGTACACCTTTTCTGGCAGAAAAAACACATACAAGCTGGCCACCTTGGATTTATAAAGCCCTTATCTTATGGGCACTGCCGGATGATGCCCCTCGGTGACAAGGAGCCCCTGCCTAATCTTGAAACAAAATACTACGTTGGCATGGTACTGCAGACAGAAATATAGTGAACAAAAATAACCTTTCAAAGGGCGAAGAATCCTGCTCCATTCACAAGGAGAAGCTAAAAGTGCCCCATAGCTTAATGCAAGGTGCACCAAAGCAGGAAACAGATCTCAGAAGTTGCCATCCCGATGTAATATCTAATTGGGCATAGAGGGATATTTGCTTTATATGCAATGCCAGTGAAGGGGTCTCTGTTGAGAGAAGCAAGAGCTTGTTACTTAGAATTGACCATAAACTAGGTAACAAGGCAGAGTTGGAAGCTGGATACTCATCTCAGGTTTCCTTGTTTGGGGATGCTTACATAAAAGAAATAGGCGAAAAGTGTTTGCTTCCTTGGACAATGCCCATTTGTCACTTTTTTTGGTCAAGTTTTTTCCACAGCCGGCAGATTTAAGGATTGATTTGCCGTCCAAGGGACATATTACAGGCCCTACTTTGGACGACAGAGCGGGTTCTCCGGTTCAGTCTTCTTCCCGAACAAGAGGACAATTTGACCCATTCAGAGAATAAGCAAAGGGAGTGGGAGCCCATGATAAGAGCTTTACCCTTCCTTTGCAAAAGTTGGTGACAGGCTGACAGTCTAGCCATGTTTGTCTAGATGTGGCAAACTATCTCTCAAGATCCTTGGGTCTTACAAACTGTGGGAGGGTTTCAAATAGACTTTTTTCCATCCCTCAACAACAAAGGGCACTTTTCAATTATTTTCTCCCAGGGTAGGTAGAATTAATCCCCACGGAAGTAATGGAACTTCTTTGAAAAGGGGCAGTAGAAAGGTATAGACTACACCCAAAGGGTTTTGTCAGCATTATTTTCTTAGTCCAGAAAAAGAACAAAACATTCCGGCCAGTCATAAATCTATAAGCCTAAACCAATTTGTAATATACCATCATTTCAAGAGGGAAACGGTGGTATCCGTAAGTGACATTCTTTTATTGGGGGACTGGGTCGTGAGGTCAGATCTGAAAGATGCTTGCCTAATGATTCCCATTTATCAGCATCACAGGAAATATCTTCAGCTTATATGGGAGGGGGATGTTTAGAAGTACAGATTCAAGTCCCTAACCTTTGGTCTCTCCTCAGCTCCATGGTACTTAACGAAGGCAGTCAAACCAGTAGCAGCCTTCCTGAGGTCAAGAGCTATAAGGATGGTCATTTTTTTAGTGGATGACACGATATTCAAGGGTCAGGACAAACGTCTCTTAGTGTCACAGGCTCAGAAGGCTTTGGACATAATTCAAAGTCTAGGCTTTATCATAAACCAGGCAAAGTAGGACTTAATGACTTCAAAAACAATGGAATTCTTAGGGTTTTTATTAGACTCAGAGAAAGGAGCGCTAAATTTCCTAGAGTTGAAATGAAGGGCCATCAGGAAGGAGCTAAGGGATGATTGAAAGTATCCTCTAATATCTCTCAGACTTCTTGCAAAGATAGTTGGTCTCCTGGCTTCCTTTATTGGGGTGATGTTCCCAAGCCCACGTATGTTACAGAGCTCAACAGAGATTTAAAATGAAAAATATAAACAAAGGATTGACATATTCCCAGCTTATCCCTTTAGACGTAGAAGCAAGGAAAGAAATAGAATGGTGGCTAGACCACATGGAGGCTTGGAACAGTTATGCTGTCTTCCTTACTTCCTCAGATCTAGTATTAGAGTCCGATGCCAGTTTTAGGGGCTGGGAGGCAGGGTCTGACACTGCCTGGACTGGGGGAGGATGTTCAGAGAAGGAGACAAGACTTCACTTACTTAAATTGTTTGGAGCTTCTTGGAGGCTCCTTTGTGATCCAAAGTTTAGCAAAAGGAAAAGGAAAGTGTGCAGTACTCCTATGTGTGGGCAATCTGTCTGTGGTCACATATAGCTACAAGCTAGGGGGTACAAAATCGAGACCTCTAGTGGAGATAGCCAAAGCACTAGGGGAGTTCTGTCTTCACCAAGATATCTCTTGAAGAGCGGAATATCTTCTGGGTCAGGTCAATGTAATGGCAGACTGGTATTTGTTCTGGGGGCCTTTCAGTGTAGATTTCTTTGCCTCCATCTTGACTGCACGATCAGACAAGGTCTTCAGTTGGAGACCGGTCCGATAGCTATAACTACGGACGCATTTCTTCAGGACTGGTCAATGTAAACTCATTATGCTGTTCCTCATTCTCAATGATTTACAGATGTCTGGCTCAGATTCGCCTACAGCTGCAAGGGTGGTGGTGGCCATGATGACACTTTGCGGAGCTTATCTATGGTATCCAATCCTATTGGAACTATCAGTGGATATATCAGTTCTACTCCCAGCCTTTTCAAAAATTCCAAAGAACCCTGCAGGGCTAAATCCATAGCCTAGCGAGACATAGTAGTTTGGAAGAGATCCCAGGCCTCACACAGACTTGCCAGGTCCTTCAAAGGATGCGTCATCAATGCATCATGGGACAGGGAGCTATTAAAGCAGATAGATCAGGATGGGGATCTTGGTTAGCTGGTGCCTAGAAAGGGTTGAGGATCCAGTTTAGTAGATGTCATTGGTATTCTAAACGTCTTATATTCCTTGGCAGCTGATAAAATTTCCTTTAATGGATACAGATCAGACATTTCAGCAGGGCATGAAAAGGTGTAGGGAACGCCTATAGGTGAGCACCTTTTAGCATGTAGATTGATTAAAGGGGTTAGATACTTAAACCCACCTAAACCTAGGTATTTTAATTTTATCCACCGTGTTGGTTATATGATGAGTACAGATTTTAGTGATACCTTTTATGCTGTGTTTTCACGTCAAGGAGTTGTACGTTGTATTTTCTAATGTTAATGTAATATGAAATGTTGATTGTAAGTATGAAAAGTTATATGTGATTTATCGGAAAATGTTTCTGAAATAAACAGAATTAACTGACCGACTGACATATATTCTCATAGCTCTACTCAAAGCTATTGAAGTCTTACATTCTGATCTGCGCTACATCATAGCCTACCCAAAGCACAAAAAACTTCATAGTGTATGTAGGCTCTGGAAAACGTACGACATAAAACTTAAACACATACAAATAGCAATGCAAGGCAGTGGATATGATCTACTCAAACTTTGGTAAAGTTTCCAGTATTCTGTAGGGAAAAGTAAGAGCTACTCAAAGCAAAGTGATGTAGGGTTGCCGGGTTAGCACCATATCCAAACATCTGGAACGCCCTCCCCAAAGACCTTCGATGCAACCCCTCCTATGCCAGCTTCAAAAGAAACCTTAAAATACACTTCCTCACTAAATATTGGGGATATTAATTCCCTGATCTCCTTTTTGACTTTTTTCCCTCCTCCTTCCTTAGGCAACTCCGCCTACCCCTCGCACACACTCACCCCCTCCTGACACCCTCCTCTTCATTATACTCCCCTACACCCTACTATGTCCGCAGAGTCCTCCTTGGCATACTGTAAAATTGTTATCAATAATGACATTCTTGTTCCTTCAATTGGTTTTTTGTTCATCTTATATGCACTCTTCTCACTATGTACTCTAAATGGTTCCTTTTATTTTGTCGGACCACCTGTATAATTTGTTTCGTTCATTACTATTGTTGCTCTCTTGTTTATTACCACTGCTGATGTAAAGCGCTCTGATAACCTCAGGTGGAGCTAGCGCTATATAAAACCTTCGAAATAAAATAAATAAAAGGACACCAGGTTTCCAGCCTTGGCCATCTATTATACAAACATAAATTGCAACCTAAGGAAAGGTTGAGCTTGGCTTAGGCCGAAGGGCTAGATCTATCTTGGCTTTAGGTCCCATCAGACTGATGATACTGCTGAGCCATTTTAGAGTCAAGCCCTGTAGCACTGCCCTGTCTTCACACTTCGTGCTGTACTTTTTGAAAGAATGGAAACAAAGAATGCTACTAAAGAGAGCTGGGAAGCAGACTATTCTTCGATTGTAGTATCATTGTCAATGCAGAACAAGAATATGAACTACTTGTACAGTCAAACTTTTAACTTAACTAACAAAACTATTTCATGAGAATCCCAACACATCAATAGAGGTAATATAAAGGTAAACAAAGCATTGGGGTCGAAGTTTCCAGGGAACTTAGTCTCAGATTCAAGGCTTTCAATAGTACATATTTATCACTGAGCTCATGAAAGGGTTTGAGTGATGTTCAAGTGGGCTTTTTCAAAAGGATGGGCAAAACAGATCAAGTTATTGGACTTTACTCTATTACCTTAAACCCACGTCTCTGTCTAGAAAAGTTTACTTTATTTTGCCTCTCCTAACTTTAATGACGGCTTTGACGTGGTTCACTGGGGTAAGTTATTCCAAGCCATACTTGGCCTCGGCATTTTTTATGACCTGTTTGAATTAGTGAAACTGATGCATGGCCAGATTCTGGCTAGAGTGGCATTCTGGTTGGATGGGAAACTAGAGAAATAGACAGGGTTCCACCATGCATCTTGAATTTATTCATTAACAAACTAAATATTAATCTCAGGAGAGTTACTAGTTTATGGTCTGTGCTAAGAGATATACCAATCTCAGAATTTCTCTTTGTAGATGATGCTATTCTCTATGCTGGCACAAGGGACAGTTTAACCAAGTAGCTATGTGACTTTGTAAAATATGCATAGATACTAACTTTGTGATTATTAAACCCAAGACCAAAGTCTAGTTAATTTTTATCTGTTGATGGCACTGGAATAGGATGGTCTTAGATAGTAACTTAACTAGGTTACAGCATTTGACTACATGAAATGCCATTTGACAGTGATATTATCAAACCCAGAAAGGTATATTTGCCTGGGCCTCCTCAGCGACTCATCTATGTGCTTACAGTAAGCAAATTTGTAGTTGTGCCTTCTCTGCAGCATTAACAGGATATAATGCAAAATCACTCATATTTGTCATTCAGAGGGTTGAGCTGTAGACACTTGGCGACATATCTTATGAGCATAGGATGGAAATCTATTATTTACAAACATTGCTCTGTCTCACTCGATTAGTTCTCAAACTTTTCAGGTAGAAATGAAGATCTTAAATTCGCTTATCCAGTAGGTCTGCTGAGGACTCAGGTTCCTTTACTCACTGACAGCAAAATAGGGCAGCACACCCATACGCGTGCAGGGCCGGCTTTAGAGGTTGTTGTGCCCTGTGCTGTAATCTTTGTTGGCGACCCCCCCGCCCCCCGCCTCAAACAAACCTTATTTTTTGTGTTGAGTTTTATGGTTTCTCAACCACATATTAAATATATACATGATAGATTTTAGAGTATATACAATGTATGCTCACATATCATGTAAATGAAATAAGGATTAGATGGGGAACAGATATTACAACACCATCATTCAAATATAAGTTTTATATTATAGCCTAAAACAATATACATATCTTGTTTACGTAATTATTAACATTTTCTAACTTTGCCATTCCGTTGTAAATATGCCCCTTAGTTTGGGGTGTGTGCAAATCCTGCATTGGAGATCCCTGGTGATTTAGACTACTGCTGAAACAAGGCCAATGGAGGTACTAATGGGTGAGGCAGACTGGCCTCAAGGGTCCTGTGACCTCAGTGACAGAGTCACTGTTGCTCTAGGGTGTGCTGCTTCGTAGACCTGCCCGCAAGACCGAAGGTGAACTTCAGTATGGATTGTGGTGGACAGGCCTTCAAGGTGCTAAGACACCAGGGCTTCTAAGGTCTAGCTGGGCCTTCTAATGTCTAGCATGGGAATGTGCTCCCACAGGAGAATGGCCTGGGAACAATTCCAGTTCCCCAGTTCCAAATTCACCAGCTCAGGCCATAGTGCCACATCCTCTCCCCCACGGAACACCATACTGTCCCACTAACAGAAACTCGCACTGCCTTCAGCTACAACCCGAGGGTGCCCCGCTACTCAATTCAAATTATGCACTAGACAAGATTAATACGCTGCCTAATAAAATAAACAAGGGGAAATCCTGGAAAAAGCAAACCCTCATAGGGAATGCACGATTAAGTAAAGCATGTGAAACGAAAGCAGAACAACATGGTTACTTTAACACTTTTACACTCATTATTCAGAAATCAATGAGTGTTTTTAGATCACGCCACCTAGAAGCAGGTGATGAATGGCAGTGGATGGCGAGAACACGAATCAAAGCTGTGCCTGTCGAGTGGTAATGCAAAACAAGTGTACCAGGATGCAATCGGGGAGCCTCACGATTAGCAAAAGTAAAAAAAAAACATACATTCTCCAATGCCCAGCCAATGCAGTGATATCGCTGCGAGCGGGTCGGGCAAAGTCCTTGCGGACTTTTAATGTTCATGTGCAAGGTGTCTAGAATGCAGAGCCTGTGATATTACGGTGGTTAAGCACACATGAGGTAGTGGCGAAACAAAAGTTTAAGGAGGCCCCTTGCAATGTACACGGAGGGGCCCCCGCTCCGGATTTAATACAGAGCGCTCAGGCCTAAGTACTGTGCTGAGGGGGCACCCTGCAGCTCTGGCCCTCCCTCCGCACGCACCGCAGGGGATGTAGGGGCCTGTGTTATGCCCCTGACATAAGGGTGTTTTACCCGGCGTCGCAAGAGTAAATAGTCTGAAAAACTCTAAGAAAAAGTGTTTCTGTCTTTTTTGGATCCATTTCACAGGGAAAGTAGAGGAAATAGAGGGTAAGAGATGTTTATTGAAGTCACGGTTTTCAGCAAGTGAGGAGCAGCAAGAGAGAGACAGAATGAGGGAAAAAGAGTAAGCGAAAGAAAGAGGGGGTGCAGCTGATACTGGCAGAGCAGGAGAAGTGGACACTTCGACCACTAATCTTACCTTAATAAACCTGCTCAGCACCTACGGATCTCATGCGCAACAGAAGCAGGCTGCAGGATAAGCCAACCAGCCCTTGCCTGGACACTCTTGACTCCTCCTCCGCTCTTGAACTCCACAGCACTCCAGGGCCGTCATTGGTAGTGCTTTTGCGCGCTAGCAGATTGACGGCCCTGGGACCCAAACAAGCTAGATTGCCTCCTCAGGTGGGGGCATCACTTTGCATGGGCGGGCACAAGCGCCTTGTGATCTGTTTAACACTGTTATCTCGCTTCTGTTTCTATGAAGATTAACATTGTGGAAAAGAAAGAGGGACAACAGTGTTTAGCAGTGCAGGCTTTTCAGAAATGCGACTGGTGCCGATTTCAGAGCACACATGGCGCCCCCTTGACCTTGGCACCCTGTGTGGTGGCACCACTCACATTGCCCAAAAGCCGGCACTGTTCCCAATGCGTCTATGGAGGCAATACTCACTGCCATCTGGCCAAACCATTTCTTTGACGGGAAGTGTTGGACCTGGCCCTGCTTGCAGGGTCATCCCGAACTTTTTCGCCTTCCCCCTAGGCTTTTTGCTGTTGTGGAATGAGTGGTTGTAGGACGTTGGACACTTTAGTGCTGGTTAGCAGTGCCAAATGTGTGTGCTTCCTGCCTTACCTAGGTATGTTAGGAACCCCCCGACCCTTTAGGGGACATCTCCCCCATGGTAGGAAATGTATATGCCATGTGTGGTGTGAGAGGAAAATAATAATACCTGCTGCGCAATGGCGTGCGCAGATTTATTTGTACTGTTGTAAAGCAATGTTACTTTTAAAATGGACACCATTTCTGTCTGCTTGTGCCGCCTGCTTGAGGTGGGTTGCCAGTCTAATTGTTTGTTTCCCAGCACCCCCAGGTTTTGGAGGGAAACCTGGCACCCAGGGCACTCTACACCTCCCCCACAGTGACAGTTGGGAACTGCCAGGAGCCTTCTAGAAGGTTCTAGCCCTTTCTGGTAGGTGGGAGGAAGGGTGGATATGTAGAGGAGCTGTGCCTCCATGTGCTCAGACTGAACGTGGACTTGATTGAGAGGGGACACTCTGCCAGGAGGTACCGCCGCAAGGGCCTGTGTGCAGACTCCTGAGCCCATCTGTACCCCTCTGCTGTCCACAGGGCCAGTGAGAGCGTTTGCTGGAGTGAAGACGTCTATGTCAGGAGGAGTGCCACTTTATGGGAGATGACTGCTTCTAGGAGCTGCTGTCCTGTACTGATGAGTGCCCACTGTCTGCTGATCTTGCCCAGCCTGGCCTGCCTGCTCTGCCGCCCTAGCGCCTCGTGAGCGCTATACTTTGCCTGTATTCCTAGGAGGTGAGGAGTGTGGGCACTACTTCCTTGTGTGGGCTCCCTAGCGCCTGGGAGGCACTACCTTCCTGATTGCCAGAGGAGGAGCTGAGGCCTGCAGCACGGTGCTGTCAAAGCGCTATATCTCCATCCCCAAAGAGAGGAGGAGCGTAGATCCTACAGCTGACGTCTGGTGAGGGAGTCCCTCTGCATGTTCCCCTAGCACCTCGTGGGCACTATATTTGGAGTGACTGGGCTCTTCCTACTGCCTAGCGCATTTTGAGGGCTGCAGCGCTATCCAAGCCCCTAAGAACTTTCCTGCCGCCTAGCGCCTCATGAGCACTATCTTCTGGTTGCCTGCACTCCAAGGAGGTGAGGAGCGTGGGCGCTACTCCCTCGGGTGGGACCCTGGGACTGTGAGCCATCTAGCGCCTCGTGAGCGCTGCCTCCAGCCCCTGCCCAGGAGAAGAAGGTGCGTGGGTCCTGCAGCGCTGTGCTGCCAGAGTGCTATATTCGCATTGACTGTGCTCTGCTTGCTGTCTAGTGCCTCGTGAAGTGCTACAACTGTTTTCCATCCCCCAGGACTCTTAGTCCCGCATTCCTGGATTTAGCACTGCAACTTTACTCCTGCATGAGGAGAGCACTTTATCTATACTGCCCACCTGGGAGACAGCTACTTCCAGGGAGTGGTGACAATCTTTGCAACGTGTGTGCATGTATGAGGTTCGCCCTTCTGACTTGAGGCCTAATGCATTTCTATGCGCAGTGTAATCCTGACATGATGTTCGTGCTCTTATGCTAATGAGAAATGCCCTAATGATGCCTAATGTACCTGCAAAGATTCATGCCTAAGGTGTTTATACCCCAGGATTGGTGCCTATTGTATTTGATGATGCCTAATGCCATGATGCATGCCTAACGTGTCTTTACACTAATGATATTGCATTTATGCCTCATCTGTTTTACTGCATAAGGTGGCTGCAGGCTAATGCTATGCGTAATGTGTTTCAAAACCTGAGGTTGATGCCTGATGTCCTTATTCCCCCAAGGGATATATTGTTGGTGTTCTGCATAATGTGTTTTTACACCTATGGAGATGCCCCATGCAAGTATGCCTCATGTCATGGGATTCATGCCTCCTTCTAATGTGATGACGTTTATGTCTATGACTAATGCATTGATTCATGTTAGTGCTTTTTCCCTAATGCCTACATGGCTGGTTTTATGTTTAGACCTAATGCCTTCTTGCTGTTAATGTTTTCAGGCTAATGAGGTTTATACTCCATGTTTAGGCCTACCCTGATAATGCCTATAGTGGTTTATGCTTATCGTACGGTTGCTCAGTGCATGGCCTTGTCAATAACTACTGGATGGTAGACATGTATTGCTGATGGTATAAAGTAATGCCAACGGTAATGTGTTTAGCCCTAATGTGTTGCTCATGCTTTATCCTAGTGTTTGCATGCTAATGTGATGATGCTCTATGTGTAGGCCTACGGCTATTTGCACTGTGGCAAAGTGCATGATCCTGCCAGGAGGTACTGGCTGCTTTACGTTTATTACTGATGCTTCCATTTATTCTAATTGTGCTGGTGATGGTTCTGGCAGCGGCCCGATTGGCCCTGCCTTGTAAATGGTCCCCCTGTAAATGTCTACCTGGTGCCGGTAAGCACAGTACTGTTACAACGGTGATTGCCTTATGACGTGTTCTGCATAATACATATGCTGTTTTTTCACCTAATCTTGTGTGGAGTCTCTTTTATAGTGTGTCCGGTGTGTCGCCTGTGAGGGTGCTGCACAGATGCTTTATACATTGCCTCCGAATTTGGCCTACCCGCTCCGCACCACGCTACCCCGTTTCTAACAGGAAGTAATGCAGGTGAGCAGACTAATGTTATCGTAAATAAGCCCACTGAATATGCCAAAGTAAATTGCAAACATTTCACACGGTGCTCAAGCAAGAAGGGAGAGGCTACACTTAGACCCCCAAATTTCAAGGATAACCCAAATATAATTCAAAAAAGTTCTTGCAAGCACACTGAAGAACATCAACAGGAGTGTGTAAAGATTCTTCCAAGGAGTGGTCTTTATTGAGCTCTCTTCATTTAAAAGACTTCTGACCAATGCGTG